>NC_092744.1:109193852-109493852 GCF_047496795.1 Chiloscyllium punctatum
ACAGAGTGGAGTGAGAGAGGGGGTCATATAGTGGGGGGATGGGGGGGGACAGAGTGAGAGGGGACAGAGAAAGTGGGGGACAGAGAGAGGGGGACAGAGAGGGTTGGGGACAGAGAGAGAGGGGGGACAGAAAGAGAGGGACAGAGAGAGGGGGCAGAGAGAGGTGGGCAGAGAGAGGCGGACAGAGAGAGAGGGGACAGAGAGAGGGGAGGAAAGAGAGGGGGGCAGAGAGATTTGGACAGAGAGAGAATGACAGAGAGTTGGAGGACAGAGAGAGAGGGTGCAGAGAGAGGGGGGACAGAGAGTGGGAGGACAGAGGGGGGGCAGAGAGAGGGGGGAGACATAGAAAGGGGGTGACAGAGAGAGAGGGGGGACAGAGAGAGGGGGATAAAGAGAGGGGGGAGAGAGAGAGGGGACAGGGAAGGGGGCAGAGAGAGTAGGACAGAGAGTGGGGGAGAGAGAGAGGGGTGATAGAGAGAGGAGGACAGAGAGAGGAAGGGGTGTCAGAGAGAGGGGGCAGAGAGGGTGGATAGGTAGAGGCAGGACAGAGGGGGGGACAGAGAGAGAGGACAGAGAGTGGGGGAGATAGAGGTGGCGAGAGAGAGGGGGACAGTGAGAGAGGGACAGAGAGAGAGGGACAGAGAGAGGGGGGCAGAGAGAGAGGGGGCAGAGAGGAGGGGACAGAGAGAGAGTGGGTAGGGAGAGGGGGACAGAGAGAGCGGGTCAGAGAGAGGGCAACAGAGAGAGGGGGACAGGGAGTGGGGAGATACGGGGGACAGAGAGAGAGGGGTAGTGAGAGTTGGAGAGTGTGAGGGGACAGAGAGAGAGGGACAGAGAGAGGGCGACAGAGAGAGGGGGGACAGAGAGAGGGGGACAGAGAGAGAGGGACAGAGAGAGAGGGGACAGAGAGAGGGGGACAGAGAGAGGGGGACAGAGAGAGAGGGGGACAGAGAGAGGGGGACAGAGAGAGGGGGGACAGAGAGAGGGGGACAGAGAGAGGGGGACAGAGAGAGAGGGGGACAGAGAGAGGGGGACAGAGAGAGGGGGGACAGAGAGAGGGGGACAGAGAGAGGGGGACAGAGAGAGGGGGGACAGAGAGAGGGGGACAGAGAGAGAGGGGGACAGAGAGAGGGGGGACAGAGAGAGAGGGGGACAGAGAGAGGGGGACAGAGAGAGAGGGGGACAGAGAGAGGGGGGACAGAGAGAGAGGGGGTCAGAGAGAGGGGGGACAGAGAGAGGGGGGACAGAGAGAGAGAGGGGGAAGAGAGAGAGAGGGGGGACAGAGAGAGAGGGAGAACAGAGAGAGAGGGGGACAGAGAGAGAGGGGGACAGAGAGAGAGGGGGACAGAGAGAGGGGGGACAGAGAGAGGGGGACAGAGAGAGGGGGACAGAGAGAGGCGGGACAGAGAGAGGGGGGACAGAGAGAGAGGGGAAGAGAGAGAGAGGGGGGGAACAGAGAGAGGGGGGACAGAGAGAGGGGGACAGAGAGAGGGGGACAGAGAGAGGGGGACAGAGAGAGGCAGGTGGGAGGGAGGCGATCAGAGAGAGGGGGGGGCAGAGAGAGTAGGACAAACAGAGGGGGGACAGAGAGAGAGGAACAGAGAGAAAGGGGGACAGAGAGAGAGGGGGACAGAGAGAGTGGGGACAGAGAGAGGGGGACAGAGAGAGGGGGGACAGAGAGAGAGGGTGGGCAGAGAGAGGAGGACAGACAAAAGGGGGACAGAGAGAGAGGGGGACAGAGAGAGAGGGGGACAGAGAGAGGGTGGGACAGAGAGAGAGGGGGACAGAGAGAGGGGACAGAGAGAGGGGGGACAGAGAGATAGGGGGACAGAGAGAGGGGGGACAGAGAGAGAGGGGGACAGAGAGAGGGGGACAGAGAGAGGGGGGACAGAGAGAGGGGGGACAGAGAGGGGGGGACAGAGAGAGAGGGGGAAGAGAGAGAGGGGGACAGAGAGCGAGGGGGACAGAGAAAGGGAGGACAGAGAGAGGGGGGACAGAGTGGGGGGGACAGAGAGAGGGGGGTCAGAGAGAGGGGGACAGAGAGGGGCGGACAGAGAGAGAGGGGTAAGTGAGAGAGGGGGACAGAGAGAGAGGGGGACAGAGAGAGGGGGGACAGAGAGAGGGGGACAGAGAGAGGGGCACAGAGAGAGGGGCACAGAGAGTGGGGGAGATAGAGGGGGACAGAGAGACATAGGCAGAGAGAGATCGGGGCAGAGAGAGTGGGACAGAGTGAGGGGGTCAGAGAGAGAGAGGGGGACAGAGAGAGGGGGGGACAGAGAGGGGGGGACAGAGAGAGGGGGGACAGAGAGAGAGGGACAGAGAGAGGGGCACAGAGAAAGGGGGGCAGAGAGAAGGGGAGATAGAGGGGATCAGAGAGAGGGGGACAGAAAAGGCGGAGGTAGAGGGGGTCAGAGAGAAGGGGATAGAGGGGGACAGAGAGTGGGGGACAGAGAATGGGCGTCAGAGAAAGGGATACAGAGTGGAGGTGAGAGAGGGGGTCATATAGTGGGGGGATGGGGGGGACAGAGTGAGAGGGACAGAGAAAGTGGGGGACAGAGAGAGGGGGACAGAGAGGGTGGGGGACAGAGAGAGAGGGGGACAGAAAGAGAGGGACAGAGAGAGGGGGCAGAGAGAGGTGGGCAGAGAGAGGCGGACAGAGAGAGAGGGACAGAGAGAGGGGGGGACAGAGAGAGAGGGGGACAGAGAGAGGGGGACAGCGAGAGAGGGGGACAGAGAGAGGGGGGACAGAGAGAGAGGGGGACAGAGAGAGGGGGGACAGAGAGAGGGGGGACAGAGAGAGAGGGGGAAGAGAGAGAGAGGGGGACAGAGAGAGAGGGAGAACAGAGAGAGAGGGGGACAGAGAGAGAGGGGGACAGAGAGAGAGGGGGACAGAGAGAGGGGGGACAGAGAGAGGGGGACAGAGAGAGAGGGGACAGAGAGAGGGGGGGTCAGAGAGAGGGGGGACAGAGAGAGAGGGGGAAGAGAGAGAGAGGGGGGGAACAGAGAGAGGGGGGACAGAGAGAGGGGGACAGAGAGAGGGGGGACAGAGAGAGGGGGACAGAGAGAGGCAGGTGGGAGGGAGGGGATCAGAGAGAGGGGGGGCAGAGAGAGAGTAGGACAAACAGAGGGGGGACAGAGAGAGAGGAACAGAGAGAAAGGGGGACAGAGAGAGAGGGGGACAGAGAGAGTGGGGACAGAGAGAGGGGGACAGAGAGAGGGGGGACAGAGAGAGAGGGTGGGCAGAGAGAGGAGGACAGACAGAAGGGGGACAGAGAGAGAGGGGGACAGAGAGAGAGGGGACAGAGAGAGGGGGGGACAGAGAGAGAGGGGGACAGAGAGAGGGGGACAGAGAGAGGGGGGACAGAGAGAGAGGGGGACAGAGAGAGGGGGGACAGAGAGAGAGGGGGACAGAGAGAGGGGGACAGAGAGAGGGGGGACAGAGAGAGGGGGGACAGAGAGGGGGTGACAGAGAGAGGGGGACAGAGAGGGGGCGACAGAGAGAGAGGGGGAAGAGAGAGAGGGGGACAGAGAGCGAGGGGGACAGAGAAAGGGAGGACAGAGAGAGGGGGGACAGAGTGGGGGGGACAGAGAGAGGGGGGTCAGAGAGAGGGGGGACAGAGAGGGGCGGACAGAGAGAGAGGGGTAAGAGAGAGAGGGGGACAGAGAGAGAGGGGGACAGAGAGATGGGGGACAGAGAGAGGGGGTACAGAGACAGGGGTCAGAGAGAGGATGGATAGAGAGAGGGGGAAGTAGAGGGGGTGAGAGAGAGGGGAAGAGAGAGAGGGGCACAGGGAATGGGGGAGATAGAGGGGGTCAGAGATTGGGACAGAAAAAATGGGAGGTAGAGGGGGTCAGAGAGATGGGCACAGAGAGAGGGGCACAGAGAGTGGGGAGATAGAGGGGGACAGAGAGACATAGGCAGAGAGAGATCGGGGCAGAGAGAGTGGGACAGAGTGAGGGGGTCAGAGAGAGAGAGGGGGGACAGAGAGAGGGGGGGACAGAGAGGGGGGGGCAGAGAGAGGGGGGACAGAGAGACAGAGGGGGCAGAGAGAGAGAGAGGGGAACAGAGAGAGAGGGGGACAGAGAGAGAGGGGGGACAGAGAGAGGGGGACAGAGAGAGGGGGGACAGAGAGAGGGGGGGACAGAGAGAGAGGGGGGACAGAGAGAGGGGACAGAGAGAGGGGGGGACAGAGAGAGGGGGGACAGAGAGAGGGGGGACAGAGAGGGGGGGGACAGAGAGAGGGGGGACAGAGAAAGAGGGGGGACAGAGAGAGGGGGACAGAGAGAGGGGGGACAGAGAGAGAGGGAGACAGAGAGATAGGCGGACAGAGAGAGGGGGACAGAGAGAGGGGGACAGAGAGAGGGGGACAGAGAGAGGGGGAAGAGAGAGAGGCGGACAGAGAGAGGGGGACAGAGAGAGGGGGGACAGAGAGAGAGGGGGACAGAGAGAGGGGGACAGAGAGAGGGGGGACAGAGAGAGAGGGGGACAGAGAGAGGGGGACAGAGAGAGGGGGACAGAGAGAGGGCGGACAGAGAGGGGAAGACAGAGAGAGAGGGGGACAGAGAGAGGGGGACAGAGAGAGGGGGACAGAGAGAGGGGGGACAAGAGGGGGGGACAGAGAGAGAGGGGGACAGAGAGAGGGGGACAGAGAGAGGGGGGGACAGAGAGATGGGTACAGAGCGAGAGCGGGACAGAGAGAGGGGGACAGAGAGAGGGGCGGACAGAGAGAGGGGACAGAGAGAGGGGGACAGAGAGAGGGGGGACAGAGAGAGGGCGGACAGAGAGGGGGGGACAGCGAGAGAGGGGGACAGAGAGAGGGGGGACAGAGAGGGGGGGACAGAGAGAGAGGGGTACAGAGAGAGGGGTGACAGAGAGAGGGGGACAGAGAGGAGGGGACAGAGAGAGAGGGGGACAGAGAGAGAAGGGACAGAGAGAGGGGGGGGGCAGAGAGAGGGGGACAGAGCGAGAGGGGGACAGAGAGAGGGGGGACAGAGAGAGAGGGGGAAGAGAGAGAGGCGGACAGACAAAGGGGGACAGAGAGAGGGTGGACAGAGTGAGAGGGGGACAGAGAGAGGGGGGACAGAGAGAGGGGACAGAGAGAGGGTGGACAGAGAGAGCGGGGGACAGAGAGAGAGGGGGAAAGAGAGAGAGGGGGCAGAGAGAGGGGGGACAGAGAGAGGGGGACAGAGAGAGGGGGTGGACAGAGAGAGAGGGGGAACAGAGAGAGGGGGACAGAGAGAGAGGGGGACAGAGAGAGGGGGGACAGAGAGAGGGGGGACAGAGAGAGGGGGACAGAGTGAGGGGGGACAGAGAGAGAGGGGGACAGAGAGAGGGGGGACAGAGTGAGGGGGGACAGAGAGAGAGGGGGAAGAGAGAGAGAGGGGGTGACAGAGAGGGGGGACAGAGAGAGAGGGGGACAGAAAGAGGGGGGACAGAGAGAGAGGGGGACAGAGAGAGGGGGGGACAGAGAGAGAGGGGGACAGAGAGAGGGGAACAGAGAGAGAGGGGGGACAGAGAGAGGGGGGAAAGAGAGAGGGGGAAGAGAGAGGGGGGACAGAGAGAGAGGGGGGACAGAGAGAGGGGGACAGAGAGAGGGGGGGACAGAGAGAGGGGGGACAGAGAGAGGGGGGACAGAGGGGGGGGACAGAGAGAGGGGGGATAGAGAAAGAGGGGGGACAGAGAGAGGGGGACAGAGAGAGGGGGACAGAGAGAGAGGGGGACAGAGAGATAGGCGGACAGAGAGAGGGGGACAGAGAGAGGGGAACAGAGAGAGGGGGACAGAGAGAGGGGGAAGAGAGAGAGGCGGACAGAGAGAGAGGGACAGAGAGAGGGGGGACAGAGAGAGAGGGGGACAGAGAGAGGGGAACAGAGAGAGGGGGGACAGAGAGAGAGGGGGACAGAGAGAGGGGGACAGAGAGAGGTCGGACAGAGAGGGGAAGACAGAGAGAGAGGGGGACAGAGAGAGGGGGACAGAGAGAGGGGGACAGAGAGAGGGGGGACAGAGAGGGGGGACAGAGAGAGAGGGGGACAGAGAGAGGGGGACAGAGAGAGGGGGGGACAGAGAGATGGGGACAGAGCGAGAGGGGGACAGAGAGAGGGGGACAGAGAGAGGGGGGGACAGAGAGAGGGGGACAGAGAGAGGGGGACAGAGAGAGGGGGGACAGAGAGAGGGCGGACAGAGAGGGGGGGACAGAGAGAGAGGGGGACAGAGAGAGGGGGGACAGAGAGGGGGGGACAGAGAGAGAGGGGTACAGAGAGAGGGGGGACAGAGAGAGGGGGGACAGAGAGGAGGGGACAGAGAGAGAGGGGGACAGAGAGAGGGGGACAGAGAGAGGGGGGGACAGAGAGAGGGGGACAGAGCGAGAGGGGGACAGAGAGAGGGGACAGAGAGAGAGGGGGAAGAGAGAGAGGCGGACAGACAGAGGGGGGACAGAGAGAGGGTGGACAGAGAGAGAGGGGGACAGAGAGAGGGGGGACAGAGAGAGGGACAGAGAGAGGGTGGACAGAGAGAGGGGAACAGAGAGAGAGGGGGAAAGAGAGAGAGGGGGCAGAGAGAGGGGGGACAGAGAGAGGGGGACAGAGAGAGAGGGGGACAGAGAGAGGGGGGACAGAGTGAGGGGGGACAGAGAGAGAGGGGGACAGAGAGAGGGGGGACAGAGTGAGGGGGGAGAGAGAGAGAGGGGGACAGAGAGAGGGAACAGAGAGAGAGGGGGGACAGAGAGAGCGGGGAAAGAGAGAGGGGGAAGAGAGAGAGGGGGACAGAGAGAGATGGGGACAGAGAGAGAGGGGGACAGAGAGAGAGGGGGGACAGAGAGAGAGGGGGACAGAGAGAGAGGCGGACAGAGAGAGGGGGACAGAGAGAGGGGGACAGAGACAGATGTGGGAAAGAGAGAGGGAACAGAGAGAGAGGGGGGACAGAGAGAGAGGGGGGACAGAGAGAGGGGGACAGAGAGAGAGGGGACAGAGAGAGAGGGGGACAGAGAGACAGAGGCGGGGCAGAGAGAGGGGGACAGAGAGAGGGAGAAAGAGAGAGGCAGGTGGGAGGGAGGGGAGCAGAGAGAGAGGGGCAGAGAGAGGGGGAACAGAGAGGGGAGAAAGAGAGAGGCAGGTGGGAGGGAGGGAGCAGAGAGAGAGGGGCAGAGAGAGGAGGACAGACAGAGGGGGAACAGAGAGAGAGGGGAACAGAGAGGGGGGACAGAGAGAGAGGGGGACAGAGAGAGTGGGGACAGAGAGAGGGGGACAGAGAGAGGGGGACAGAGAGAGAGGGGGGGCAGAGAGAGGAGGACAGACAGAGGGGGGACAGAGAGAGAGGGGGACAGAGAGAGAGGGGGACAGAGAGAGGGGAACAGAGAGGGGGGGACAGAGAGAGAGGGGGACAGAGAGAGGGGGACAGAGAGAGGGGGACAGAGAGAGGGGGGACAGAAGAGGGGGACAGAGAGAGGGGGAGAGAGAGAGGGGGGACAGAGAGAGGGGGACAGAGAGAGAGGGACAGAGAGAGAGGGACAGAGAGAGGGGGACAGAGAGAGGGGGACAGAGAGAGAGGGGGACAGAGAGAGGGGGACAGAGAGAGGGGGACAGAGAGAGGGGGGACAGAGAGAGGGGGACAGAGAGAGGGGGACAGAGAGAGGGGGGACAGAGAGAGGGGGGGACAGAGAGAGGGCGACAGAGAGAGAGGGGGACAGAGAGAGGGGGGACAGAGAGAGAGGGAGACAGAGAGAGGGGGGACAGAGAGAGGGGGGACAGAGAGAGAGGGGGAAGAGAGAGAGGAGGGGGGACAGAGAGAGAGGGAGAACAGAGAGACAGGGGGAAAGAGAGAGAGGGGACAGAGAGAGGGGGACAGAGAGGGGGGGACAGAGAGAGATGAAAAGAGAGAGGGGGGACAGAGAGAGGGGGGGACAGAGAGAGGGGGGACAGAGAGAGAGGGGGAAGAGAGAGAGAGGGGGGGAACAGAGAGAGGGGGACAGAGAGAGGGGGACAGAGAGAGGGGGACAGAGAGAGGGGAACAGAGAGAGGCAGGTGGGAAGGAGGGGATCAAGAGAGGGGGGGGACAGAGAGAGTAGGACAAACAGAGGGGGGACAGAGAGAGAGGAACAGAGAGAAAGGGGGACAGAGAGAGAGGGGACAGAGAGAGTGGGGACAGAGAGAGGGGGACAGAGAGAGGGGGGACAGAGAGAGAGGGTGGGCAGAGAAAGGAGGACAGACAGAGGGGGGACAGAGAGAGAGGGGGACAGAGAGAGAGGGGGACAGAGAGAGGGGGACAGAGAGAGGGGGACAGAGAGAGGGGTGGACAGAGAGAGAGGGGGACAGAGAGAGGGGGACAGAGAGAGGGGGACAGAGAGAGGAGGGGACAGAAGAGGGGGACAGAGAGAGGGGGACAGAGAAAGGGGGGACAGAGAGAGGGGGACAGAGAGAGGGGTACAGAGAGAGAGGGGGACAGAAAGAGGGGGACAGAGAGAGGGGGACTGAGAGAGGGGGACAGAGAGAGGGGGACAGAGAGAGGGGGGACAGAGAGAGGGGGACAGAGAGAGGGGGACAGAGAGAGGGGGGACAGAGAGAGGGGGACAGAGAGAGAGGGGGACAGAGAGAGGGGGGGACAGAGAGAGAGGGGGGACAGAGAGAGGGGGACAGAGAGAGAGGGGGACAGAGAGAGGGGGGACAGAGAGAGAGGGGGACAGAGAGAGGGGGGACAGAGAGAGGGGGGACAGAGAGAGAGGGGGAAGAGAGAGAGAGTGGGGACAGAGAGAGAGGGAGAACAGAGAGAGAGGGGGACAGAGAGAGATGGGGGCAGAGAGAGAGGGGGACAGAGAGAGGGGGACAGAGAGAGGGGGACAGAGAGAGGGGGGACAGAGAGAGGGGGGGACAGAGAGGGGGGACAGAGAGAGAGGGGGAAGAGAGAGGCGGGACAGAGAGAGGGGGGACAGAGTGAGGGGGACAGAGAGAGGGGGACAGAGAGAGGGGGACAGAGAGAGGGGGGGACAGAGAGAGGGGGGACAGAGAGAGGGGGGACAGAGAGAGGGGGGTAGAGAGAGAGAGGGGGGGGACAGAGAGAGGGGGGACAGAGAGAGAGGGGGACAGAGAGAGGGGGGACAGAGAGAGAGGGGGAAGAGAGAGAGAGAGGGGGGCAGAGAGAGAGGGGGAAGAGAGAGAGAGGGGGACAGAGAGAGAGGGGGAAGAGAGAGAGAGGGAGGACAGAGAGAGAGGGGGAAGAGAGAGAGAGGGGGACAGAGAGAGAGGGGGAAGAGAGAGGGGGGACAGAGAGAGAGGGGGACAGAGAGAGGGGGGACAGAGAGAGAGGGGGTCAGAGAGAGGGGGACAGAGAGAGGGGGGACAGAGAGAGGGGGGACAGAGAGGGGGTGACAGAGAGAGGGGGGACAGAGAGGGGGGGACAGAGAGAGGGGGGACAGAGAGAGAGGGGGAAGAGAGAGAGAGTGGGGACAGAGAGAGAGGGAGAACAGAGAGAGAGGGGGACAGAGAGAGATGGGGGCAGAGAGAGAGGGGGACAGAGAGAGGGGGACAGAGAGAGGGGGACAGAGAGAGGGGGGACAGAGAGAGGGGGGGACAGAGAGGGGGGGACAGAGAGAGAGGGGGAAGAGAGAGGGCGGGACAGAGAGAGGGGGGACAGAGTGAGGGGGACAGAGAGAGGGGGACAGAGAGAGGGGGACAGAGAGAGGGGGGGACAGAGAGAGGGGGGACAGAGAGAGGGGGGACAGAGAGAGGGGGGTAGAGAGAGAGAGGGGGGGACAGAGAGAGGGGGGACAGAGAGAGAGGGGGACAGAGAGAGGGGGGACAGAGAGAGAGGGGGAAGAGAGAGAGAGGGGGGCAGAGAGAGAGGGGGAAGAGAGAGAGAGGGGGACAGAGAGAGAGGGGGAAGAGAGAGAGAGGGAGGACAGAGAGAGAGGGGGAAGAGAGAGAGAGGGGGGCAGAGAGAGAGGGGGAAGAGAGAGAGGGGGGACAGAGAGAGAGGGGGAACAGAGAGAGGGGGACAGAGAGACAGGGGGACAGAGAGAGGGGGGACAGAGTGAGGGGGACAGAGAGAGGGGGACAGAGAGAGGGGGACAGAGAGAGGGGGGGACAGAGAGGGGGGGACAGAGAGAGGGGGGACAGAGAGAGAGGGGGAAGAGAGAGAGAGTGGGGACAGAGAGAGAGGGAGAACAGAGAGAGAGGGGGACAGAGAGAGATGGGGGCAGAGAGAGAGGGGGACAGAGAGAGGGGGACAGAGAGAGGGGGACAGAGAGAGGGGGGACAGAGAGAGGGGGGGACAGAGAGGGGGGGACAGAGAGAGAGGGGGAAGAGAGAGGGCGGGACAGAGAGAGGGGGGACAGAGTGAGGGGGACAGAGAGAGGGGGACAGAGAGAGGGGGACAGAGAGAGGGGGGGACAGAGAGAGGGGGGACAGAGAGAGGGGGGACAGAGAGAGGGGGGTAGAGAGAGAGAGGGGGGGACAGAGAGAGGGGGGACAGAGAGAGAGGGGGACAGAGAGAGGGGGGACAGAGAGAGAGGGGGAAGAGAGAGAGAGGGGGGCAGAGAGAGAGGGGGAAGAGAGAGAGAGGGGGACAGAGAGAGAGGGGGAAGAGAGAGAGAGGGAGGACAGAGAGAGAGGGGGAAGAGAGAGAGAGGGGGGCAGAGAGAGAGGGGGAAGAGAGAGAGGGGGGACAGAGAGAGAGGGGAACAGAGAGAGGGGGACAGAGAGACAGGGGGACAGAGAGAGGGGGGACAGAGAGAGGGGGGACAGAGTGAGGGGGGACAGAGAGAGAGGGGGACAGAGAGAGGGGGGACAGAGTGAGGGGGGACAGAGAGAGAGGGGGAAGAGAGAGAGAGGGGGGGACAGAGAGGGGGGACAGATGGAGAGGGGGACAGAAAGAGGGGGGACAGAGAGAGAGGGGGACAGAGAGAGGGGGGACAGAGAGAGGGGAACAGAGAGAGAGGGGGGACAGAGAGAGGGGGGAAACAGAGAGGGGGAAGAAAGAGAGGGGGACAGAGAGAGATGGGGACAGAGAGAGAGGGGGACAGAGAGAGAGGGGGTACAGAGAGAGAGGGGGACAGAGAGAGGGGGACAGAGAGAGAGGGGGACAGAGAGAGGGGGGACAGAGAGAGAGGGGGACAGAGAGAGGGGGGACAGAGAGAGAGAGGGGTCAGAGAGAGGGGGACAGAGAGAGGGGGGACAGAGAGAGGGGGGACAGAGAGGGGGTGACAGAGAGAGGGGGGACAGAGAGGGGGGGACAGAGAGAGGGGGGGACAGAGAGAGAGGGGGAAGAGAGAGAGAGTGGGGACAGAGAGAGAGGGAGAACAGAGAGAGAGGGGGACAGAGAGAGATGGGGGCAGAGAGAGAGGGGGACAGAGAGAGGGGGACAGAGAGAGGGGGACAGAGAGAGGGGGGACAGAGAGAGGGGGGGACAGAGAGGGGGGGACAGAGAGAGAGGGGGAAGAGAGAGGGCGGGACAGAGAGAGGGGGGACAGAGTGAGGGGGACAGAGAGAGGGGGACAGAGAGAGGGGGACAGAGAGAGGGGGGGACAGAGAGAGGGGGGACAGAGAGAGGGGGGACAGAGAGAGGGGGGTAGAGAGAGAGAGGGGGGGACAGAGAGAGGGGGGACAGAGAGAGAGGGGGACAGAGAGAGGGGGGACAGAGAGAGAGGGGGAAGAGAGAGAGAGGGGGGCAGAGAGAGAGGGGGAAGAGAGAGAGAGGGGGACAGAGAGAGAGGGGGAAGAGAGAGAGAGGGAGGACAGAGAGAGAGGGGGAAGAGAGAGAGAGGGGGGCAGAGAGAGAGGGGGAAGAGAGAGAGGGGGGACAGAGAGAGAGGGGGAACAGAGAGAGGGGGACAGAGAGACAGGGGGACAGAGAGAGGGGGGACAGAGAGAGGGGGGACAGAGTGAGGGGGGACAGAGAGAGAGGGGGACAGAGAGAGGGGGGACAGAGTGAGGGGGGACAGAGAGAGAGGGGGAAGAGAGAGAGAGGGGGGGACAGAGAGGGGGGACAGATGGAGAGGGGGACAGAAAGAGGGGGGACAGAGAGAGAGGGGGACAGAGAGAGGGGGGACAGAGAGAGGGGAACAGAGAGAGAGGGGGGACAGAGAGAGGGGGGAAACAGAGAGGGGGAAGAAAGAGAGGGGGACAGAGAGAGATGGGGACAGAGAGAGAGGGGGACAGAGAGAGAGGGGACAGAGAGAGGGGGACAGAGAGAGGGGGACAGAGAGAGGGGGGACAGAGAGAGGGGGGGACAGAGAGAGGGCGACAGAGAGAGAGGGGGACAGAGAGAGGGGGGACAGAGAGAGAGGGAGACAGAGAGAGGGGGGACAGAGAGAGGGGGGACAGAGAGAGAGGGGGAAGAGAGAGAGAGGGGGGACAGAGAGAGAGGGAGAACAGAGAGACAGGGGGAAAGAGAGAGAGGGGGACAGAGAGAGAGGGGGACAGAGAGGGGGGGACAGAGTGAGATGAAAAGAGAGAGGGGGGACAGAGAGAGGGGGGGACAGAGAGAGGGGGGACAGAGAGAGAGGGGGAAGAGAGAGAGAGGGGGGGAACAGAGAGAGGGGGGACAGAGAGAGGGGGACAGAGAGAGGGGGACAGAGAGAGGGGAACAGAGAGAGGCAGGTGGGAAGGAGGGGATCAGAGAGAGGGGGGGACAGAGAGAGTAGGACAAACAGAGGGGGGACAGAGAGAGAGGAACAGAGAGAAAGGGGGACAGAGAGAGAGGGGACAGAGAGAGTGGGGACAGAGAGAGGGGGACAGAGAGAGGGGGGACAGAGAGAGAGGGTGGGCAGAGAAAGGAGGACAGACAGAGGGGGGACAGAGAGAGAGGGGGACAGAGAGAGAGGGGGACAGAGAGAGGGGGACAGAGAGAGGGGGACAGAGAGAGGGGTGGACAGAGAGAGAGGGGGACAGAGAGAGGGGGACAGAGAGAGGGGGACAGAGAGAGGAGGGGACAGAAGAGGGGGACAGAGAGAGGGGGACAGAGAAAGGGGGGACAGAGAGAGGGGGACAGAGAGAGGGGTACAGAGAGAGAGGGGGACAGAAAGAGGGGGACAGAGAGAGGGGGACTGAGAGAGGGGGACAGAGAGAGGGGGACAGAGAGAGGGGGGACAGAGAGAGGGGGACAGAGAGAGGGGGACAGAGAGAGGGGGGACAGAGAGAGGGGGACAGAGAGAGAGGGGGACAGAGAGAGGGGGGGACAGAGAGAGAGGGGGACAGAGAGAGGGGGACAGAGAGAGAGGGGGACAGAGAGAGGGGGGACAGAGAGAGAGGGGGACAGAGAGAGGGGGGACAGAGAGAGGGGGGACAGAGAGAGAGGGGGAAGAGAGAGAGAGTGGGGACAGAGAGAGAGGGAGAACAGAGAGAGAGGGGGACAGAGAGAGATGGGGGCAGAGAGAGAGGGGGACAGAGAGAGGGGGACAGAGAGAGGGGGACAGAGAGAGGGGGGACAGAGAGAGGGGGGGACAGAGAGGGGGGGACAGAGAGAGAGGGGGAAGAGAGAGGGCGGGACAGAGAGAGGGGGGACAGAGTGAGGGGGACAGAGAGAGGGGGACAGAGAGAGGGGGACAGAGAGAGGGGGGGACAGAGAGAGGGGGGACAGAGAGAGGGGGGACAGAGAGAGGGGGGTAGAGAGAGAGAGGGGGGGACAGAGAGAGGGGGGACAGAGAGAGAGGGGGACAGAGAGAGGGGGGACAGAGAGAGAGGGGGAAGAGAGAGAGAGGGGGGCAGAGAGAGAGGGGGAAGAGAGAGAGAGGGGGACAGAGAGAGAGGGGGAAGAGAGAGAGAGGGAGGACAGAGAGAGAGGGGGAAGAGAGAGAGAGGGGGGCAGAGAGAGAGGGGGAAGAGAGAGAGGGGGGACAGAGAGAGAGGGGGAACAGAGAGAGGGGGACAGAGAGACAGGGGGACAGAGAGAGGGGGGACAGAGAGAGGGGGGACAGAGTGAGGGGGGACAGAGAGAGAGGGGGACAGAGAGAGGGGGGACAGAGTGAGGGGGGACAGAGAGAGAGGGGGAAGAGAGAGAGAGGGGGGGACAGAGAGGGGGGACAGATGGAGAGGGGGACAGAAAGAGGGGGGACAGAGAGAGAGGGGGACAGAGAGAGGGGGGACAGAGAGAGGGGAACAGAGAGAGAGGGGGGACAGAGAGAGGGGGGAAACAGAGAGGGGGAAGAAAGAGAGGGGGACAGAGAGAGATGGGGACAGAGAGAGAGGGGGACAGAGAGAGAGGGGGGACAGAGAGAGAGGGGGACAGAGAGAGGGGGGGAAAGAGAGAGGGGAACAGAGAGAGGGGGGACAGAGAGAGAGGGGGGACAGAGAGAGGGGGACAGAGAGAGGGGGGACAGAGAGAGGGGGGACAGAGAGAGGGGGGACAGAGAGGGGGGACAGAGAGAGGGGGGACAGAGAAAGAGGGGGGACAGAGAGAGGGGGACAGAGAGAGGGGGCACAGAGAGAGAGGGGGACAGAGAGAGAGGCGGACAGAGAGAGAGGGGGACAGAGAGAGAGGCGGACAGAGAGAGGGGGACAGAGAGAGGGGGAAGAGAGAGAGGCGGACAGAGAGAGGGGGACAGAGAGAGGGGGGACAGAGAGAGAGGGGGACAGAGAGAGGGGGACAGAGAGAGGGGGGACAGAGAGAGGGCGGACAGAGAGGGGGGGACAGAGAGAGAGGGGGACAGAGAGAGGGGGACAGAGAGAGGGGGACAGAGAGAGGGGGGGACAGAGAGAGGGGGCAGAGCGAGAGGGGGACAGAGAGAGAGGGACAGAGAGAGGGGGGGACAGGGAGAGGGGGACAGAGAGAGGGGGACAGAGAGAGGGGGGACAGACAGAGGGCGGACAGAGAGGGGGGGACAGAGAGAGAGGGGGACAGAGAGAGGGGGGACAGAGAGGGGGGCACAGAGAGAGAGGGGGACAGAGAGAGGGGGGACAGAGAGAGGGGGACAGAGAGGGGGGGGACAGAGAGAGAGGGGGACAGAGAGAGGGGGACAGAGAGAGGGGGGGACAGAGAGAGGGGGACAGAGCGAGAGTGGGACAGAGAGAGGGGGACAGAGAGAGAGGGGGAAGAGAGAGAGGCGGACAGAGAGAGGGGGACAGAGAGAGGGTGGACAGAGAGAGAGGGGGACAGAGAGAGGGGGGACAGAGAGAGGGGACAGAGAGAGGATGGACAGAGAGAGAGGGGGACAGAGAGAGAAGGGGAAAGAGAGAGAGGGGGCAGAGAGAGGGGGGACAGAGAGAGGGGGACAGAGAGAGAGGGGGTACAGAGAGAGAGGGGGACAGAGAGAGGGGGACAGAGAGAGAGGGGGACAGAGAGAGGGGGGACAGAGAGAGAGGGGGACAGAGAGAGGGGGGACAGAGAGAGAGGGGGTCAGAGAGAGGGGGACAGAGAGAGGGGGGACAGAGAGAGGGGGGACAGAGAGGGGGTGACAGAGAGAGGGGGGACAGAGAGGGGGGGACAGAGAGAGAGGGGGAAGAGAGAGAGGGGGACAGAGAGCGAGGGGGACAGAGAAAGGGAGGACAGAGAGAGGGGGGACAGAGTGGGGGGGACAGAGAGAGGGGGGTCAGAGAGAGGGGGGACAGAGAGGGGCGGACTGAGAGAGAGGGGTAAGAGAGAGAGGGGGTCAGAGAGAGAGGGGGACAGAGAGAGGGGGGACAGAGAGAGGGGGGACAGAGAGAGGGGTCAGAGAGAGGATGGATAGAGAGACGGGGAAGTAGAGGGGGTGAGAGAGAGGGGGAAGAGAGAGAGGGGCACAGGGAATGGGGGAGATAGAGGGGGTCAGAGATTGGGACAGAAAAAATGGGAGGTAGAGGGGGTCAGAGAGATGGGCACAGAGAGAGGGGCACAGAGAGTGGGGGAGATAGAGGGGAACAGAGAGACATAGGCAGAGAGAGATCGGGGCAGAGAGAGTGGGACAGAGTGAGGGGGTCAGAGAGAGAGAGGGGGACAGAGAGAGGGGGGGGACAGAGAGGGGGGGGACAGAGAGAGGGGGGACAGAGAGAGGGGGACAGAGAGAGGGGCACAGAGAAAGGGGGGCAGAGAGAAGGGGAGATAGAGGGGATCAGAGAGAGGGGGACAGAAAAGGCGGAGGTAGAGGGGGTCAGAGAGAAGGGGGATAGAGGGGGACAGAGAGTGGGGGACAGAGAATGGGCGTCAGAGAAAGGGATACAGAGTGGAGGTGAGAGAGGGGGTCATATAGTGGGGGGATGGGGGGGACAGAGTGAGAGGGGACAGAGAAAGTGGGGGACAGAGAGAGGGGGACAGAGAGGGTTGGGGACAGAGAGAGAGGGGGACAGAAAGAGAGGGACAGAGAGAGGGGGCAGAGAGAGGTGGGCAGAGAGAGGCGGACAGAGAGAGAGGGACAGAGAGAGGGGAGGAAAGAGAGGGGGGCAGAGAGATTTGGACAGAGAGAGAATGACAGAGAGTTGGAGGACAGAGAGAGAGGGTGCAGAGAGAGGGGGACAGAGAGTGGGAGGACAGAGGGGGGGCAGAGAGAGGGGGGAGACATAGAAAGGGGGTGACAGAGAGAGAGGGGGGACAGAGAGAGGGGGATAAAGAGAGGGGGGAGAGAGAGAGGGGACAGGGAAAGGGGGCAGAGAGAGTAGGACAGAGAGTGGGGGAGAGAGAGAGGGGTGATAGAGAGAGGAGGACAGAGAGAGGAAGGGGTGTCAGAGAGAGGGGGCAGAGAGGGTGGATAGGTAGAGGCAGGACAGAGGGGGGGACAGAGAGAGAGGACAGAGAGTGGGGGAGATAGAGGTGGCGAGAGAGAGGGGGACAGTGAGAGAGGGACAGAGAGAGAGGGACAGAGAGAGGGGGGCAGAGAGAGAGGGGGCAGAGAGGAGGGGACAGAGAGAGAGTGGGTAGGGAGAGGGGGACAGAGAGAGCGGGTCAGAGAGAGGGCAACAGAGAGAGGGGGACAGGGAGTGGGGAGATACGGGGGACAGAGAGAGAGGGGTAGTGAGAGTTGGAGAGTGTGAGGGGACAGAGAGAGAGGGACAGAGAGAGGGCGACAGAGAGAGGGGGGACAGAGAGAGGGGGACAGAGAGAGAGGGACAGAGAGAGAGGGGACAGAGAGAGGGGGACAGAGAGAGGGGGACAGAGAGAGAGGGGGACAGAGAGAGGGGGACAGAGAGAGGGGGGACAGAGAGAGGGGGACAGAGAGAGGGGGACAGAGAGAGAGGGGGACAGAGAGAGGGGGACAGAGAGAGGGGGGACAGAGAGAGGGGGACAGAGAGAGGGGGACAGAGAGAGGGGGGACAGAGAGAGGGGGACAGAGAGAGAGGGGGACAGAGAGAGGGGGGACAGAGAGAGAGGGGGACAGAGAGAGGGGGACAGAGAGAGAGGGGGACAGAGAGAGGGGGGACAGAGAGAGAGGGGGTCAGAGAGAGGGGGGACAGAGAGAGGGGGGACAGAGAGAGAGAGGGGGAAGAGAGAGAGAGGGGGGACAGAGAGAGAGGGAGAACAGAGAGAGAGGGGGAAAGAGAGAGAGGGGGACAGAGAGAGAGGGGGACAGAGAGAGGGGGGACAGAGAGAGGGGGACAGAGAGAGGGGGGACAGAGAGAGGCGGGACAGAGAGAGGGGGGACAGAGAGAGAGGGGGAAGAGAGAGAGAGGGGGGGAACAGAGAGAGGGGGGACAGAGAGAGGGGGACAGAGAGAGGGGGACAGAGAGAGGGGGACAGAGAGAGGCAGGTGGGAGGGAGGCGATCAGAGAGAGGGGGGGGCAGAGAGAGTAGGACAAACAGAGGGGGGACAGAGAGAGAGGAACAGAGAGAAAGGGGGACAGAGAGAGAGGGGGACAGAGAGAGTGGGGACAGAGAGAGGGGGACAGAGAGAGGGGGGACAGAGAGAGAGGGTGGGCAGAGAGAGGAGGACAGACAAAAGGGGGACAGAGAGAGAGGGGGACAGAGAGAGAGGGGGACAGAGAGAGGGGGGGACAGAGAGAGAGGGGGACAGAGAGAGGGGGACAGAGAGAGGGGGGACAGAGAGATAGGGGGACAGAGAGAGGGGGGACAGAGAGAGAGGGGGACAGAGAGAGGGGGACAGAGAGAGGGGGGACAGAGAGAGGGGGGACAGAGAGGGGGGGACAGAGAGAGAGGGGGAAGAGAGAGAGGGGGACAGAGAGCGAGGGGGACAGAGAAAGGGAGGACAGAGAGAGGGGGGACAGAGTGGGGGGGACAGAGAGAGGGGGGTCAGAGAGAGGGGGACAGAGAGGGGCGGACAGAGAGAGAGGGGTAAGAGAGAGAGGGGGACAGAGAGAGAGGGGGACAGAGAGAGGGGGGACAGAGAGAGGGGGACAGAGAGAGGGGCACAGAGAGAGGGGCACAGAGAGTGGGGGAGATAGAGGGGGACAGAGAGACATAGGCAGAGAGAGATCGGGGCAGAGAGAGTGGGACAGAGTGAGGGGGTCAGAGAGAGAGAGGGGGACAGAGAGAGGGGGGGACAGAGAGGGGGGGACAGAGAGAGGGGGGACAGAGAGAGAGGGACAGAGAGAGGGGCACAGAGAAAGGGGGGCAGAGAGAAGGGGAGATAGAGGGGATCAGAGAGAGGGGGACAGAAAAGGCGGAGGTAGAGGGGGTCAGAGAGAAGGGGGATAGAGGGGGACAGAGAGTGGGGGACAGAGAATGGGCGTCAGAGAAAGGGATACAGAGTGGAGGTGAGAGAGGGGGTCATATAGTGGGGGGATGGGGGGGACAGAGTGAGAGGGGACAGAGAAAGTGGGGGACAGAGAGAGGGGGACAGAGAGGGTGGGGGACAGAGAGAGAGGGGGACAGAAAGAGAGGGACAGAGAGAGGGGGCAGAGAGAAATGGGCAGAGAGAGGCGGACAGAGAGAGAGGGACAGAGAGAGGGGAGGAAAGAGAGGGGGGGCAGAGAGATTTGGACAGAGAGAGGGGGACAGAGAGTTGGAGGACAGAGAGAGAGGGGGCAGAGAGAGCGGGACAGAGAGTGGGAGGACAGAGGGGGGGCAGAGAGAGGGGGGAGACATAGAAAGGGGGTGACAGAGAGAGAGGGGGGACAGAGAGAGGGGGATAAAGAGAGGGGGGAGAGAGAGAGGGGACAGGGAAAGGAGGCAGAGAGAGTAGGACAGACAGTGGGGGAGAGAGAGAGGGGTGATAGAGAGAGGAGGACAGAGAGAGGAAGGGGTGTCAGAGAGAGGGGGCAGAGAGGGTGGATAGGTAGAGGCAGGACAGAGGGGGGGACAGAGAGAAGAGGGCAGAGAGAGGGTGACAGAGAGAGAGGACAGAGAGTGGGGGAGATAGAGGTGGCGAGAGAGAGGGGGACAGTGAGAGAGGGACAGAGAGAGAGGGACAGAGAGAGGGGGGCAGAGAGAGAGGGGGCAGAGAGGAGGGGACAGAGAGAGAGTGGGTAGGGAGAGGGGGACAGAGAGAGCGGGTCAGAGAGAGGGCAACAGAGAGAGGGGGACAGGGAGTGGGGAGATACGGGGGACAGAGAGAGAGGGGTAGTGAGAGTTGGAGTGAGTGAGGGGACAGAGAGAGAAGGACAGAGAGAGGGCGACAGAGAGAGGGGGGACAGAAGAGGGGGACAGAGAGAGGGGGACAGAGAGAGGGGGGACAGAGAGAGGGGAACAGAGAGAGAGGGACAGAGAGAGAGGGGACAGAGAGAGGGGGACAGAGAGAGGGGGACAGAGAGAGAGGGGGACAGAGAGAGGGGGACAGAGAGAGGGGGACAGAGAGAGGGGGGACAGAGAGAGGGGGACAGAGAGAGGGGGACAGAGAGAGGGGGGACAGAGAGAGGGGGACAGAGAGAGAGGGGGACAGAGAGAGGGGGGGACAGAGAGAGAGGGGGACAGAGAGAGGGGGACAGAGAGAGAGGGGGACAGAGAGAGGGGGGACAGAGAGAGAGGGGGACAGAGAGAGGGGGGACAGAGAGAGGGGGGACAGAGAGAGAGGGGGAAGAGAGGGAGAGGGGGGACAGAGAGAGAGGGAGAACAGAGAGAGAGGGGGACAGAGAGAGAGGGGGACAGAGAGAGAGGGGGACAGAGAGAGGGGGGACAGAGAGAGGGGGACAGAGAGAGGGGGGACAGAGAGAGGGGGGGACAGAGAGAGGGGGGACAGAGAGAGAGGGGGAAGAGAGAGAGAGGGGGGGAACAGAGAGAGGGGGGACAGAGAGAGGGGTACAGAGAGAGGGGGACAGAGAGAGGGGGACAGAGAGAGGCAGGTGGGAGGAAGGGGATCAGAGAGAGGGGGGGGCAGAGAGAGTAGGACAAACAGAGGGGGGACAGAGAGAGAGGAACAGAGAGAAAGGGGGACAGAGAGAGAGGGGGACAGAGAGAGTGGGGACAGAGAGAGGGGGACAGAGAGAGGGGGGACAGAGAGAGAGGGTGGGCAGAGAGAGGAGGACAGACAGAAGGGGGACAGAGAGAGAGGGGGACAGAGAGAGAGGGGGACAGAGAGAGGGGGGGACAGAGAGAGAGGGGGACAGAGAGAGGGGGACAGAGAGTGGGGGACAGAGAGAGGGGGGACAGAAGAGGGGGACAGAGAGAGGGGGACAGAGAAAGGGGGGACAGAGAGAGGGGGACAGAGAGAGGGGTACAGAGAGAGAGGGGGACAGAGAGAGGGGGACAGAGAGAGGGGGACAGAGAGAGAGGGGGACTGAGAGAGGGGGGCAGAGAGAGGGGGACAGAGAGAGGGGGGACAGAGAGAGGGGGACAGAGAGAGGGGGACAGAGAGAGGGGGGACAGAGAGAGGGGGACAGAGAGAGAGGGGGACAGAGAGAGGGGGGGCAGAGAGAGAGGGGGACAGAGAGAGGGGGACAGAGTGAGAGGGGGACAGAGAGAGGGGGGACAGAGAGAGAGGGGGACAGAGAGAGGGGGGACAGAGAGAGGGTGGACAGAGAGAGAGTGGGAAGAGAGAGAGAGTGGGGACAGAGAGAGAGGGAGAACAGAGAGAGAGGGGGACAGAGAGAGAGGGGGACAGAGAGAGAGGGGGACAGAGAGAGGGGGACAGAGAGAGGTGGACAGAGAGAGGGGGGACAGAGAGAGGGGGGGACAGAGAGAGGGGGGGACAGAGAGAGAGGGGGAAGAGAGAGGGGGGGGCAGAGAGAGGGGGGACAGAGTGAGGGGGACAGAGAGAGGGGGACAGAGAGAGGGGGACAGAGAGAGGGGGGACAGAGAGAGGGGGGACAGAGAGAGGGGGGACAGAGAGAGGGGGGGAGAGAGAGAGAGGGGGGGACAGAGAGAGGGGGGACAGAGAGAGAGGGGGACAGAGAGAGGGGGGACAGAGAGAGAGGGGGAAGAGAGAGAGAGGGGGGCAGAGAGAGAGGGGGAAGAGAGAGAGAGGGGGGACAGAGAGAGAGGGGGAAGAGAGAGAGAGGGGGGACAGAGAGAGAGGGGGAAGAGAGAGAGAGGGGGCAGAGAGAGAGGGGGAAGAGAGAGAGGGGGGACAGAGAGAGAGGGGGAACAGAGAGAGGGGGTCAGAGAGAGAGGGGGACAGAGAGAGGGGGACAGAGAGAGGGGGGACAGAGAGAGGGGGGACAGAGTGAGGGGGGACAGAGAGAGAGGGGGACAGAGAGAGGGGGGACAGAGTGAGGGGGGACAGAGAGAGAGGGGGAAGAGAGAGAGAGGGGGGGACAGAGAGGGGGGACAGATGGAGAGGGGGACAGAAAGAGGGGGGACAGAGAGAGAGGGGGGTCAGAGAGAGAGGGGGACAGAGAGAGGGGGGACAGAGAGAGGGGGGACAGAGACAGGGGGGACAGAGAGAGAGAGGGAAGAGAGAGAGAGGGGGGGGAACAGAGAGAGGGGGATAGAGAGAGGGGGACAGAGAGAGGGGGACAGAGAGAGGGGGACAGAGAGAGGCAGGTGGGAGGGAGGGGATCAGAGAGAGGGGGGGCAGAGAGAGTAGGACAAACAGAGGGGGGACAGAGAGAGAGGAATAGAGAGAAAGGGGGACAGAGAGAGAGGGGGACAGAGAGAGTGGGGACAGAGAGAGGGGGACAGAGGAGGGGGGACAGAGAGAGAGGGTGGGCAGAGAGAGGAGGACAGACAGAGGGGGGACAGAGAGAGAGGGGGACAGAGAGAGAGGGGGACAGAGAGAGGGGGACAGAGAGAGGGGGGGACAGAGAGAGAGGGTAAAAAAGAGAGAGGGGGACAGAGAGAGGGGGACAGAGAGAGGGGGGACAGAAGAGGGGGACAGAGAGAGGGGGACAGAGAAAGGGGGGACAGAGAGAGGGGGACAGAGAGAGGGGTACAGAGAGAGAGGGGGACAGAGAGAGAGGGACAGAGAGAGGGGGACAGAGAGAGAGGGGGACTGAGAGAGGGGGACAGAGAGAGGGGGACAGAGAGAGGGGGGGACAGAGAGAGGGGGACAGAGAGAGGGGGACGGAGAGAGGGGGGAGAGAGAGAGGGGGGACAGAGAGAGAGGGGGACAGAGAGAGGGGGGGACAGAGAGAGAGGGGGACAGAGAGAGGGGGACAGAGAGAGAGGGGGACAGAGAGAGGGGGGACAGAGAGAGAGGGGGACAGAGAGAGGGGGGACAGAGAGAGGGGGGGACAGAGAGAGAGGGGGAAGAGAGAGAGAGTGGGGACAGAGAGAGAGGGGAGAACAGAGAGAGAGGGGGACAGAGAGAGAGGGGGACAGAGAGAGAGGGGGACAGAGAGAGGGGGACAGAGAGAGGGGGACAGAGAGAGGGGGGACAGAGAGAGGGGGGGACAGAGAGAGGGGGACAGAGAGAGAGGGGGAAGAGAGAGGGGGGGACAGAGAGAGGGGGGACAGAGTGAGGGGGACAGAGAGAGGGGGACAGAGAGAGGGGGACAGAGAGAGGCAGGTGGGAGGGAGGGGATCAGAGAGAGGGGGGGGCAGAGAGAGTAGGACAAACAGAGGGGGGACAGAGAGAGAGGAACAGAGAGAAAGGGGGACAGAGAGAGAGGGGGGACAGAGAGAGTGGGGACAGAGAGAGGGGGACAGAGGAGGGGGGACAGAGAGAGAGGGTGGGCAGAGAGAGGAGGACAGACAGAGGGGGGACAGAGAGAGAGGGACAGAGAGAGGGGAGGAAAGAGAGGGGGGGCAGAGAGATTTGGACAGAGAGAGGGGGACAGAGAGTTGGAGGACAGAGAGAGAGGGGGGCAGAGAGAGGGGGACAGAGAGTGGGAGGACAGAGGGGGGGCAGAGAGAGGGGGGAGACATAGAAAGGGGGTGACAGAGAGAGAGGGGGGACAGAGAGAGGGGGATAAAGAGAGGGGGGACAGAAGAGGGGGACAGAGAGAGGGGGGACAGAGAGAGGGGGGGACAGAGAGAGGGGGACAGAGAGAGAGGGACAGAGAAAGAGGGGACAGAGAGAGGGGGACAGAGAGAGGGCGACAGAGAGAGGGGGGACAGAAGAGGGGGACAGAGAGAGGGGGACAGAGAGAGGGGGGACAGAGAGAGAGGGACAGAGAGAGAGGGACAGAGAGAGAGGGGACAGAGAGAGGGGGACAGAGAGAGGGGGGACAGAGAGAGAGGGGGACAGAGAGAGGGGGACAGAGAGAGAGGGACAGAGAGAGGGGGACAGAGAGAGGGGGACAGAGAGAGGGGGGACAGAGAGAGGGGGACAGAGAGAGAGGGGGACAGAGAGAGGGGGGGACAGAGAGAGAGGGGGACAGAGAGAGGGGGACAGAGAGAGAGGGGGACAGAGAGAGGGGGGACAGAGAGAGAGGGGGACAGAGAGAGGGGGGACAGAGAGAGGGGGGACAGAGAGAGAGGGGGAAGAGAGAGAGAGGGGGGACAGAGAGAGAGGGAGAACAGAGAGAGAGGGGGGACAGAGAGAGAGGGGGACAGAGAGAGAGGGGGACAGAGAGAGGGGGGACAGAGAGAGCGGGACAGAGAGAGGGGGGACAGAGAGAGGGGGGGACAGAGAGTGGGGGGACAGAGAGAGAGAGGGAAGAGAGAGAGAGGGGGGGAACAGAGAGAAGGGGGATAGAGAGAGGGGGACAGAGAGAGGGGGACAGAGAGAGGGGGACAGAGAGAGGCAGGTGGGAGGGAGGAGATCAGAGAGAGGGGGGGGCAGAGAGAGTAGGACAAACAGAGGGGGGACAGAGAGAGAGGAACAGAGAGAAAGGGGGACAGAGAGAGAGGGGGACAGAGAGAGTGGGGACAGAGAGAGGGGGACAGAGGAGGGGGGACAGAGAGAGAGGGTGGGCAGAGAGAGGAGGACAGACAGAGGGGGGACAGAGAGAGAGGGGGACAGAGAGAGAGGGGGACAGAGAGAGGGGGACAGAGAGAGGGGGGGACAGAGAGAGAGGGTAAAAAAGAGAGAGGGGGACAGAGAGAGGGGGACAGAGAGAGGGGGGACAGAAGAGGGGGACAGAGAGAGGGGGACAGAGAAAGGGGGGACAGAGAGAGGGGGACAGAGAGAGGGGTACAGAGAGAGAGGGGGACAGAGAGAGAGGGACAGAGAGTGGGAGGACAGAGGGGGGGCAGAGAGAGGGGGGAGACATAGAAAGGGGGTGACAGAGAGAGAGGGGGGACAGAGAGAGGGGGATAAAGAGAGGGGGGAGAGAGAGAGGGGACAGGGAAAGGGGGCAGAGAGAGTAGGACAGAGAGTGGGGGAGAGAGAGAGGGGTGATAGAGAGAGGAGGACAGAGAGAGGAAGGGGTGTCAGAGAGAGGGGGCAGAGAGGGTGGATAGGTAGAGGCAGGACAGAGGGGGGGACAGAGAGAAGAGGGCAGAGAGAGGGTGACAGAGAGAGAGGACAGAGAGTGGGGGAGATAGAGGTGGCGAGAGAGAGGGGGACAGTGAGAGAGGGACAGAGAGAGGGGGACAGAGAGAGGGGGGCAGAGAGAGAGGGGGCAGAGAGGAGGGGACAGAGAGAGAGTGGGTAGGGAGAGGGGGACAGAGAGAGCGGGTCAGAGAGAGGGCAACAGAGAGAGGGGGACAGGGAGTGGGGAGATACGGGGGACAGAGAGAGAGGGGTAGTGAGAGTTGGAGAGAGTGAGGGGACAGAGAGAGAGGGACAGAGAGAGAGCGACAGAGAGAGGGGGGACAGAAGAGGGGGACAGAGAGAGGGGGACAGAGAGAGGGGGGACAGAGAGAGGGGGACAGAGAGAGAGGGACAGAGAGAGAGGGGACAGAGAGAGGGGGACAGAGAGAGGGGGACAGAGAGAGAGGGGGACAGAGAGAGGGGGACAGAGAGAGAGGGACAGAGAGAGGGGGGACAGAGAGAGGGGGACAGAGAGAGGGGGACAGAGAGAGGGGGGACAGAGAGAGGGGGACAGAGAGAGAGGGGGACAGAGAGAGGGGGGGGACAGAGAGAGAGGGGGACAGAGAGAGGGGGACAGAGAGAGAGGGGGACAGAGAGAGGGGGGACAGAGAGAGAGGGGGACAGAGAGAGGGGGGACAGAGAGAGGGGGGACAGAGAGAGAGGGGGAAGAGAGAGAGAGGGGGGACAGAGAGAGAGGGAGAACAGAGAGAGAGGGGGACAGAGAGAGAGGGGGACAGAGAGAGAGGGGGACAGAGAGAGGGGGGACAGAGAGAGCGGGACAGAGAGAGGGGGGACAGAGAGAGGGGGGGACAGAGAGAGGGGGGACAGAGAGAGAGAGGGAAGAGAGAGAGAGGGGGGGGAACAGAGAGAGGGGGGATAGAGAGTGGGGGACAGAGAGAGGGGGACAGAGAGAGGGGGACAGAGAGAGGCAGGTGGGAGGGAGGGGATCAGAGAGAGGGGGGGGCAGAGAGAGTAGGACAAACAGAGGGGGGACAGAGAGAGAGGAACAGAGAGAAAGGGGGACAGAGAGAGAGGGGGACAGAGAGAGTGGGGACAGAGAGAGGGGGACAGTGGAGGGGGGACAGAGAGAGAGGGTGGGCAGAGAGAGGAGGACAGACAGAGGGGGGACAGAGAGAGAGGGGGACAGAGAGAGAGGGGGACAGAGAGAGGGGGACAGAGAGAGGGGGGGACAGAGAGAGAGGGTAAAAAAGAGAGAGGGGGACAGAGAGAGGGGGACAGAGAGAGGGGGGACAGAAGAGGGGGACAGAGAGAGGGGGACAGAGAAAGGGGGGACAGAGAGAGGGGGACAGAGAGAGGGGTACAGAGAGAGAGGGGGACAGAGAGAGAGGGACAGAGAGAGGGGGACAGAGAGAGAGGGGGACTGAGAGAGGGGGACAGAGAGAGGGGGACAGAGAGAGGGGGGACAGAGAGAGGGGGACAGAGAGAGGGGGACGGAGAGAGGGGGGACAGAGAGAGGGGGACAGAGAGAGAGGGGGACAGAGAGAGGGGGGGACAGAGAGAGAGGGGGACAGAGAGAGGGGGACAGAGAGAGAGGGGGACAGAGAGAGGGGGGACAGAGAGAGAGGGGGACAGAGAGAGGGGGGACAGAGAGAGGGGGGACAGAGAGAGAGGGGGAAGAGAGAGAGAGTGGGGACAGAGAGAGAGGGAGAACAGAGAGAGAGGGGGACAGAGAGAGAGGTGGACAGAGAGAGAGGGGGACAGAGAGAGGGGGACAGAGAGAGGGGGACAGAGAGAGGGGGGACAGAGAGAGGGGGGGACAGAGAGAGGGGGGACAGAGAGAGAGGGGGAAGAGAGAGGGGGGGACAGAGAGAGGGGCGACAGAGTGAGGGGGACAGAGAGAGGGGGACAGAGAGAGGGGGACAGAGAGAGGGGGGACAGAGAGAGGGGGGACAGAGAGAGGGGGGGGAGAGAGAGAGGGGGGGACAGAGAGAGGGGGGACAGAGAGAGAGGGGAACAGAGAGAGGGGGGACAGAGAGAGAGGGGGAAGAGAGAGAGAGGGGGGCAGAGAGAGAGGGGGAAGAGAGAGAGAGGGGGGACAGAGAGAGAGGGGGAAGAGAGAGAGAGGGGGGACAGAGAGAGAGGGGGAAGAGAGAGAGAGGGGCGCAGAGAGAGAGGGGGAAGAGAGAGACGGGGGACAGAGAGAGAGGGGGAACAGAGAGAGGGGGACAGAGAGAGAGGGGGACAGAGAGAGGGGGGACAGAGAGAGGGGGACAGAGAGAGGGGGGACAGAGTGAGGGGGGACAGAGAGAGAGGGGGACAGAGAGAGGGGGGACAGAGTGAGGGGGGACAGAGAGAGAGGGGGAAGAGAGAGAGAGGGGGGGACAGAGAGGGGGGACAGATGGAGAGGGGGACAGAAAGAGGGGGGACAGAGAGAGAGGGGGACAGAGAGAGGGGGACAGAGAGAGAGGGGGGACAGAGAGAGGGGGGAAAGAGAGAGGGGGAAGAGAGATAGGGGGACAGAGAGAGATGGGGACAGAGAGAGAGGGGGACAGAGAGAGAGGGGGGACAGAGAGAGAGGGGGACAGAGAGAGGGGGGAAAGAGAGAGGGGAACAGAGAGAGAGGGGGACAGAGAGAGAGGGGGGACAGAGAGAGGGGGACAGAGAGAGGGGGGCAGAGAGAGGGGGGACAGAGAGAGGGGTGACAGAGAGGGGGGGGACAGAGAGAGGGGGGACAGAGAAAGAGGGGGGACAGAGAGAGGGGGACAGAGAGAGGGGGCACAGAGAGAGAGGGGGACAGAGAGAGAGGCGGACAGAGAGAGAGGGACAGAGAGAGGGGGACAGAGAGAGGGGGAGAGAGAGAGGGGGAAGAGAGAGAGGCGGACAGAGAGAGAGGGACAGAGAGAGGGGGGACAGAGAGAGGGGTGTCAGAGAGAGGGCGGACAGAGAGGGGTGGACAGAGAGAGAGGGGGACAGAGAGAGGGGGACAGAGAGAGGGGGACAGAGAGAGGGGGGGACAGAGAGAGGTGGACAGAGAGAGGGGGGTCAGAGAGAGGGCGGACAGAGAGGGGTGGACAGAGAGAGGGGGACAGAGAGAGAGGGGGACAGAGAGAGGGGGGGACAGAGAGAGAGGGGGACAGAGAGAGGGGGACAGAGAGAGAGGGGGACAGAGAGAGGGGGGACAGAGAGAGAGGGGGACAGAGAGAGGGGGGGACAGAGAGAGGGGGGACAGAGAGAGAGGGGGAAGAGTGAGAGAGGGGGGACAGAGAGAGAGGGAGAACAGAGAGAGAGGGGGACAGAGAGAGAGGGGGACAGAGAGAGAGGGGGACAGAGAGAGGGGGGACAGAGAGAGCGGGACAGAGAGAGGGGGGACAGAGAGAGGGGGGGACAGAGAGTGGGGGGACAGAGAGAGAGAGGGAAGAGAGAGAGAGGGGGGGAACAGAGAGAAGGGGGATAGAGAGAGGGGGACAGAGAGAGGGGGACAGAGAGAGGGGGACAGAGAGAGGCAGGTGGGAGGGAGGGGATCAGAGAGAGGGGGGGCAGAGAGAGTAGGACAAACAGAGGGGGGACAGAGAGAGAGGAACAGAGAGAAAGGGGGACAGAGAGAGAGGGGGACAGAGAGAGTGGGGACAGAGAGAGGGGGACAGAGGAGGGGGGACAGAGAGAGAGGGTGGGCAGAGAGAGGAGGACAGACAGAGGGGGGACAGAGAGAGAGGGGGACAGAGAGAGAGGGGGACAGAGAGAGGGGGACAGAGAGAGGGGGGGACAGAGAGAGAGGGTAAAAAAGAGAGAGGGGGACAGAGAGAGGGGGACAGAGAGAGGGGGGACAGAAGAGGGGGACAGAGAGAGGGGGACAGAGAAAGGGGGGGACAGAGAGAGGGGGACAGAGAGAGGGGTACAGAGAAAAAGGGGGACAGAGAGAGAGGGACAGAGAGTGGGAGGACAGAGGGGGGGCAGAGAGAGGGGGGAGACATAGAAAGGGGGTGACAGAGAGAGAGGGGGGACAGAGAGAGGGGGATAAAGAGAGGGGGGGAGAGAGAGAGGGGACAGGGAAAGGGGGCAGAGAGAGTAGGACAGAGAGTGGGGGAGAGAGAGAGGGGTGATAGAGAGAGGAGGACAGAGAGAGGAAGGGGTGTCAGAGAGAGGGGGCAGAGATGGTGGATAGGTAGAGGCAGGACAGAGGGGGGGACAGAGAGAAGAGGGCAGAGAGAGGGTGACAGAGAGAGAGGACAGAGAGTGGGGGAGATAGAGGTGGCGAGAGAGAGGGGGACAGTGAGAGAGGGACAGAGAGAGGGGGACAGAGAGAGGGGGGCAGAGAGAGAGGGGGCAGAGAGGAGGGGACAGAGAGAGAGTGGGTAGGGAGAGGGGGACAGAGAGAGCGGGTCAGAGAGAGGGCAACAGAGAGAGGGGGACAGGGAGTGGGGAGATACGGGGGACAGAGAGAGAGGGGTAGTGAGAGTTGGAGAGAGTGAGGGGACAGAGAGAGAGGGACAGAGAGAGGGCGACAGAGAGAGGGGGGACAGAAGAGGGGGACAGAGAGAGGGGGACAGAGAGAATGGGGACAGAGAGAGGGGGGACAGAGAGAGAGGGACAGAGAGAGAGGGGACAGAGAGAGGGGGACAGAGAGAGGGGGACAGAGAGAGAGGGGGACAGAGAGAGGGGGACAGAGAGAGAGGGACAGAGAGAGGGGGGACAGAGAGAGGGGGACAGAGAGAGGGGGACAGAGAGAGGGGGGACAGAGAGAGGGGGACAGAGAGAGAGGGGGACAGAGAGAGGGGGGGACAGAGAGAGAGGGGGACAGAGAGAGGGGGACAGAGAGAGAGGGGGACAGAGAGAGGGGGGACAGAGAGAGAGGGGGACAGAGAGAGGGGGGACAGAGAGAGGGGGGAAGAGAGAGAGGGGGAAGAGAGAGAGAGGGGGGACAGAGAGAGAGGGAGAACAGAGAGAGAGGGGGACAGAGAGAGAGGGGGACAGAGAGAGAGGGGGACAGAGAGAGGGGGGACAGAGAGAGCGGGACAGAGAGAGGGGGGACAGAGAGAGGGGGGGACAGAGAGAGGGGGGACAGAGAGAGAGAGGGAAGAGAGAGAGAGGGGGGGAACAGAGAGAGGGGGGATAGAGAGAGGGGGACAGAGAGAGGGGGACAGAGAGAGGGGGACAGAGAGAGGCAGGTGGGAGGGAGGGGATCAGAGAGAGGGGGGGCAGAGAGAGTAGGACAAACAGAGGGGGGACAGAGAGAGAGGAACAGAGAGAAAGGGGGGACAGAGAGAGAGGGGGACAGAGAGAGTGGGGACAGAGAGAGGGGGACAGAGGAGGGGGGACAGAGAGAGAGGGTGGGCAGAGAGAGGAGGACAGACAGAGGGGGGACAGAGAGAGAGGGGGACAGAGAGAGAGGGGGACAGAGAGAGGGGGACAGAGAGAGGGGGGGACAGAGAGAGAGGGTAAAAAAGAGAGAGGGGGACAGAGAGAGGGGGACAGAGAGAGGGGGGACAGAAGAGGGGGACAGAGAGAGGGGGACAGAGAAAGGGGGGACAGAGAGAGGGGGACAGAGAGAGGGGTACAGAGAGAGAGGGGGACAGAGAGAGAGGGACAGAGAGAGGGGGACAGAGAGAGAGGGGGACTGAGAGAGGGGGACAGAGAGAGGGGGACAGAGAGAGGGGGGGACAGAGAGAGGGGGACAGAGAGAGGGGGACGGAGAGAGGGGGGACAGAGAGAGGGGGACAGAGAGAGAGGGGGACAGAGAGAGGGGGGGACAGAGAGAGAGGGGGACAGAGAGAGGGGGACAGAGAGAGAGGGGGACAGAGAGAGGGGGGACAGAGAGAGAGGGGGACAGAGAGAGGGGGGACAGAGAGAGGGGGGACAGAGAGAGAGGGGGAAGAGAGAGAGAGTGGGGACAGAGAGAGAGGGAGAACAGAGAGAGAGGGGGACAGAGAGAGAGGGGGACAGAGAGAGAGGGTGACAGAGAGAGGGGGACAGAGAGAGGGGGACAGAGAGAGGGGGGACAGAGTGAGGGGGGGACAGAGAGAGGGGGGACAGAGAGAGAGGGGGAAGAGAGAGGGGGGGACAGAGAGAGGGGGGACAGAGTGAGGGGGACAGAGAGAGGGGGACAGAGAGAGGGGGACAGAGAGAGGGGGGACAGAGAGAGGGGGGACAGAGAGAGGGGGGGGAGAGAGAGAGGGGGTGACAGAGAGAGGGGGGACAGAGAGAGAGGGGAACAGAGAGAGGGGGGACAGAGAGAGAGGGGGAAGAGAGAGAGAGGGGGGCAGAGAGAGAGGGGGAAGAGAGAGAGAGGGGGGACAGAGAGAGAGGGGGAAGAGAGAGAGAGGGGGGACAGAGAGAGAGGGGTAAGAGAGAGAGAGGGGCGCAGAGAGAGAGGGGGAAGAGAGAGACGGGGGACAGAGAGAGAGGGGGAACAGAGAGAGGGGGACAGAGAGAGAGGGGGACAGAGAGAGGGGGGTCAGAGAGAGGGGGACAGAGAGAGGGGGGACAGAGTGAGGGGGGACAGAGAGAGAGGGGGGACAGAGAGAGGTGGACAGAGAGAGGGGGGTCAGAGAGAGGGCGGACAGAGAGAGGGGGGGACAGAGAGAGGGGGACAGAGAGAGGGGGACAGAGAGTGGGGGGACAGAGAGAGGGCGGACAGAGAGGGGGGGACAGAGAGAGAGGAGGACAGAGAGAGGGGGGACAGAGAGGGGGGGACAGAGAGAGAGGGGGACAGAGAGAGGGGGGACAGAGAGAGGTGGACAGAGAGGGGGGGGACAGAGAGAGAGGGGGACAGAGAGAGGGGGACAGAGAGAGGGGGGGACAGAGAGAGGGGGGACAGAGCGAGAGGGGGACAGAGAGAGAGGGGGGACAGAGAGAGAGGGGGAAGAGAGAGAGGCGGACAGAGAGAGGGGGACAGAGAGAGGGTGGACAGACAGAGAGGGGGACAGAGAGAGGGGGGACAGAGAGAGGGGACAGAGAGAGGGTGGACAGAGAGAGAGGGGGACAGAGAGAGAGGGGGAAAGAGAGAGAGGGGGCAGAGAGAGGGGGGACAGAGAGAGGGGGACAGAGAGAGAGGGGGGACAGAGAGAGAGGGGGACAGAGAGAGGGGGACAGAGAGAGAGGGGGACAGAGAGAGGGGGGACAGAGAGATAGGGGGGACAGAGAGAGGGGGGACAGAGAGAGAGGGGGACAGAGAGAGAGGGACAGAGAGAGGGGGGACAGAGAGAGGGGGGACAGAGAGGGGGTGACAGAGAGAGGGGGGACAGAGAGGGGGACACAGACAGAGAGGGGGAAGATAGAGAGGGGGACAGAGAGCGAGGGGGACAGAGAAAGGGAGGACAGAGAGACGGGGGACAGAGTGGGGGGGGACAGAGAGAGGGGGCTCAGAGAGAGAGGGGACAGAGAGGGGGGTACAGAGAGAGAGGGGGAAGAGAGAGAGGGGGACAGAGAGAGAGGGGGACAGAGAGAGGGGGACAGAGAGAGGGGGGACAGAGAGAGAGGGGGACAGAGAGAGGGGGGACAGAGAGAGGGGGGACAGAGAGAGAGGGGGAAGAGAGAGAGAGGGGGGACAGAGAGAGAGGGAGAACAGAGAGAGAGGGGGACAGAGAGAGAGGGGGACAGAGAGAGAGGGGGACAGAGAGAGGGGGGACAGAGAGAGCGGGACAGAGAGAGGGGGGACAGAGAGAGGGGGGGACAGAGAGTGGGGGGACAGAGAGAGAGAGGGAAGAGAGAGAGAGGGGGGAACAGAGAGAAGGGGGATAGAGAGAGGGGGACAGAGAGAGGGGGACAGAGAGAGGGGGACAGAGAGAGGCAGGTGGGAGGGAGGGGATCAGAGAGAGGGGGGGGCAGAGAGAGTAGGACAAACAGAGGGGGGACAGAGAGAGAGGAACAGAGAGAAAGGGGGACAGAGAGAGAGGGGGACAGAGAGAGTGGGGACAGAGAGAGGGGGACAGAGGAGGGGGGACAGAGAGAGAGGGTGGGCAGAGAGAGGAGGACAGACAGAGGGGGGACAGAGAGAGAGGGGGACAGAGAGAGAGGGGGACAGAGAGAGGGGGACAGAGAGAGGGGGGGACAGAGAGAGAGGGTAAAAAAGAGAGAGGGGGGACAGAGAGAGGGGGACAGAGAGAGGGGGGACAGAAGAGGGGGACAGAGAGAGGGGGACAGAGAAAGGGGGGACAGAGAGAGGGGGACAGAGAGAGGGGTACAGAGAGAGAGGGGGACAGAGAGAGAGGGACAGAGAGTGGGAGGACAGAGGGGGGGCAGAGAGAGGGGGGAGACATAGAAAGGGGGTGACAGAGAGAGAGGGGGGACAGAGAGAGGGGGATAAAGAGAGGGGGGAGAGAGAGAGGGGACAGGGAAAGGGGGCAGAGAGAGTAGGACAGAGAGTGGGGGAGAGAGAGAGGGGTGATAGAGAGAGGAGGACAGAGAGAGGAAGGTGTGTCAGAGAGAGGGGGCAGAGAGGGTGGATAGGTAGAGGCAGGACAGAGGGGGGGACAGAGAGAAGAGGGCAGAGAGAGGGTGACAGAGAGAGAGGACAGAGAGTGGGGGAGATAGAGGTGGCGAGAGAGAGGGGGACAGTGAGAGAGGGACAGAGAGAGGGGGACAGAGAGAGGGGGGCAGAGAGAGAGGGGGGCAGAGAGGAGGGGACAGAGAGAGAGTGGGTAGGGAGAGGGGGACAGAGAGAGCGGGTCAGAGAGAGGGCAACAGAGAGAGGGGGACAGGGAGTGGGGAGATACGGGGGACAGAGAGAGAGGGGTAGTGAGAGTTGGAGAGAGTGAGGGGACAGAGAGAGAGGGACAGAGAGAGGGCGACAGAGAGAGGGGGGACAGAAGAGGGGGACAGAGAGAGGGGGACAGAGAGAGGGGGGACAGAGAGAGGGGGGACAGAGAGAGAGGGACAGAGAGAGAGGGGACAGAGAGAGGGGGACAGAGAGAGGGGGACAGAGAGAGAGGGGGACAGAGAGAGGGGGACAGAGAGAGAGGGACAGAGAGAGGGGGGACAGAGAGAGGGGGACAGAGAGAGGGGGACAGAGAGAGGGGGGACAGAGAGAGGGGGACAGAGAGAGAGGGGGACAGAGAGAGGGGGGGGACAGAGAGAGAGGGGGACAGAGAGAGGGGGACAGAGAGAGAGGGGGACAGAGAGAGGGGGGACAGAGAGAGAGGGGGACAGAGAGAGGGGGGACAGAGAGAGGGGGGACAGAGAGAGAGGGGGAAGAGAGAGAGAGGGGGGACAGAGAGAGAGGGAGAACAGAGAGAGAGGGGGACAGAGAGAGAGGGGGACAGAGAGAGAGGGGGACAGAGAGAGGGGGGACAGAGAGAGCGGGACAGAGAGAGGGGGGACAGAGAGAGGGGGGGACAGAGAGAGGGGGGACAGAGAGAGAGAGGGAAGAGAGAGAGAGGGGGGGAACAGAGAGAGGGGGGATAGAGAGAGGGGGACAGAGAGAGGGGGACAGAGAGAGGGGGACAGAGAGAGGCAGGTGGGAGGGAGGGGATCAGAGAGAGGGGGGGGCAGAGAGAGTAGGACAAACAGAGGGGGGACAGAGAGAGAGGAACAGAGAGAAAGGGGGACAGAGAGAGAGGGGGACAGAGAGAGTGGGGACAGAGAGAGGGGGACAGAGGAGGGGGGACAGAGAGAGAGGGTGGGCAGAGAGAGGAGGACAGACAGAGGGGGGACAGAGAGAGAGGGGGACAGAGAGAGAGGGGGACAGAGAGAGGGGGACAGAGAGAGGGGGGGACAGAGAGAGAGGGTAAAAAAGAGAGAGGGGGACAGAGAGAGGGGGACAGAGAGAGGGGGGACAGAAGAGGGGGACAGAGAGAGGGGGACAGAGAAAGGGGGGACAGAGAGAGGGGGACAGAGAGAGGGGTACAGAGAGAGAGGGGGACAGAGAGAGAGGGACAGAGAGAGGGGGACAGAGAGAGAGGGGGACTGAGAGAGGGGGACAGAGAGAGGTGGACAGAGAGAGGGGGGACAGAGAGAGGGGGACAGAGAGAGGGGGACGGAGAGAGGGGGGACAGAGAGAGGGGGACAGAGAGAGAGGGGGACAGAGAGAGAGGGGGACAGAGAGAGGGGGACAGAGAGAGAGGGGGGACAGAGAGAGGGGGGACAGAGAGAGAGGGGGACAGAGAGAGGGGGGACAGAGAGAGGGGGGACAGAGAGAGAGGGGGAAGAGAGAGAGCGTGGGGACAGAGAGAGAGGGAGAACAGAGAGAGAGGGGGACAGAGAGAGAGGGGGACAGAGAGAGAGGGGGACAGAGAGAGGGGACAGAGAGAGGGGGACAGAGAGGGGGGGGACAGAGAGAGGGGGGGACAGAGAGAGGGGGGACAGAGAGAGAGGGGGAAGAGAGAGGGGGGGACAGAGAGAGGGGGGACAGAGTGAGGGGGACAGAGAGAGGGGGACAGAGAGAGGGGGACAGAGAGAGGGGGGACAGAGAGAGGGGGGACAGAGAGAGGGGGGGGGAGAGAGAGGGGGGGACAGAGAGAGGGGGGACAGAGAGAGAGGGGAACAGAGAGAGGGGGGACAGAGAGAGAGGGGGAAGAGAGAGAGAGGGGGGCAGAGAGAGAGGGGGAAGAGAGAGAGAGGGGGGACAGAGAGAGAGGGGGAAGAGAGAGAGGGGGGACAGAGAGAGAGGGGGAAGAGAGAGAGAGGGGCGCAGAGAGAGAGGGGGAAGAGAGAGACGGGGGACAGAGAGAGAGGGGGAACAGAGAGAGGGGGACAGAGATAGAGGGGGACAGAGAGAGGGGGGACAGAGAGAGGGGGACAGAGAGAGGGGGGACAGAGTGAGGGGGGACAGAGAGAGAGGGGGACAGAGAGAGGGGGGACAGAGTGAGGGGGGACAGAGAGAGAGGGGGAAGAGAGAGAGAGGGGGGGACAGAGAGGGGGGACAGATGGAGAGGGGGACAGAAAGAGGGGGGACAGAGAGAGAGGGGGACAGAGAGAGGGGGACAGAGAGAGGGGAACAGAGAGAGAGGGGGGACAGAGAGAGGGGGGAAAGAGAGAGGGGGAAGAGAGATAGGGGGACAGAGAGAGATGGGGACAGAGAGAGAGGGGGACAGAGAGAGAGGGGGGACAGAGAGAGAGGGGGACAGAGAGAGGGGGGAAAGAGAGAGGGGAACAGAGAGAGAGGGGGACAGAGAGAGAGGGGGGACAGAGAGAGGGGGGACAGAGAGAGGGGGGACAGAGAGAGGGGGGACAGAGAGAGGGGTGACAGAGAGGGGGGGGACAGAGAGAGGGGGGACAGAGAAAGAGGGGGGACAGAGAGAGGGGGACAGAGAGAGGGGGCACAGAGAGAGAGGGGGACAGAGAGAGAGGCGGACAGAGAGAGGGGGACAGAGAGAGGGGGACAGAGAGAGGGGGACAGAGAGAGGGGGAAGAGAGAGAGGCGGACAGAGAGAGAGGGACAGAGAGAGGGGGGACAGAGATGGGGGGTCAGAGAGAGGGCGGACAGAGAGGGGTGGACAGAGAGAGAGGGGGACAGAGAGAGGGGGACAGAGAGAGGGGGACAGAGAGAGGGGGGGACAGAGAGAGGCGGACAGAGAGAGAGGGGGACAGAGAGAGGGGGACAGAGAGAGGGGGGTCAGAGAGAGGGCGGACAGAGAGGGGTGGACAGAGAGAGAGGGGGACAGAGAGAGGGGGACAGAGAGAGGGGGACAGAGAGAGGGGGGGACAGAGAGAGGGGGACAGAGCGAGAGGGGGACAGACAGAGGGGGACAGAGAGAGGGGGGGACAGAGAAAGGGGGACAGAGAGAGGGGGACAGAGAGAGGGGGGACAGAGAGAGGGCGGACAGAGAGGGGGGGACAGAGAGAGAGGAGGACAGAGAGAGGGGGGACAGAGAGGGGGGGACAGAGAGAGAGGGGGACAGAGAGAGGGGGGACAGAGAGAGGTGGACAGAGAGGGGGGGGACAGAGAGAGAGGGGGACAGAGAGAGGGGGACAGAGAGAGGGGGGGACAGAGAGAGGGGGACAGAGCGAGAGGGGGACAGAGAGAGAGGGGGACAGAGAGAGAGGGGGAAGAGAGAGAGGCGGACAGAGAGAGGGGGACAGAGAGAGGGTGGACAGAGATAGAGGGGGACAGAGAGAGGGGGGACAGAGAGAGGGGACAGAGAGAGGGTGGACAGAGAGAGAGGGGGACAGAGAGAGAGGGGGAAAGAGAGAGAGGGCGCAGAGAGAGGGGGGACAGAGAGAGGGGGACAGAGAGAGAGGGGGGACAGAGAGAGAGGGGGACAGAGAGAGGGGGACAGAGAGAGAGGGGGACAGAGAGAGGGGGGACAGAGAGATAGGGGGACAGAGAGAGGGGGGACAGAGAGAGAGGGGGACAGAGAGAGAGGGACAGAGAGAGGGGGGACAGAGAGAGGGGGGACAGAGAGGGGGTGACAGAGAGAGGGGGGACAGAGAGGGGGACACAGAGAGAGAGGGGGAAGAGAGAGAGGGGGACAGAGAGCGAGGGGGACAGAGAAAGGGAGGACAGAGAGACGGGGGACAGAGTGGGGGGGACAGAGAGAGGGGGCTCAGAGAGAGAGGGGACAGAGAGGGGGGTACAGAGAGAGAGGGGGAAGAGAGAGAGGGGGACAGAGAGAGAGGGGGACAGAGAGAGGGGGGACAGAGAGAGGGGGGACAGAGAGAGGGGTCAGAGAGAGGATGGATAGAGAGAGGGGGAAGTAGAGGGGGTGAGAGAGAGGGGGAAGAGAGAGAGGGGCACAGGGAATGGGGGAGATAGAGGGGGTCAGAGATTGGGACAGAAAAAGTGGGAGGTAGAGGGGGTCAGAGAGATGGGCACAGAGAGTGGGGCACAGAGAGTGGGGGAGATAGAGGGGGACAGAGAGACATAGGCAGAGAGAGATCGGGGCAGAGAGAGTGGGACAGAGTGAGAGGGTCAGAGAGAGAGAGGGGGACAGAGAGAGGGGGGGACAGAGAGAGGGGGGAGACAGAGAGGGGGGGGACAGAGAGAGGGGGACAGAGAGAGCGGCACAGAGAAAGGGGGGCGGAGAGAAGGGGAGATAGAGGGGATCAGAGAGAGGGGGACAGAAAAGGCGGAGGTAGAGGGGGTCAGAGAGAGGGGGGATAGAGGGGGACAGAGAGTGGGGGACAGAGAATGGGCGTCAGAGAAAGGGATACAGAGTGGCGGTGAGAGAGGGGGTCATATAGTGGGGGGATGGGGGGGACAGAGTGAGAGGGGACAGAGAAAGTGGGGGACAGAGAGAGGGGGGACAGAGAGGGTGGGGGACAGAGAGAGAGGGGGACAGAAAGAGAGGGACAGAGAGAGGGGGCAGAGAGAGGCGGACAGAGAGAGAGGGACAGAGAGAGGGGAGGAAAGAGAGGGGGGGCAGAGAGATTTGGACAGAGAGAGGGGGACAGAGAGTTGGAGGACAGAGAGAGAGGGGGCAGAGAGAGAGGGACAGAGAGTGGGAGGACAGAGGGGGGGGCAGAGAGAGGGGGGAGACATAGAAAGGGGGTGACAGAGAGAGAGGGGGGACAGAGAGAGGGGGATAAAGAGAGGGGGGAGAGAGAGAGGGGACAGGGAAAGGGGGCAGAGAGAGTAGGACAGAGAGTGGGGGAGAGAGAGAGGGGTGATAGAGAGAGGAGGACAGAGAGAGGAAGGGGTGTCAGAGAGAGGCGGCAGAGAGGGTGGATAGGTAGAGGCAGGACAGAAGGGGGGGACAGAGAGAGGAGGGCAGAGAGAGGGTGACAGAGAGAGAGGACAGAGAGTGGGGGAGATAGAGGTGGCGAGAGAGAGGGGGACAGTGAGAGAGGGACAGAGAGAGAGGGACAGAGAGAGGGGGGCAGAGAGAGAGGGGGCAGAAAGGAGGGGACAGAGAGAGAGGGGGTAGGGAGAGGGGGACAGAGAGAGCGGGTCAGAGAGAGGGCAACAGAGAGAGGGGGACGGGGAGTGGGGAGATACGGGGGACAGAGAGAGAGGGGTAGTGAGAGTTGGAGAGAGTGAGGGGACAGAGAGAGAGGGACAGAGAGAGGGCGACAGAGAAAGGGGGACAGAGAGAGGGGGACAGAGAGGGGGCGACAGAGAAAGGGGGACAGAGAGTGAGAGGGGAATAGAGAGAGAGAGGGGACAGAGAGGAGGGGACAGAGAGAGGGGGACAGAGAGTGAGAGGGGAATAGAGAGAGAGAGGGGACAGAGAGAGGGCGACAGAGAGAGGGCGACAGAGAGAGAGGGGGAATAGAGAGAGAGAGGGGACAGAGACAGGGTGACAGAGAGTGGGGACAGAGAGAGGGGGAGGTAGAGGGGATCACAGAGAGGGGTACAGAAAAAGTCGCAGGTTGAGGGGGTGAGAGAGAGGGGTGATAGAGTGGGGGACAGAGAGGGGGGGCAGAGAGTGGGGGACAGAGAGAGGGGTACAGAGTGGGGGTGAGAGAGGAGGTCAGAGAGTGGGGGGATGGAGAGAGTGGGGGACAGAGAGAGAGGGAACAGAGAGAGAGGGGGAAAGAGAGAGGGGGACAGAGAGGGGGGACAGAGAGTGGGGGGATAGAGAGAGGGGGCAGAGGGAGGGAGGCAGAGACAGGGGGACAGAGAGAGGGGGACAGAGAGAGGGCGAGATAGAGGGGGACAGAGAGAGGGGGACAGAGAGATGGGGCAGAGAGTGGGGGACAGAGAGGAGGAGTACAGAGTGGGGGTGAGAGAGGAGTTCAGAGAGTGGCGGGATGGAGAGAGTGGGGAGCAGAGAGAGGGGGACAGAGAGAGAGAGGGGGGACAGAGAGAGGGGGACAGAGCGAGAGGGGGACAGAGAGAGAGGGGACAAAGGGGGGATACAGAGAGGGGCGACTGAGAGAGGGGGATAGAGAGAGGGGGGGATAGAGAGAGGGGGATAGAGAGAGGGGGACAGAAAATGTCGGAGGTTGAGGGGGTCAGAGAGAGGGGGAGATAGAGGGCGACAAAGTGAGGAGGACAGAGAGAGGGGACAGAGAGAGGGGTATAAAGTGGAGGTGAGAGAGGGGGTCAGAGATTGGGGGGATGGAGAGAGTTGGGGACAGAGAGTGAGGTGACAGAGAGTGGGGGACAGAGAGAGAGAGGGGGACAGAGAGAGAGGGGGGGACAGAGAGAGAGGGGGACAGACAGGGGGGATAGAGGGAGGGGGACAGAGAGAGAGGGGGACAGAGAGAGGGGGCAGAGGGAGGGCGACAGAGAGAGAAGGACAGAGAGAGGGGGACAGAACAGAGAGAGGGGGACAGAGAGAGGCGGGTGGGGGACAGAGAGTGGGTCAGACAGAGGGGGTCAGAGAGAGAGGGTCAGAGAGAGGGTGCAGAGGGGGCGACAGAGAGAGGGGGACAGAGAGAGGGGGACAGAGAGAGGCGGGTGGGATAGAGCGCGGGACAGAGGGGGGGGGGACAGAGAGAGGGGGACAGAGAGAGAGGCGTGTGCGAGAGAGAGGGGGTCAGAGAGAGGCGGGTGGGAGGGAGAGCAGGACAGAGATAGAGGGGGAGAGAGAGAGGGGGACAAAGAGGGGTGATAGAGGGAGGCGGGTGAGAGAGAGAGGAGCAGAGAGAGGAGGTCAGAGAGAGGGGGACAGAGAGAGGTGGACAGAGAGAGAGGGACAGAGATAGGGGGAAAGAGAGAGGGTGACAGAGATCGAGGGGGACAGAGAGAGGGGGACAGAGAGAGAAGGCACAGAGAGAGGGGGAAAGAGAGAGGGGGACAGAGAGAGTGGTACAGAGAGATGGTTACAGAGTGGGGGTGAGAGAGGGGGTCAGAGAGTGGGGGGAAGGAGAGAGTGGGGCACAGAGATAGAGGGGACAGAGAGGGGTGGGGCAGAGAGGGAGGGGGCAGAGAGAGGGCGAAGAGAGGGGGGACAGAGAGCGGGGGAGACTGAGGGGGGACAGAGAGAGGGGGACAGAGAGAGGGGAACAGAGAGAGAGTGGGACAGAGAGAGAGGGGGACAAAGAGAGAGGGGGACAGAGAGAGGGGGACAGAGAGAGAGGGGGACAGAGAGAGGGGGGACAGAGAGAGGGGGACAGAGAGAGTGGGACAGAGACAGTGGGACAGAGAGATGTTTACAGAGTGGGGGTGAGAGAGGGGGTCAGAGAGTGGGGGGATGGAGAGAGTGGGGCACAGAAATAGAGGGGACAGAGAGGGTGGGGGCAGAGAGGGAGGGGCAGAGAGAGGGCGAAGAGAGGGGGGACAGAGAGCGGGGAGACTGAGGGGGGACAGAGAGAGGGGGACAGAGAGACGGGGACAGAGAGACGGGGGGATTGAGGGGGACAGGGAGATGGCGTCAGAGAGAGAGGGGGACAGAGAGAGAGGGGGACAAAGAGGGGGGATAGAGGGAGACGGGTGGGAGAGAGAGGGGTCAGAGAGTGGGTCGGACAGAGGGGGTCTGAGTGAGTGGGACAGAGAGTGGGCGACAGAGAGAGGGCGAAAGAGAGAGGGGGACAGAGAGACGAGGACAGAGAGAGGGGGACAGAGAGAGGGGGACAGAGAGAGGGGGACAGAGAGAGGGGGATAGAGAGAGGGGGATAGAGAGAGGAGACAGAGAGAGGAGACAGGGAGAGGAGGGTAGAGAGAGAGGTGAGTGTGAGGCGGAGGAGTCAGAGAGAGGCGGGTGGGAGGGAGAGCGGGACAGAGAGAGAGGGAACAGAGAGAGAGGAGAACAAAGAGGGGGGATAGAGGGAGGTGGGTGGGAGAGAGGGAGTCATAGAGAGGGGGACAGAGAGAGGGGGACAGAGAGAAGGCGACAGAGTGAGGGGGCAGAGAGAGAGGGGGACAGAGTGAGTGGGTCAGAGAGGCGGGTGGGAGAGAGCGCAGGACAGAGAGCGGGAGGGGGACAGAGAGAGGGGGGACAGAGAAAGAGTCTGGTGGGAGAGAGAGGGAGTCAGAGAGAGGCGGGTGGGAGAGTGCGTGGGACAGAGCAAGAGGGGAACAGAGAGAGAGGGGGACAAAGAGGGGGGATAGAGGGAGACAGGTGGGAGAGAGAGGGGGACAGAGAGTGGGGGACAGAGAGAGGGGCGACAGAGAGAGGGGCGACAGAGAGAGGGGCGACAGAGAGAGGGGGATAGAGAGAGGGGGATAAAGAGAGGGGAACAGAAAAAGTCGGAGGTAGAGGGGGTCAGAGAGAGGGGGAGATAGAGGGCGACAGAGAGAGGAGGACAGAAAGGGGGACAGAGTGTGGGGGACAGAGACTGGAGGACAGAGAGAGGGGTATAGAGTGGGGGTGAGAGGGGGGTCAGAGAGAGGCGGGTGGGAGAGAGAGTGGACAGAGAGAGAGGGGAACAGAGAGAGGAGAACAAGGGGGGATAGATGGAGGTGGGAGAGAGAGGGGGACAGAGAGAGGGCGACAGACAGGGGGTCAGAGACCGGGGAGAGAGAGAGGCGGGTGGTAGAGAGAGGGGGTTATAGAGAGGGTGACAGAGAGAGTGGGTCAGATAGAAGGGGACAGAGAGAGGGCGACAGAGAGAGGAGGACAGAAAGGGGGACAGAGTGTGGGGGACAGAGACTGGAGGACAGAGAGAGGGGTATAGAGTGGGGGTGAGAGGGGGGTCAGAGAGAGGCGGGTGGGAGAGAGAGTGGACAGAGAGAGAGGGGAACAGAGAGAGGAGAACAAGGGGGGATAGATGGAGGTGCGAGAGAGAGGGGGACAGAGAGAGGGCGACAGACAGGGGGTCAGAGACCGGGGAGAGAGAGAGGCGGGTGGTAGAGAGAGGGGGTTATAGAGAGGGTGACAGAGAGAGTGGGTCAGATAGAAGGGGACAGAGAGAGGGCGACAGAGAGAGTGGGTCAGAGAGAGGGGGACAAAGAGAGAGGGGGGGACAGAGAGAGAGGGGGGACAGAGAGGGGGGACAGAGAGAGAGCGAAAAGAGAAATGGGGGACAGAGAAATGGGGGACAGAGTGGGGAGGACAGAGAGGGGGTGACAGAGAAAGGGGGGACAGAGAGAGAGGGGGACAGAGATAGAGGGGAACAGAGAGAGAGGCGACAGAGACAGGGGGACAGAGAGAAGGGAACAGAGAGAGGGGGCAGAGAGGGACAGAGAGAGGGGGTCAGAGACAGAGTGTGGGGGACAGAGAGAGAGGACAGAGAGAGGGACAGAGAGAGAGGGGGTCAGATAAAGGGCGACAGAGAGAGGGGGGACAGAGAGAGGGGGGGACAGAGAGTGGGGGGACAGAGAGTGGGGGAGGTAGAGGGTTCAGAGACAGGGGAACAGAAAGAGAGGGGGACAGTGAGAGGAGGAGGGGGGTTCAGAGAGGGGTTGGGACAAAGAGGATGGACAGATAGAGGCGGGATAGAGAGGGGGGACAGAGAGAGGGGGAACAGCTAGAGGGAGGGACAGAGAGAGAGAGGGGGGACAGAGAAAGGGGGGAGAGAGGGAGTGGAGAGAGGGAGGGGGGGGACAGAAAGACGATGACAGAGATGGGGGAGAGAGAGGGGGACAGAGAGAGGAGGGACACAGAGAGGGGGGACGGGGGCGCAGAGAGACAGTGACAGAGAGGGGGCGGAGAGAGGGCGACATAGAGAGGGGTCAGAGAGAGGGGGGAAGAGAGAGGGAACAGGGAGTGGGGGACAGAGAGGGGGGACAGAGAGCGGGGGTCAGAGAGCGGGGGACAGAGAGAGGGCATCAGAGAGAGGCGGGTGGGAGAGAGCGCGGGACAGAGAGAGAGGGGACAGAGAGAGAGGGGGTCAAAGAGGGGGGATAGAGGGAGATGGGTGGAGAGAGGGGGGTGAAAGAGTGGGTCAGACAGTGGGGGTCAGAGAGAGGGCGACAGAGAGGGGACAGAGAGTGGGGGGAGAGAGAGGGGGAGAGAGGGAGGCGGGTGGGAGAGAGAGCGGGGCAGAGAGAGGGGACAGAGGGGGGCAGAGAGCGGGTGTGAGAGAGAAGCGGGTGGGAAAGAGGGGGTCAGAGAGAGAGAGGGACAGAGTGAGAGGCGTACAGAGAGAGGGGTACAGAGAGAGAGGGGGGACCAGAGATAGGGGGGACAGAGAGAGGGGGACAGAGGGAGGGGGGACAGAGGGAGACGGACAGAGGGAGGGGGTCAGAGAGAGAGCGGGAGGTCAGAGAGAGAGGGGGTCAGAGAGAGGGGGACAGAGAGAGATGGCACAGGGACGGGGGCGACAGAGAGGACAGGACAGAGAGTGTGGGAGGTAGAGGTGGTCAGAGAGAGGGGGACAAAGAGAGGGGGACAGAGAGTAAGGGACAGAGTGAGGGGGATAGAGAGAGAGGGGGACAGAGAGAGAGGGGGAAAAGAGAGGGCGACAGAGAGAGGGCGACACAGAGAGGGGCGACAGAGAGAGAGGGGGAACAGAGAGAGGGGGACAGAAAGAGGGGGAGGTAGAGGGGTTCAGAGACAGGGGGACAGAGAGAGGGGGAGATAGAGGGGGTCAGAGAGAGGGGACAGAGGGAGGAGCACAGAGAGTGCGGGAGGTAGAGGGGGTCAGAGAGAGGGGTACAGAGAGAGGGGACAGAGGGAGGGGCACAGAGAGTGCGGGAGGTAGAGGGGGTCAGAGAGAGGGGTACAGAGAGAGGGGCACAGAGAGTGGGGGAGATAGTGGGGGACAGAGAAAGAGGGGACAGAGAGAGGGGGGCAAGAGAGAGTGGGACAGAGTGAGGGGACAGAGAGAGAGGGGAAAGAGAGAGAGGGGAAAAAGAGAGAGGGGGAGATAGAGGGGGTCAGAGAGAGGGGGGGCCGGAGAGAGGGGGGGACAGTGAGGGGGGACAGAGAGGGGTGGGACAGAGGGGGGGAAAGAGAGGGCGGGAACAGAGAGAGAGCGGGGCAGAGATAGAGGGGAAAAGAGAGATGGGGCAGACAGAGGGAGACAGAGTGAGGGGGGCAGAGAGAGAGGGGGCAGAGAGAGAGTGAAAAGAGAGTGGGGGACAGAGAGAGTGGGGCAGAGGAGGGCGACAGAGAGAGGGGGACAGAGAGAAAAGGGGGCAGAAAGAGAGGCGGACAGAGAGAGAGGGGGACAGAGAGAGAGGCGGTCATAGTGGGGGGTACAGAGAGAGAGGCGGGTGGAAGGGAGAGGGGGGCAGAGAGAGGGCGACAGAGAGAGGAGCACAGTGTGTGGGGGAGATAGCGGGGCTCAGAGAGAGGAGGACATAGAGGGGGACAGAGAGAGGGGGACAGAGAGGGGGACAGAGAGTGGGGGACAGAGAGTGGGGGACAGAGAGAGGGGTAAAGAGTGGGAGAGAGAGGGGGTCAGAGAGAGGGGGACAGAGAGTGGGGGGATGGAGAGAGTGGGGGATAGAGAGAGAGAGGGTGTCAAAGAGAGAGGGGCAGAGAGAGACGGAGCAGAGAGAGGGGGCAGAGAGCGGGGGAGAGATAGAGGGAAAGAGAGAGAGGGCGACAGAGAGAGGGGGACAGAGAGAGGGGGCAGAGAGAGGGGTAAGGAGTGGGAGAGAGAGGGGGTCAGAGAGAGGGGGACAGAGAGTGGGGGGATGGAGAGAGTGGGGGACAGAGAGAGAGAGGGTGTCAAAGAGAGAGGGGCAGAGAGAGACGGAGCAGAGAGAGGGGGCAGAGAGGGGGGAGAGATAGAGGGAAAGAGAGAGAGGGCGACAGAGAGAGGGGGACAGAGAGAGGGGGGGACAGAGAGAGGGCGACAGCGAGAGGGGGACAGAGAGAGGGGGCAGAAGAGAGCGCGGGACAGAGAGAGGGGGACAGAGAGAGGGGGCAGAGAGAGAGCCGGACTGAGAGCGAGGCGGGGACAGAGAGAGGGGGACAGAGAGAGGGGAAGACAGAGATGGTCAAAGGGAGGGGGACAGAGAGAGGGGCACAGAGAGTCGGGGAGATAGAGGGGACAGAGAGATGGGGTGGACAGAGAGTTGGGGGGACTGAGAGTGGGGGGGCATGGGGGTAGAGAGAGGGGCAGAGAGAGGGGGACAGAGAGAGGGGGGACAGAGAGAGGGCGACAGAGAGAGTGTCACAGAGAGTGGGGGAGATAGAGGGGGTCAGAGAGAGGGGGACAGAGGGAGGGTGATATAGAGGGGGACTACGAGAGAAGGAGTCAGAGACAGAGGGGGACTGTGAGAGGGGGGGCAGAGAAATGGCGACAGAGAGACGGTGACAGAGAGAGTGGGGGACAGAGAGAGAGGGGCAGAGAGAGGGCAACAGAGAGAGGGGGACAGAGAGAAAAGGGGGCAGAAAGAGAGGGGGACAGAGAGAGAGGGGCAGAGAGAGATGGGGCAGACAGAAGGGGACAGAGTGAGGGGGCAGAGAGAGAGGGTCAGAGAGGGGGACAGAGAGACGGAGATATAGACGGGGACAGAGAGAGGGGACAGAGAGTGAGGGACAGAGAGAGGAGTACAGAGTGGGGGAGAGAGAGGGAATCAGAGAGATGGGGGCAGAGAGAGGGCGACAGAGAGAGGGGGACATAGAGTGGGGGGGACGGAGAGTTGGGGGGACGGAGAGAGGTGGGGACAGAGAGAGAGGGGAACAGAGAGAGAGAGGGACAGAGAGAGATGTGGACACAGAGAGAAGGACAGAGAGAGGAGGTCAGAGAGAGAGGAGGACAGAGAGAGAGGAGGACAGAGAGTGGCAGGTAGAAGGGAGAGAGGGGCAGAGAGAGGGCGACAGAGAGAGGCACCGAGAGTGGGGGAGATAGATGGGGTCAGAGAGAGGGGGAGACAGACAGTGGGGAGATGGAAAGAGTGTGGGACAGAGAGAGAGAGAGAGACAGAGAGGGGGTCAGAGAGGGGGACAGGGAGAGACGGAGCAGAGAGAGGGCGAAAGAGAGGGGCGCAGAGACCGGGGTAGAGATAGAGGGGACAGAGAGAGGAGCACAGATAGAGGGGGACAGAGAGAGGGGGACAGAGAGAGGAGGCAGAGAGCGACGGGGACAGAGAGAGCGGGACAGAGTGAGGGGGACAGAGAGAGGGGGAACAGAAAGGGGGACACAGAGAGGGGGGGCACAGAGAGGGGGGCACAGAGAGGGGGACAGAGAGGGGGACAGAGAGAGAGAGGGGGACAGAGAGAGAGCGGGGCAGAGAGAGAGGGGGGCAGAGAGAGGGGGGGACAGAGAGAGAGAGGGACAGAGGGGGGGACAGAGAGAGAGGGGGGACAGACAGAGGGGGGACAGAGAGAGGTGGGACAGAGAGAGGGGGGGACAGAGAGAAGGGGACAGAGAGAGAGGGGGACAGAGAGAGAGGGGGTCAGAGCGAGGGGGGGAAGAGAGAGGCAGGTGGAAGGGAGAGGAGGGCAGAGAGAGGGCGACAGAGAGACGAGCACAGAGAGTGGGGGAGCTAGAGAGGGTCAGAGAGAGCGGGTCAGAGAGAGGGGGACAGAGAGAGGGAGGGACAGAAAGAGGGGTGGACCGAAAGAGGGGGGACAGAGAGAGGGGGGATAGAGAGGGTGGGACAGAGGGGGGGGGGAGACAGAGAGAGGGACAGAGAGGGAGAGGCGGGTGGGAGAGAGAGGGGGTCAGAGAGAGGCTGGTGGGAGAGAGAGGGGGACAGAGAGAGGGGGACAGAGAAAGGGGAGATAGAGGTTGACAAAGGGAGGGGGACAGAGAGAGAGGCACAGAGAGAGGGGTAGATAGAGGGGTTCAGAGCGAAGAGTACAGAGATAGTGGTACAGCGAGTGGGGGAGATAGAGGTGGACAGAGAGTAGGACAAAAAGAGGGGGTGATAGAGGGGGTCAGAGAGAGGGGGAGATAGAGGGGGACAGAGAGAGAGGGGGAGACAGAGGGGGGACAGAGAGAGAGGGGGTACAGAGAGAGGGTGACAGAGAGAGGGCGACAGAGAGAGGGGCACAGAATGTGGAGGAGATCGAGGGGGTCAGAGAGAGAGGGACAGAGAGAGGGTGATATAGAGGGGGACAGCAAGAGAGGGGGTCAGAGAGAGAGGGGGACAGTGAGAGAGGGGTGCTGAGAAATGGCGACAGAGAGAGCGTGACAGAGAGAGAGGGGACAGAGAGAGAGGGGACAGAGAGACAGAGGGGGCAGAGAGAGAGGGGGACAGAGAAGAGAGGGGATAGAGAGAGGGGGGACAGAGAGAGGTGGGAGATAGCGGGGCTCAGAGACAGGGTGACAGAGAGAGAGGGCAATATAGAGTGGGGGACAGAGAGATGGGTACAGAGTGGAGGAGAGAGAGGGGGTCAGAGAGACGGGGTCAGAGAGGGGGACAGAGAGTGGGGGGGATGGAGAGAGTGGGGGAGAGAGAGAGAGGGGGGGTTAGAGAGAGGGGCAGAGAGTGACGGAGCAGAGACAGGGCGACAGAGGGGGTGGCAGAGAGCAGGGGAGAGAAAGAGGGGACAGAGAGAGGGGGACAGAGAGGGGGGACAGAGAGAGGGGGGACAGGGAGAGGGGGACAGAGAGAGGGGGACAGAGAGAGGGGGACAGAGAGAGGAGACAGAGAGAGGGTGGACAGAGAGAGGGGGGCAGAGAGAGGTGGACAGAGAGAGATGCGGTGGGTGAGAGAAGGGGTATGAGAGAGCCGAACTGAGAGAGAGGGGGACGGGAGGGTGGGGACAAAGAGGGGGGATAGCGAGGCGGGTGGAAGAGAGAGGGGGACAGAGAGAGGGGGACAGAGAGAGGGGGACAGAGAGGGGTCACGGAGAGGGGTGCACGGAGAGGGGGGCACAGAGAGGGGGGCACGGAGAGGGGGACAGAGAGTGGGACAGAGAGGGGGGTACTGAGAGTCGGGGAGATAGAGGGGGACAAAAAGAGGGGGAAAAAGAGAGGGAGGTAGAGATGGTCAGAGGGAGGGGGACAGATAGTGGGGTACTGAGAGTGGGGGAGATAGAGGGGGACAAAAAGAGGGCGAGGTAGAGGGGGTCAGAGGGAGGGGGAGATTGAGGGGGCAGAGAGGGGGGACAGAGGGGGGACAGAGGGGGGACACAGAGGGGGGAGAGAGAAAGGGGGGGACAGAGAGAGGCGGGTGGAAGGGGAGGGGGCAGAGAGAGGGCGATAGAGAGAGGGGCACAGAGAGTGGGGGAGATAGAGGGGGTCAGAGAGAGGGGGACAGAGAGTGGGGGACAAAGAGTGGGGAGATGGAGAGAGTGAGGGACAGAGAGAGAGAGGGGGTCAGACTGGGGGCAGAGAGAGACGGTGCAGAGAGAGGGCGACTGAGAGGGGGGCAGAGAGCGGGGTAGAGGTGGAGGGGACAGAGAGAGGGGGACAGAGAGAGTGGACAGAGAGAGGTGGGACAGAGACAGGGTGGACAGAGAGAGGGGGAGATAGAGAGAGGGGGACAGAGAGAGATGTGGTGGGAGGGAGAGGGGGTCTGAGAGAGGCGGTGGGAGAGAGAGGGCGACAGAGATAGGGGGAACAGAGAGAGCCGGACTGAGAGAGAGGGGAACAGAGAGAGAGGAGGACAAAGAGGGGGGATAGTGAGGCGGGTGGGAGAGAGAGGGGCACAGAGAGAGGGGGACAGAGAGAGGGGGAAAGAGAGCGAGGGGGACAGAGAGAGAGGGGGACAGAGAGAGGGGGACAGAGAGAGAGGGGGACCGAGAGAGGACTTCAGAGCAGGGGCACAGAGAGTGGGGGAGATAGAGGGGGACAGAGAGTCGGGGGCAGAGAGAGGGGTACAGAGAGAGGGGGGACAGAGAGAGGGGGACAGAGAGAGGGGGACAGAGAGAGGCGTACAGAGAGAGGGGGGACAGAGAGAGGAGGACAGAGAGAGGGGGACAGAGAGAGGGGGACAGAGAGAGGGGGACAGAGCGAGAGGGGAACAGAGAGAGGGGGGGGAACAGAGAGAGGACTACAGAGCAGGGGCACAGAGAGTGGGGGAGATAGAGGGGGACAGAGAGTCTGGGGCAGAGAGAGGGGTACAGAGTGGGGAAGAGAGAAGGGGTCAGAGAGAGGGGGACAGAGAATGGGGGATGCAGAGAGTGGGGGACAGAGGGGGACGGGGGGACGGTAGGGAGAGGACAGAGAGATGAGGCACAGAGAGTGGGCAGAGAGAGAGAGTGGGGGGAGAGAAAGTTCGGGGAGAGAAAGAGAGGAAGGAGAGAGAGGGGAGAGAGTGCAGAGAGAGAGGGGAGAGAGAGTGAGAGAGAGAGAGAGCAAGAGAGAGAGAGAGAGTGGGAGAGAGAGGAGGCGAGAGGAGGGAAGAGAGAGGTGCGAAGAGAGAGGAGGGGAGAGAGGATAAGGGAGAGATAGAGAAGGAGAGCAATGAGGAGAAAGAGTAGGGGAGAGAGGAGGGGGAGAGAGGAGGGTCAGAGAGGAAGGAAGAGAGAGGAGGGAGGAGAGAGAGGAGGGGGAGTGGAGGGTGTGAGACAGGTGAGAGGGGGAGGGGGTAGAGAGAAGAGGGGAGAGAGCGTGGGAGAGAGCGGGTGGGAGAGAGAGTGGAGGCTGGGTGGGTGGAGGGGGAGGGAGAGTAAGAGGGGAGGGAGATTGAGAGGGGAGGGAGAGTGAGAGGGAGGGGAGGGCAAGAGAGGGGAAGGAGAGTGAGGGGGACGGAGAGAGATGGGAGGGCCAGTGAGGGGAGGGAGAGAGAGAGGGGGCAGGGAGAGAGAGGGGAGAGCCAGTGAGGGGTGGGCGAGTGAGAGGGGAGGGCGAAGAGGGGAGGGCGAGAGAGGGGAGGGAGAGAGAGTGGGGAGGGCGAGAGAGAGGGAAGGGTGAGAGAGAGGGGAGGGCGAGAGAGGGGGGAGCGAGAGAGTGGAGAGAGCGGGAGGGGGAGAGAGATGGGTGAGACAGAGGGGGTGAGGGAGTGGGGGTGAGAGAGAGGGGGTGTGTGAGAGAGAGTGGGTGTGAGAGAGTGAGATGGGATGGAGAGAGAGAGAGGGGGTGTGAGAGACAGAGGGAGATGGAGAGGGAGGGGGGTTAGAGAGCAAGGGGTTGAGAGAGAGGGGGTGAGAGACTGAGGGGGTGAGAGAGTGTGGGGGGTTGAGAGAGGGGGTGGTGAGAGAGAGGGGGAGTGAGAGAGAGGGGGGTGAGAGTGGGGGGGTTTAGAGAGCAAGGGGTTGAGAGAGAGGGGGTGAGAGACTGAGGGAATGAGAGAGTGTGGGGGGTTGAGAGAGGGGGTGGTGAGAGAAAGGGGGAGTGAGAGAGAGAGGGGGGTGAGAGAAGGGGGGTTTAGAGAGCAAGGGGTTGAGAGAGAGGGGGTGAGAGACTGAGGGAATGAGAGAGTGTGGGGGGTTGAGAGAGGGGGTGGGAGAGAGAGAGGGAGTGAGAAGGAGAGAAAGGGGATGAGAACGAGGCAGAGAGATGGTGGGAGAGAGGGAGGGGGTGAGAGAGCGAGGGTGTGTGAGAGTGTGTGTGAGAGAGGGGGGGTTGTGAAAGAGAATGGGGTGGGAGAGAGAGGGGTGAGGAAGAGAGAGGGGAGAGAGAGGGGGGTTGAGAGAGAGGGGTGAGAGAGAGTTGGATGTGAGAGAGAGCGAGGGATTGAGAGAGAGGGGGGTGAGAGACGGAGGGGCGTGAGAGAGTGAGGGGATGGGAGATTGAGGGGTGTCGAGAGAAGGGGTGGTGAGGGGGGCTGAGAGAGAGAGGGAGTGAGAGTGAGGGGTGAGAGAGTGACAGACAGAGAGAACGATAGAGCAAGAGTGAGAGCAAAGAGGTGAGAGAGATAGGGTGGACTGAGAGAGAGGGAGAGAGAGAGTGAGAGTGACAGACAGAGAGAGCATGAGCGACAGAGAGAGAGCACGAGCGAGAGAGAGCGAACGAGAGAGACCGTGAGATAAGAGAGAGCGGGAGGCAAGAGAGTGGGATAGACGCAGTGAGAGAGAGAGAGCGTGAGAAGCGGGTGAGGGAGTGAGGGAGAGACCGCAAGAGGAAGAGAGCAAGCAGACGAGTGAGACAGAGAGAGAGAATGTGAGAGAGAGGGGGGTGAGAGAGGGGTGCGAGAGAGAGGGGTGAGAGAGAGGAGGTGAGATAGAGGGGGAGAGAGAGCTGGGTGAGAGGGCGGTGAGAGGGAGAGGTGGGAGTGAGTGACAGAGAGGAGGTGGGAGAGAGAGAGTAGGTGAGAGAGAGGGAGCGAGAAGGAGAGAGAGGGGATGAGAAAGAGGCAGAGAGATGGTGGGAGAGAGGGAGGGGGTGAGAGAGCGAGGGTGTGTGAGAGTGTGTGTGTGAGAGAGAGAGAGGGGGATGTGAAAGAGATTGGGGTGGGAGAGAGAGGGGTGATGGAGAGAGAGGGGAGAGAGAGAGGGGTGTGAGAGGGAGATAGATGTGAGAGAGAGAGAGAGGGGGGGCTTGAGAGAGAGAGCGACGGGAGTGAGAGAGAGAGGGTGGGAGAGGGGGAAGAGAGAGAGGGTGAGAATGAGAGGGGTGAGAGAGCAATTGAGAGAGGGGGGTTGAGGGGGGAGAGACAGGTTGAGAGAGAGGGGGTGAGAGAGGTTTTGAGAGAGAGAGGTTAAGAGAGAGACTGGGGAAAGAGGGGGTGAGAGAGAGAGAGGGTTAGAGAGAGACGGGAGAGAGAGGGGTTGAGAGAGATGGGTTGCAAGAGAAAGGAGGTGAGGGGGAGGACTGAGAGGGAGAGATGGAGAGAGAGAGAGCGACAGACAGAGAGAGATAGAGCAAGAGTGAGAGTGACAGACAGAGAGAGCATGAGCGACAGAGAGAGAGAGAGCACGAGCGAGAGAGCGAACGAGAGAGACCGTGAGATAAGAGAGAGCGGGAGGCAAGAGAGAGGGAGCGAGGCAGGGAGAGAGAGAGAACGTGAGAAGAGGGTGAGAGAGTGAGAGAGAGACCACAAGAGGAAGAGAGCGAGCAGAAGAGTGAGACAGAGAGAGAGAATGTGAGAGAGAGAGGGGGGGTGAGAGAGGGGTGCGAGACAGAGGGGCGAGAGAGGAGGGGAGAGAGGATGAGAGAGAGGGGGCGAGGGAGGAGGAGGGAGAGGGAGAGGGGGTGGGATTGGGGGCAGAGAGAGGGCACAGAGAGGGGGTAGAGAGATGGCAGAGAGGGGGAGAGATGGAGGAGAGGGGGAGAGAGGGGGTGAGAGAGCGGGGGAGAGAGGGGGGATAGAGGGGGGAGAGAGGGGGATGCGGGGGTGAGAGAGAGAGGGTGAGAGAGAGGGGTTGAGAGAGAGGGGGTAAGAGAGAAAGGGGTGAGGGAGAGAGGGGTGAGAAAGGGAGAGAGGTCTGAGAAAAGGAGAGAGGGGGAGAAAGAGAGAGGGGGAAGAGAAAGAGAGAGAGAAGGTCAGAGAAAGAGTGAATGTGAGGGGGTGAGAGAGAGGAGGTGGGAGAGAGAGTGGGAGAGAGAGGGGGTGAGAGAGAGGGATTGAGAGAAAGGAGGAGAGATAGAGAAAGGGTGAGAGAGAAAGGGGGACAGCGAGATAAAGAGGGATGAGAGAGATGGGACGCGAGAGAGAGAGAGTTAAAGAGGTGAGAGAGAGGGTGAGATAGACAGTGAATGATGGGTTGAGAGAGAGAGAGACAGAGAGAGAGAGCGAGTGAACAGATGAGACAGTTAGAGGGGTGTGAGGGAGATGGGATGAGAGAGTGGGCGCTAGAGAGAGACAGAGCGAGAGCAAGAAGGAGGGAGGAAGAAAGGGGTCAAAAGAGATGGAGAAATGGGGTGAACAAGAGAAAGAGGGTGCGAGAGAGAAAGAGAGTGGGAGTGTGAGACAGAGTGCGAGAGGGAAGGGGAATGAGAGAGAGAAAAAGGGAGCGAGAGACATGAGGGGATGAGAGAGAGGGCGGGGGAGAGAGAGGGTGTAAAGGGGAGAGAGGGTGAGGGATGACAGAGGGAGGGGTGAGAGTGAGAGAGCAGGGTGGAGAGAGAGGGGGTGAGAGAGAGTGAGGGAGAGAGAGATAACAAGGTGAGAGAGAAAGGGGGTGTGTGAGAGAGAGGCAGTGAGAGAGAAGGAGGTGAGAGAGATAGGGGGTGCAAGAGAGCGTGGGTGAGAGCAGGAGGGGCTGTGAGAGAGGGGTGAGATAGGGAGAGTGTGGGAGAGGAGGGATGAGAGTGGGAGGGGGAAGAGGGACGGGATGAGAGAGGGAGGGTGAGAGAGAGGGGTGTGAGAGAGAGAGGGGTGAGAGAGAAGGGTGAGAGAGGGAGTCTTTAGAGAGGGTCACAGCATTTGGGTTTTAATTCCACCGTGAGAGAGTCCTACCTCTCAGATCCTGGGGATTGACAAACTTTAACCCCAGGCTTCAAACCTGTTTTAAAAATGACAGGGCCACAATCTGACAGGAACCAGTTACCCAGAGGCCCCTAAAACCCAGGGTCCCCCCCAGAGGAGATTAAACCTCGGGGTAAATAAACACACAACTCACGTGGGCCCCCACGGGGTGCAGCCTGTCGACCAGGCCTCAGGCCTCAGGCCCGTGCTCCCCCTCTGGAGGTTGTTCATTCCTGGACTCGAACATTTTGGATCTTCACGTTGCAGCTTTCCAAACAAAGGTTCCTCGGGATAAAAGAGGGAAAAGATTAGTTGAAAGGGGGAGCAAGAGCATTTTGGAGGCAAGTTACACAGCAAGATCCCAGGGTTAAAAGCACCTCTGCCCAGCTCCAATGTATTAATGTATGTAACACAGTCAGCAGTTGGGATGGAACATGGTGTGGGAGCAGATCTTCCCAGGGATTGGAGGGGGATAGTGAGGGAAAGGCATCAGATTCTTACACTCTGCAGTGACCTGGGATCAATTGTCTTTTACTGAAAACAGTTCCCAACTTGTATGTGCCTGTAGCTCCCTCCAGTCTGAAACCCTCATGACCCTCTCTCCTGTCTACTCTCTCTGAGCCAATGGTGTCTTCATTCTGCTACTGACCCTTCAATCCCACTGGTATCATTTTTTCCCACCTTCTCTCATCCACGTGAAGGAATTGGATCCTGACAATTCCATTTACACTGTCTCCCATCAATCTTCATAGGATCCATATCACAGAGGTTAGACAGTGATCCCAGCAAACACTCCCAGGGCAGAGGGAGCACAGGGTTCCAGACAAAATAAAGCTCCCATTAAACTGTCTCCATTTAAATCCCCAGGGCAGGTAGAGAATGGGGTCAGATACAGAGTAAATCTCCCTCTACACTGCAGCATTTCAAATTCCCAGGCCATTTTGAGCTCGGCGTTAGGTACTGATTAAATCCCCCACTTCCCCCATCCTGTTCACATCAAACTCAATCAGGATAGCTCCATCACTGGGTTAGATACAGAGTATGTGTCTGTTTGGATTTCAGCCCCAATCCAGTTGGTGATGATCACGGCCTTGTTAAGTGTGTTTGGGAATGGGGAGGGAGCTGTTAGGAGGGTGATGGTGGGATAGTGGGGAGCAGAGCTGTCTTCCAAGCAGTTGACCTGGGTCCGATTCCCAGCCATTGCAGTGTTGTGGTTTGTAAACAGCCTTTTAAAGGTAAGGCACTGGGATAAATCGAGGAAATAAATCTTTCATTCTGTGGTAAACCGGATCTGTCAGATTGCTCCTTGCTTTTCCTGGTGATGGTTCCTGTGAATTGCAGTGTGGAACCGGGCAGCATTGCTCGGCATCTCAGAAGCTTTCCCCTCTGCTGCTTCCCATTTCTTATTGAAATATTGGGTACAGCACAAGGATGGGTTTGTTTTGTTCGAAAAGTGAGAGACTGCTCCAGTCAGGAACCTGAAATAATTACAGAAGCCACTGGAAACACTGAACAGTTCCAACAGCTTCTGTAGTGGTGGGGAGGGAGGGTTAATGTGTCAAATCTACACAAGGATAAAATAAACTCCAGCCACAAAACAATCAGAAATCCTGACTCTGCAAACATCCTTGTAAATCTTTTCTGAATCTTTACAAGTTTCACCCCATTCTCCCGATAGCAGAAAGACCAGAATTGTGTGGTTTATGGAATGTTACGATATCCGAACAGTTGCTGTTTATAGTTAAATAATGTTCATTTGGTTCAGGTTTCCAATCGAGTTCGGTTTGTCCAATCTTTCTTCCTTATGTTTGTGTTACAACGATAGTGTGGAGTAAAGTGTATTTTGATTCAAGCCTGGCAGTTTGACCAATCACATTGTAACGCCTTACACTTCCCTTCAGGAAATCAGGAAAAGGGGTCTAGACCATTTTCTTAAGGCAGAGGATTTTGGTCTGGTTCATAACATCCTCAATGTCATCAATCCATGTCCCTCCAGCCCTGAGCAATGATGTTTACAGATTACTGGAGGATACACAGACACAGTAATCGGTATTATCTTGGACAGGAGTCATTTGGGAATGATATTCCTCAGACCATCAACTCTCAGCTCGGCCAAGGATGAAGGCCAGGAATCCGGCACAATTGGGAAAAAGCCCATTTCCCGGGAGACTGAGAGGTCACTAACAGAGTGGGAGCTGGAGAGTCAGGAACAGAATAACAGGGACAGTCTACTCTGTTCACATAGCCTTCACCCCTCAGTGAATCCAGTGGCAGGAATGACTGCTATTAGTCAGACTGACAGAATGTGATCAGATACACACACTGTCCTTCCACATCATCAATATCGCCCAGCTCCCACCCTGTCTCAGCTCATCTGCCCCTCTGCCATCTTCAATATTTTAATCGGGGCAGCATTAACTACCGTGCTTTGAGCTGAGCTGTCTTACCTTCTGTACTCTCTCTCTCAACGGCTCCAATTCCCCCCGATCCCTCTCCGGTTTAAGATGCTCCTTGACATCTGCCCCAATGAAAGAGGTAGACCGTCACCTGACCCATGCACTGAAGAGCAGACTGACCCAACTCTGTCAATGTAACCCACCAAGGGAAGTGCACACTGACCCTAATCTGTCAATGTAACACACACGGGGAGGAGAAGACTGACCCCACTCTGTCAAAGTAACAAACCCAGGGAAGAGCAGACTGACCCCCACTCTGTCAATGTAACACACCCAGGGAAGGGCAGACTGACCCCACTCTGTCAATGTAACACAGCCAGGGAAGAGCAGACTGACCCCAATCTGTCAATGTAACACACCCAGGGAAGTGCAGACTGACCCGACTCTGTCAATGTAACACACACAGGGAAGAGCAGACTGACCCCACTCTGTCAAAGTAACACACCCAGGGAAGTGCAGACTGACCCCAATCTGTCAATGTAACACACACAGGGAAGAGCAGGCTGACCCCACTCTGTCAATGTAACACACCCAGGGAAGAGCAGACTGACCCCACTCTGTCAATGTAACACACCCAGGGAAGTGCACACTGACCCCACCCTATCAAAGTAACAAACCCAGGGAAGAGCAGACTGACCCCCACTCTGTCAATGTAACACACCCAGGGAAGGGCAGACTGACCCACTCTGTCAATATAACACACCCAGGGAAGAACAGACTGACCCCAATCTGTCAATGTAACCCACCAAGGAAAGAGCAGACTGACCCCACTCTGTCAATGTAACACACCCAGGGAATAGCAGACTTACCCCACTCTGTCAATGTAACACACCCATAAAAGAGCAGACTGGCCCCACTCTGTCAATGTGACACGCCCTGGGAAGAGCAGATGTGACCACACTCTGTTAATGTTACCCACCCAGGGAAGAGCAGATTGACCCCACTCTGTCAATGTGACACGCCCTGGGAAGAGCAGACTGACCTCACTCTGTCAATGTAACACACCCAGGGAAGAACAGACTGACCCCACTCTGTCAATGTAACAAACTTGGGGAAGAGCAGACGGACCCAATCTGTCAATGTAACACACCCAGGGAAGAACAGACTGACCCCACTCTGTCAATGTAACACACCCAGGGAAGAGCAGACTGACATCACTCTGTCAATGTAACACACCCAGGGAAGAACAGACTGACCCCACTCTGTCAATGTAACACACCCAGGGAAGAGCAGACTGATCCCACTCTGTCAATGTAACACAGCCAGGGAAGAGCAGACTGACCCCACTGTGTCAATGTAACAAACTTGGGGAAGAGCAGACGGACCCAATCTGTCAATGTAACACACGCCGTGGAAGAGAAGACTGACCCCACTCTGTCAATGTAACCCTCTCAGGGAAGAGCTGACTGACCCCACTCTGTCAATGTAACACACCCAGGGAAGAGCAGACTGAACTCACTCTGTCAATGTAACACAACCAGGGAAGATCAGACTGACCCCACTCTGTCAATGTAACACACTCAGGGAAGAGCAGACTGACCCCACGCTGTCAATGTAACCCACCCATAAAAGAGCAGACTGTCCCCACTCTGTCAATGTGACACGAACTGGGAAGAGCACACTGACCCAACTCTGTCAATGTAACACACCCAGGGAAGAGCAGACTGACCAAACTCTGTCAATGTAATAAACCCAGGGAAGAGCAGACTGACCTCACTCTGTCAATGTAACCCACCCAGAGAAGATCAGAATGACCTCTTCTGCAAAGTTACTCACAGTGAACTGCAGACTTCCCCACTCTGTCAATGTAACCCACCCAGTGAAGTGCACATTGACCCCACTCTGTCATTGTAACACACCCAGGGAAGAGCAGACTGACCCCACTCTGTCAATGTAACACACAATGGGAGAACAGACTGACCCCAGTCTGTCAATTTAACACACCCAGGGAAGAGCAGACGGTTACCACTCTGTCAATGTAACACACCAAGGGAAGAACAGACTGACCCCACTCTGTCAATTTAACACACCCAGGGAAGAGCAGACTGACCCCACTCTGTCAATGTAACACACCCATGGGAGAGCAGACTGACACCACCCTGTCACTGTAAAACTCCCAGGGAAGAACAGACTGACGCCACTCTGTCAATGTAACACACACAGGGAAGAGCAGACTGATCCCACTCTGTCAAAGTAACACACCCAGGGAAGTGCAGACTGACCCCAATCTGTCAATGTAACACACACAGGGAAGAGCAGGCTGACCCCACTCTGTTAATGTAACACACCCAGGGAAGTGCGGACTGACCCCAATCTGTCAATGTAACACACAGGGAAGAGTAGGCTGACCCCCCTCTGTCAATGTAACACACCCAGGGAAGAGCAGACTGACCCCACTCTGTCAATGTAACACACCCAGGGAAGTGCACACTGACCCCACCCTATCAAAGTAACAAACCCAGGGAAGAGCAGACTGACCCCCACTCTGTCAATGTAACACACCCAGGGCAGGGCAGACTGACCCCACTCTGTCAATATAACACACCCAGGGAAGAACAGACTGACCCCAATCTGTCAATGTCACCCACCCAGGAAAGAGCAGACTGACCCCACTCTGTCAATGTAACACACCCAGGGAATCGCAGACTTACCCCACTCTGTCAATGTAACCCACCCATAAAAGAGCAGACTGGCCCCACTCTGTCAATGTTACCCACCCAGGGAAGAGCAGATTGACCCCACTCTGTCAATGTGACACGCCCTGGGAAGAGCGGACTGACCTACTCTGTCAATGTAACACACCCAGGGAAGAACAGACTGACCCAACTCTGTCAATGTAACACACCCAGGGAAGAGCAGACTGACCCCACTCTGTCAATGTAACACAGCCAGGGAAGAGCAGACTGACCCCACTGTGTCAATGTAACAAACTTGGGGAAGAGCAGACGGACCCAATCTGTCAATGTAACACACGCTGGGGAAGAGAAGACTGACCCCACTCTGTCAATGTAACCCTCCCAGGGAAGAGCAGACTGACCCCACTCTGTCAATGTAACACACCCAGGGAAGAGCAGACTGAACTCACTCTGTCAATGTAACACAACCAGGGAAGATCAGACTGACCCCACTCTGTCAATGTAACACACTCAGGGAAGAGCAGACTGACCCCACTCTGTCAATGTAACCCACCCATAAAAGAGCAGACTGTCCCCACTCTGTCAATGTGACATGCCCTGGGAAGAGCACACTGACCCAACTCTGTCAATGTAACACACCCAGGGAAGAGCAGACTGACCAAACTCTGTCAATGAAACAAACCCAGGGAAGAGCAGACTGACCTCACTCTGTCAATGTAACCCACCCAGAGAAGATCAGAATGACCTCTTCTGCAAAGTTACTCACAGTGAACTGCAGACTTCCCCACTCTGTCAATGTAACCCACCCAGTGAAGTGCACATTGACCCCACTCTGTCATTGTAACACACCCAGGGAAGAGCAGACTGACCCCACTCTGTCAATGTAACACACAATGGGAGAACAGACTGACCCCACTCTGTCAATTTAACACACCCAGGGAAGAGCAGACGGATACCACTCTGTCAATGTAACACACCAAGGGAAGAACAGACTGACCCCAGTCTGTCAATTTAACACACCCAGGGAAGAGCAGACTGACGCCACTCTGTCAATGTAACACACCCAGGGGAGAGCAGACTGACACCACCCTGTCACTGTAAAACTCCCAGGGAAGAACAGACTGACGCCACTCTGTCAATGTAACACACACAGGGAAGAGCAGACTGACCCCACTCTGTCAATGTAACACACACAGGGAAGAGCAGACTGATCCCACTCTGTCAAAGTAACACACCCAGGGAAGTGCAGACTGACCCCAATCTGTCAATGTAACACACACAGGGAAGAGCAGGCTGACCCCACTCTGTCAATGTAACACACCCAGGGAAGTGCGGACTGACCCCAATCTGTCAATGTAACACACAGGGAAGAGTAGGCTGACCCCCCTCTGTCAATGTAACACACCCAGGGAAGAGCAGACTGACCCCACTCTGTCAATGTAACACACCCAGGGAAGTGCACACTGACCCCACCCTATCAAAGTAACAAACCCAGGGAAGAGCAGACTGACCCCCACTCTGTCAATGTAACACACCCAGGGCAGGGCAGACTGACCCCACTCTGTCAATATAACACACCCAGGGAAGAACAGACTGACCCCAATCTGTCAATGTAACCCACCCAGGAAAGAGCAGACTGACCCCACTCTGTCAATGTAACACACCCAGGGAATAGCAGACTTACCCCACTCTGTCAATGTAACCCACCCATAAAAGAGCAGACTGGCCCCACTCTGTCAATGTTACCCACCCAGGGAAGAGCAGATTGACCCCACTCTGTCAATGTGACACGCCCTGGGAAGAGCGGACTGACCTACTCTGTCAATGTAACACACCCAGGGAAGTACAGACTGACCCAACTCTGTCAATGTAACACACCCAGGGAAGAGCAGACTGACCCCACTCTGTCAATGTAACACAGCCAGGGAAGAGCAGACTGACCCCACTGTGTCAATGTAACAAATTGGGGAAGAGCAGACGGACCCAATCTGTCAATGTAACACACGCCGGGGAAGAGAAGACTGACCCCACTCTGTCAATGTAACCCTCCCAGGGAAGAGCAGACTGACCCCACTCTGTCAATATAACACACCCAGGGAAGAGCAGACTGAACTCACTCTGTCAATGTAACACAACCAGAAAGATCAGACTGACCCCACTCTGTCAATGTAACACACTCAGGGAAGAGCAGACTGACCCCACTCTGTCAATGTAACCAACCCTTAAAAGAGCAGACTGTCCCCACTCTGTCAATGTGACATGCCCTGGGAAGAGCACACTGACCCAACTCTGTCAATGTAACACACCCAGGGAAGAGCAGACTGACCAAACTCTGTCAATGTAACAAACCCAGGGAAGAGCAGACTGACCTCACTCTGTCAATGTAACCCACCCAGAGAAGAGCCGAATGACCTCTTCTGCAAAGTTACTCACAGTGAACTGCAGACTTCCCCACTCTGTCAATGTAACCCACCCAGTGAAGTGCACATTGACCCCACTCTGTCATTGTAACACACCCAGGGAAGAGCAGACTGACCCCACTCTGTCAATGTAACACACAATGGGAGAACAGACTGACCCCACTCTGTCAATGTAACACACGCAGGGAAGAGCAGACACATACCACTCTGTCAATGTAACACACCAAGGGAAGAACAGACTGACCCCACTCTGTCAATTTAACACACCCAGGGAAGAGCAGACTGAACCCACTCTGTCAATGTAACACACCCAGGGAAGAACAGACTGACGCCACTCTGTCAATGTAACACACCCAGGGAAGAGCAGACTGACCCAACACTGTCAATGTAACACACCCAAGGAAGAACAGACTGACCCCACTCTGTCAATGTAACACACTCAGGAAAGAGAAGACTGACCCCAATCTGTCAATGTAACAAACCCAGGGAAGAGCAGACTGACCTCACTCTGTCAATGTAACACACCCAGGGAAGAGCAGACTGACCCCACTCTGTCAATGTAACACACCCAGGGAAGAGCAGACTGACCTCACTCTGTCAATGTATCACACCCAGGGAAGAGCAGACTGACCCCACTCTGTCAATGTAACACACCCAGGGAAGAGCAGACTGAACTCACTCTGTCAATGTAACACAACCAGGGAGGAGCAGACTAAACCCACCCTGTCACTGTAACACACCCAGAGAAGAGCAGAATGACCGCTTCTGCAAAATTACTCACACAGTCAACTGCAGTCTTACCCCACTCTGTCAATGTAACACACCCAGGGAAGAGTAGACTGACCACACTCTGTAAATGTAACAAACCCAGGGAAGAGCAGGCTGACCTCACTCTGTCAATGTAACACACCCAGGGAAGTGCAGACTGACCCCACTCTGTCAATGTAACAAACTTGCGGAAGAGCAGACTAACCCCAATCTCTCAATGTAACACACCCAGGGAAGCGCAGACTGACTCCACTGTGTCAATTTAACAAACCCAGGGAAGAGCAGACTGACCTCACTCTGCCAATGTTACACACCCAGGGAAGAGCAGACTGACCCCACTCTGTCAATGTAACACACCCATAAAAGAGCAGACTGACCCCACTCTGTCAATGTGACACGCCCTGGGAAGAGCACACTGACCCAACTCTGTCAATGTAACACACACAGGGAAGAGCAGACTGACCAAACTCTGTCAATGTAACAAACCCAGGGAAGAGCAGTCTGACCTCACTCTGTCAACGTAACCCACCCAGAGAAGAGCAGAATGTCCTCTTCTGCAAAATTACTCACACAGTGAACTGCAGACTTACCCCACTCTCTCAATGTAACCCACCCAGTGATGTGCACACTGACCCCACTCTGTCATTGTAACACACCCAGGGAAGAGCAGACTGACCGCACTCTGTCAATGTAACACACAATGGGAGAACAGACTGACCCCACTCTGTCAATGTAACACACCCAGGGAAGAGCAGACATATACCACTCTGTCAATGTAACACACCAAGGGAAGAACAGAATGACCCCACTCTGTCAATTTAACACACCCAGGGAAGAGCAGACTGACCCTACTCTGTCAATGTAACATACCCAGGGGAGAGCAGACTGAAACCACCCTGTCACTGTAACACTCCCAGGGAAGAACAGACTGACGCCACTCTGTCAATGTAACACAGCCAGGGAAGAGCAGATTGACCCTACTCTGTCAATGTAACAAACCCAGGGAAGAGCAGACTGACCTCACTCTGTCAATGTAACACACACAGGGAAGAGCAGACTGACCCCACTCTGTCAATGTAACACACCCAGGGAAGAGCAGACTGACCTCACTCTGTCAATGTATCACACCCAGGGAAGAGCAGACCGACCCCACTCTGTCAATGCAACACACCCAGGGAAGAGCAGACTGAACTCAGTCTGTCAATGTAACACAACCAGGGAGGAGCAGACTGAAACCACCCTGTCACTGTAACACTCCCAGGGAAGAACAGACTGACGCCACTCTGTCAATGTAACACACACAGGGAAGAGCAGACTGACCCCACTCTGTCAATGTAACACACCCAGGGAAGAGCAGACTGACCTCACTCTGTCAATGTATCACACCCAGGGAAGAGCAGACCGACCCCACTCTGTCAATGCAACACACCCAGGGAGAGCAGACTGAACTCAGTCTGTCAATGTAACACAACCAGGGAGGAGCAGACTGAACCCACCCTGTCACTGTAACAAACCCAGGGAAGAGCAGACTGACCTCACTCTGTCAATGTAACCCACCCAGAGAAGAGCAGAATGACCGCTTCTGCAAAATTACTCACACAGTCAACTGCAGTCTTACCCCACTCTGTCAATGTAACACACCCAGGGAAGAGTAGACTGACCACACTCTGTAAATGTAACAAACCCAGGGAAGAGCAGGCTGACCTCACTCTGTCAATGTAACACACCCAGGGAAGTGCAGACTGACCCCACTCTGTCAATGTAACAAACTTGCGGAAGAGCAGACTAACCCCAATCTCTCAATGTAACACACCCAGGGAAGAGCAGACTGACTCCACTGTGTCAATGTAACAAACCCAGGGAAGAGCAGACTGACCTAACTCTGCCAATGTTACACACCCAGGGAAGAGCAGACTGACCCCACTCTGTCAATGTAACACACCCATAAAAGAGCAGACTGACCCCACTCTGTCAATGTGACACGCCCTGGGAAGAGCACACTGACCCAACTCTGTCAATGTAACACACACAGGGAAGAGCAGACTGACCAAACTCTGTCAATGTAACAAACCCAGGGAAGAGCAGTCTGACCTCACTCTGTCAATGTAACCCACCCAGAGAAGAGCAGAATGTCCTCTTCTGCAAAATTACTCACACAGTGAACTGCAGACTTACCCCACTCTCTCAATGGAACCCACCCAGTGATGTGCACACTGACCCCACTCTGTCATTGTAACACACCCAGGGAAGAGCAGACTGACCGCACTCTGTCAATGTAACACACAATGGGAGAACAGACTGACCCCACTCTGTCAATGTAACACACCCAGGGAAGAGCAGACAGATACCACTCTGTCAATGTAACACACCAAGGGAAGAACAGACTGACCCCACTCTGTCAATTTAACACACCCAGGGAAGAGCAGACTGACCCTACTCTGTCAATGTAACATACCCAGGGGAGAGCAGACTGAAACCACCCTGTCACTGTAACACTCCCAGGGAAGAACAGACTGACGCCACTCTGTCAATGTAACACACCCAGGGAAGAGCAGACTGACCCAACACTGTCAATTTAACACACCCAAGGAAGAACAGACTGACCCCACTCTGTCAATGTAACACACTCAGCGAAGAGCAGACTGACCCCACTCTGTCAATGTAACACACCCAGGGAAGAGCAGACTGACCCCACTCTGTCAATTTAACACACCTAGTGGAGAGCAGACTGACACCACCCTGTCACTGTAAAACTCACAGGGAATAACAGACTGACGCCACTCTGTCAATGTAACACACCCAGGGAAGAGCAGACTGACCCAACACTGTCAATGTAACACACCCAAGGAAGAACAGACTGACCCCACTCTGTCAATGTAACACACTCAGGGAAGAGCAGACTGACCCCAATCTGTCAATGTAACACACCCAGGGAAGAGAAGACTGACCCCAATCTGTCAATGTAACAAACCCAGGGAAGAGCAGACTGACCTCACTCTGTCAATGTCACACACCCAGGGAAGAGCAGACTGACCTCACTCTGTCAATGTCACACACCCAGGGAAGAGCAGACTGACCCCACTCTGTCAAGGTAACACACCCAGGGAAGAGCAGACTGACCGCACTCTGTCAATGTAACACACAATGGGAGAACAGACTGACCCCAATCTGTCAATGTAACACACCCAGGGAAGAGAAGACTGACCCCAATCTGTCAATGTAACAAACCCAGGGTGAAGCAGACTGACCTCACTCTGTCAATGTAACAAACCCAGGGAAGAGCAGACTGACCTCACTCTGTCAATGTCACACACCCAGGGAAGAGCAGACTGACCCCACTCTGTCAAGGTAACACACCCAGGGAAGAGCAGACTGACCTCACTCTGTCAATGTATCACACCCAGGGAAGAGCAGACTGACCCCACTCTGTCAATGTAACACACCCAGGGAAGAGCAGACTGAACTCACTCTGTCAATGTAACACAACCAGGGAGGAGCAGACTGAACCCACCCTGTCACTGTAACACACCCAGGGAAGAGCAGACTGACCTCACTCTGTCAATGTAACCCACCCAGAGAAGAGCAGAATGACCGCTTCTGCAAAATTACTCACACAGTCAACTGCAGTCTTACCCCACTCTGTCAATGTAACACACCCAGGGAAGAGCAGACTGACCACACTCTGCAAATGTAACAAACCCAGGGAAGAGCAGGCTGACCTCACTCTGTCAATGTAACAAACTTGGGGAAGAGCAGACTAACCCCAATCTCTCAATGTAACACACCCAGGGAAGAGCAGACTGACTCCACTGTGTCAATATAACAAACCCAGGGAAGAGCAGACTGACCTAACTCTGCCAATGTTACACACCCAGGGAAGAGCAGACTGACCCCACTCTGTCAATGTAACACACCCATAAAAGAGCAGTCTGACCCCACTCTTTCAATGTGACACGCCCTGGGAAGAGCACACTGACCCAACTCTGTCAATGTAACACACACAGGGAAGAGCAGACTGACCAAACTCTGTCAATGTAACAAACCCAGGGAAGAGCAGTCTGACCTCACTCTGTCAATGTAACACACCCAGAGAAGAGCAGAATGTCCTCTTCTGCAAAATTACTCACACAGTGAACTGAAGACTTACCCCACTCTCTCAATGTAACCCACCCAGTGATGTGCACACTGACCCCACTCTGTCATTGTAACACACCCAGGGAAGAGCAGACTGACCGCACTCTGTCAATGTAACACACAATGGGAGAACAGACTGACCCCACTCTGTCAATGTAACACACCCAGGGAAGAGCAGACAGATACCACTCTGTCAATGTAACACACCAAGGGAAGAACAGACTGACCCCACTCTGTCAATTTAACACACCCAGGGAAGAGCAGACTGACCCTACTCTGTCAATGTAACATACCCAGGGGAGAGCAGACTGAAACCACCCTGTCACTGTAACACTCCCAGGGAAGAACAGACTGACGCCACTCTGTCAATGTAACACACCCAGGGAAGAGCAGACTGACCCAACACTGTCAATTTAACACACCCAAGGAAGAACAGACGGACCCCACTCTGTCAATGTAACACACTCAGCGAAGAGCAGACTGACCCCACTCTGTCAATGTAACACACCAAGGGAAGAGCAGACTGACCCCACTCTGTCAATTTAACACACCCAGGGGAGAGCAGACTGACACCACCCTGTCACTGTAAAACTCCCAGGGAAGAACAGACTGACGCCACTCTGTCAATGTAACACACCCAGGGAAGAGCAGACTGACCCAACACTGTCAATGTAACACACCCAAGGAAGAACAGACTGACGCCACTCTGTCAAGGTAACACACTCAGGGAAGAGCAGACTGACCCCAATCTGTGAATGTAACACACCCAGGGAAGAGAAGACTGACCCCAATCTGTCAATGTAACAAACCCAGGGAAGAGCAGACTGACCTCACTCTGTCAATGTCACACACCCAGGGAAGAGCAGACTGACCCCACTCTGTCAATGTAACACACCCAGGGAAGAGTCAGACTGAACTCACTCTGTCAATGTAACACAACCAGGGAGGAGCAGACTGAACCCACCCTGTCACTGTAACACACCCAGGGAAGAGCAGACTGACCTCACTCTGTCAATGTAACCCACCCAGAGAAGAGCAGAATGACCGCTTCTGCAAAATTACTCACACAGTCAACTGCAGTCTTACCCAACTCTGTCAATGTAACACACCCAGGGAGAAGCAGACTGAACCCTCCCTGTCACTGTAACACACCCAGGGAAGAGCAGACTGTCCCCACTCTGTCAATTTAACAAACCCAGGGAAGAGCAGACTGACCTCACTCTGTCAATGTAACCCACCCAGAGAAGAGCAGACTGACCGCTTCTGCAAAATTACTCACACAGTCAACTGCAGTCTTACCCCACTCTGTCAATGTAACACACCCAGGGAAGAGTAGACTGACCACACTCTGTCAGTGTAACACACCCAGGGAAGTACAGACTGACCCCACTATGTCAATGTAACAAACCCAGGGAAGAGCAGACTGACCTCACTCTGCCAATGTCACACACCCAGGGAAGAGCAGACTGACCCCACTCTGTCAATGTTACCCACCCATAAAAGAGCAGACTGACCCCACTCTGTCAATGTGACACGCCCTGGGAAGAGCAGACTAACCTCACTCTGTCAATGTAACACACCCAGAAAAGAGCAGACTGACCCCACTCTGTCAATGTGACACGCCCTGGAAGAGCACACTGACCCAACTCTGTCAATGTAACACACCCAGGGAAAAGCAGACTGACCAAACTCTTTCAATGTAACAAACCCAGGGAAGAGCAGACTGACCCCACTCTGTCAATGTGACACGCCCTGGGAAGAGCAGACTAACCTCACTCTGTCAATGTAACACACCCAGAAAAGAGCAGACTGACCCCACTCTGTCAATGTGACACGCCCTGGAAGAGCACACTGACCCAACTCTGTCAATGTAACACACCCAGGGAAAAGCAGACTGACCAAACTCTTTCAATGTAACAAACCCAGGGAAGAGCAGACTGACCTCACTCTGCCAATGTTACACACCCAGGGAAGAGCAGACTGACCCCACTCTGTCAATGTAACCCACCCAGAGAAGAGCAGAATGTCCTCTTCTGCAAAATTACTCACACAGTGAACTGCAGACTTACCCCACTCTCTCAATGTAACCCACCCAGTGATGTGCACACTGACCCCACTCTGTCATTGTAACACACCCAGGGAAGAGCAGACTGACCGCACTCTGTCAATGTAACACACAATGGGAGAACAGACTGACCCCACTCTGTCAATGTAACACACCCAGGGAAGAGCAGACAGATACCACTCTGTCAATGTAACACACCAAGGGAAGAACAGACTGACCCCACTCTGTCAATTTAACACACCCAGGGAAGAGCAGACTGACCCTACTCTGTCAATGTAACATACCCAGGGGAGAGCAGACTGAAACCACCCTGTCACTGTAACACTCCCAGGGAAGAACAGACTGACGCCACTCTGTCAATGTAACACACCCAGGGAAGAGCAGACTGACCCAACACTGTCAATTTAACACACCCAAGGAAGAACAGACTGACCCCACTCTGTCAATGTAACACACTCAGCGAAGAGCAGACTGACCCCACTCTGTCAATGTAACACACCCAGGGAAGAGCAGACTGACCCCACTCTGTCAATTTAACACACCTAGTGGAGAGCAGACTGACACCACCCTGTCACTGTAAAACTCACAGGGAATAACAGACTGACGCCACTCTGTCAATGTAACACACCCAGGGAAATGCAGACTGACCCAACACTGTCAATGTAACACACCCAAGGAAGAACAGACTGACCCCACTCTGTCAATGTAACACACTCAGGGAAGAGCAGACTGACCCCAATCTGTCAATGTAACACATCCAGGGAAGAGAAGACTGACCCCAATCTGTCAATGTAACAAACCCAGGGAAGAGCAGACTGACCTCACTCTGTCAATGTCACACACCCAGGGAAGAGCAGACTGACCTCACTCTGTCAATGTCACACACCCAGGGAAGAGCATACTGACCCCACTCTGTCAAGGTAACACACCCAGGGAAGAGCAGACTGACCGCACTCTGTCAATGTAACACACAATGGGAGAACAGACTGACCCCAATCTGTCAATGTAACACACCCAGGGAAGAGAAGACTGACCCCAATCTGTCAATGTAACAAACCCAGGGTGAAGCAGACTGACCTCACTCTGTCAATGTAACAAACCCAGGGAAGAGCAGACTGACCCCACTCTGTCAATGTCACACACCCAGGGAAGAGCAGACTGACCCCACTCTGTCAAGGTAACACACCCAGGGAAGAGCAGACTGACCTCACTCTGTCAATGTATCACACCCAGGGAAGAGCAGACTGACCCCACTCTGTCAATGTAACACACCCAGGGAAGAGCAGACTGAACTCACTCTGTCAATGTAACACAACCAGGGAGGAGCAGACTGAACCCACCCTGTCACTGTAACACACCCAGGGAAGAGCAGACTGACCTCACTCTGTCAATGTAACCCACCCAGAGAAGAGCAGAATGACCGCTTCTGCAAAATTACTCACACAGTCAACTGCAGTCTTACCCCACTCTGTCAATGTAACACACCCAGGGAAGAGCAGACTGACCACACTCTGCAAATGTAACAAACCCAGGGAAGAGCAGGCTGACCTCACTCTGTCAATGTAACAAACTTGGGGAAGAGCAGACTAACCCCAATCTCTCAATGTAACACACCCAGGGAAGAGCAGACTGACTCCACTGTGTCAATATAACAAACCCAGGGAAGAGCAGACTGACCTAACTCTGCCAATGTTACACACCCAGGGAAGAGCAGACTGACCCCACTCTGTCAATGTAACACACCCATAAAAGAGCAGTCTGACCCCACTCTTTCAATGTGACACGCCCTGGGAAGAGCACACTGACCCAACTCTGTCAATGTAACACACACAGGGAAGAGCAGACTGACCAAACTCTGTCAATGTAACAAACCCAGGGAAGAGCAGTCTGACCTCACTCTGTCAATGTAACACACCCAGAGAAGAGCAGAATGTCCTCTTCTGCAAAATTACTCACACAGTGAACTGAAGACTTACCCCACTCTCTCAATGTAACCCACCCAGTGATGTGCACACTGACCCCACTCTGTCATTGTAACACACCCAGGGAAGAGCAGACTGACCGCACTCTGTCAATGTAACACACAATGGGAGAACAGACTGACCCCACTCTGTCAATGTAACACAACCAGGGAAGAGCAGACAGATACCACTCTGTCAATGTAACACACCAAGGGAAGAACAGACTGACCCCACTCTGTCAATTTAACACACCCAGGGAAGAGCAGACTGACCCTACTCTGTCAATGTAACATACCCAGGGGAGAGCAGACTGAAACCACCCTGTCACTGTAACACTCCCAGGGAAGAACAGACTGACGCCACTCTGTCAATGTAACACACCCAGGGAAGAGCAGACTGACCCAACACTGTCAATTTAACACACCCAAGGAAGAACAGACGGACCCCACTCTGTCAATGTAACACACTCAGCGAAGAGCAGACTGACCCCACTTTGTCAATGTAACACACCAAGGGAAGAGCAGACTGACCCCACTCTGTCAATTTAACACACCCAGGGGAGAGCAGACTGACACCACCCTGTCACTGTAAAACTCCCAGGGAAGAACAGACTGACGCCACTCTGTCAATGTAACACACCCAGGGAAGAGCAGACTGACCCAACACTGTCAATGTAACACACCCAAGGAAGAACAGACTGACGCCACTCTGTCAAGGTAACACACTCAGGGAAGAGCAGACTGACCCCAATCTGTGAATGTAACACACCCAGGGAAGAGAAGACTGACCCCAATCTGTCAATGTAACAAACCCAGGGAAGAGCAGACTGACCTCACTCTGTCAATGTCACACACCCAGGGAAGAGCAGACTGACCCCACTCTGTCAATGTAACACACCCAGGGAAGAGTCAGACTGAACTCACTCTGTCAATGTAACACAACCAGGGAGGAGCAGACTGAACCCACCCTGTCACTGTAACACACCCAGGGAAGAGCAGACTGACCTCACTCTGTCAATGTAACCCACCCAGAGAAGAGCAGAATGACCGCTTCTGCAAAATTACTCACACAGTCAACTGCAGTCTTACCCAACTCTGTCAATGTAACACACCCAGGGAGAAGCAGACTGAACCCTCCCTGTCACGGTAACACACCCAGGGAAGAGCAGACTGTCCCCACTCTGTCAATTTAACAAACCCAGGGAAGAGCAGACTGACCTCACTCTGTCAATGTAACCCACCCAGAGAAGAGCAGACTGACCGCTTCTGCAAAATTACTCACACAGTCAACTGCAGTCTTACCCCACTCTGTCAATGTAACACACCCAGGGAAGAGTAGACTGACCTCACTCTGCCAAAGTCACACACCCAGGGAAGAGCAGACTGACCCCACTCTGTCAATGTTACCCACCCATAAAAGAGCAGACTGACCCCACTCTGTCAATGTGACACGCCCTGGGAAGAGCAGACTAACCTCACTCTGTCAATGTAACACACCCAGAAAAGAGCAGACTGACCCCACTCTGTCAATGTGACACGCCCTGGAAGAGCACACTGACCCAACTCTGTCAATGTAACACACCCAGGGAAAAGCAGACTGACCAAACTCTTTCAATGTAACAAACCCAGGGAAGAGCAGACTGACCCCACTCTGTCAATGTGACACGCCCTGGGAAGAGCAGACTAACCTCACTCTGTCAATGTAACACACCCAGAAAAGAGCAGACTGACCCCACTCTGTCAATGTGACACGCCCTGGAAGAGCACACTGACCCAACTCTGTCAATGTAACACACCCAGGGAAAAGCAGACTGACCAAACTCTTTCAATGTAACAAACCCAGGGAAGAGCAGACTGACCTCACTCTGCCAATGTTACACACCCAGGGAAGAGCAGACTGACCCCACTCTGTCAATGTAACACACCCATAAAAGAGCAGACTGACCCCACTCTGTCAATGTGACACGCCCTGGGAAGAGCACACTAACCCAACTCTGTCAATGTAACACACACAGGGAAGAGCAGACTGACCAAACTCTGTCAATGTAACAAACCCAGGGAAGAGCAGTCTGACCTCACTCTGTCAATGTAACACACCCAGGGGAGAGCAGACTGACACCACCCTGTCACTGTAAAACTCCCAGGGAAGAACAGACTGACGCCACTCTGTCAATGTAACACACCCAGGGAAGAGCAGACTGACCCAACACTGTCAATTTAACAAACCCAAGGAAGGACAGACTGACCCCACTCTGTCAATGTAACAAACCCAGGGAAGAGCAGACTGACCTCACTCTGTCAATGTAACACACACAGGGAAGAGCAGACTGACCCCACTCTGTCAATGTAACACACCCAGGGAAGAGCAGACTGACCTCACTCTGTCAATGTATCACACCCAGGGAAGAGCAGACCGACCCCACTCTGTCAATGTAACACAACCAGGGAGGAGCAGACTGAACCCACCCTGTCACTGTAACAAACCCAGGGAAGAGCAGACTGACCTCACTCTGTCAATGTAACCCACCCAGAGAAGAGCAGAATGACCGCTTCTGCAAAATTACTCACACAGTCAACTGCAGTCTTACCCCACTCTGTCAATGTAACACACCCAGGGAAGAGTAGACTGACCACACTCTGTAAATGTAATAAACCCAGGGAAGAGCAGGCTGACCTCACTCTGTCAATGTAACACACCCAGGGAAGTGCAGACTGACCCCACTCTGTCAATGTAACAAACTTGCGGAAGAGCAGACTAACCCCAATCTCTCAATGTAACACACCCAGGTAAGAGCAGACTGACTCCAATGTGTCAATGTAACAAACCCAGGGAAGAGCAGACTGACCTAACTCTGCCAATGTTACACACCCAGGGAAGAGCAGACTGACCCCACTCTGTCAATGTAACACACCCATAAAAGAGCAGACTGACCCCACTCTGTCAATGTGACACGCCCTGGGAAGAGCACACTGACCCAACTCTATCAATGTAACACACACAGGGAAGAGCATACTGACCAAACTCTGTCAATGTAACAAACCCAGGGAAGAGCAGTCTGACCTCACTCTGTCAATGTAACCCACCCAGAGAAGAGCAGAATGTCCTCTTCTGCAAAATTACTCACACAGTGAACTGCAGACTTACCCCACTCTCTCAATGTAACCCACCCAGTGATGTGCACACTGACCCCACTCTGTCATTGTAACACACCCAGGGAAGAGCAGACTGACCGCACTCTGTCAATGTAACACACAATGGGAGAACAGACTGACCCCACTCTGTCAATGTAACACACCCAGGGAAGAGCAGACAGATACCACTCTGTCAATGTAACACACCAAGGGAAGAACAGACTGACCCCACTCTGTCAATTTAACACACCCAGGGAAGAGCAGACTGACCTTACTCTGTCAATGTAGCATACCCAGGGGAGAGCAGACTGAAACCACCCTGTCACTGTAACACTCCCAGGGAAGAACAGACTGACGCCACTCTGTCAATGTAACACACCCAGGGAAGAGCAGACTGACCCAACACTGTCAATTTAACACACCCAAGGAAGAACAGACTGACCCCACTCTGTCAATGTAACACACTCAGCGAAGAGCAGACTGACCCCACTCTGTCAATGTAACACACCCAGGGAAGAGCAGACTGACCCCACTCTGTCAATTTAACACACCTAGGGGAGAGCAGACTGACACCACCCTGTCACTGTAAAACTCACAGGGAATAACAGACTGACGCCACTCTGTCAATGTAACACACCCAGGGAAGAGCAGACTGACCCAACACTGTCAATGTAACACACCCAAGGAAGAACAGACTGACCCCACTCTGTCAATGTAACACACTCAGGGAAGAGCAGACTGACCCCAATCTGTCAATGTAACACACCCAGGGAAGAGAAGACTGACCCCAATCTGTCAATGTAACAAACCCAGGGAAGAGCAGACTGACCTCACTCTGTCAATGTCACACACCCAGGGAAGAGCAGACTGACCTCACTCTGTCAATGTCACACACCCAGGGAAGAGCAGACTGACCCCACTCTGTCAAGGTAACACACCCAGGGAAGAGCAGACTGACCGCACTCTGTCAATGTAACACACAATGGGAGAACAGACTGACCCCAATCTGTCAATGTAACACACCCAGGGAAGAGAAGACTGACCCCAATCTGTCAATGTAACAAACCCAGGGTGAAGCAGACTGACCTCACTCTGTCAATGTAACAAACCCAGGGAAGAGCAGACTGACCTCACTCTGTCAATGTCACACACCCAGGGAAGAGCAGACTGACCCCACTCTGTCAAGGTAACACACCCAGGGAAGAGCAGACTGACCTCACTCTGTCAATGTATCACACCCAGGGAAGAGCAGACTGACCCCACTCTGTCAATGTAACACACCCAGGGAAGAGCAGACTGAACTCACTCTGTCAATGTAACACAACCAGAGAGGAGCAGACTGAACCCACCCTGTCACTGTAACACACCCAGGGAAGAGCAGACTGACCTCACTCTGTCAATGTAACCCACCCAGAGAAGAGCAGAATGACCGCTTCTGCAAAATTACTCACACAGTCAACTGCAGTCTTACCCCACTCTGTCAATGTAACACACCCAGGGAAGAGCAGACTGACCACACTCTGCAAATGTAACAAACCCAGGGAAGAGCAGGCTGACCTCACTCTGTCAATGTAACAAACTTGGGGAAGAGCAGACTAACCCCAATCTCTCAATGTAACACACCCAGGGAAGAGCAGACTGACTCCACTGTGTCAATATAACAAACCCAGGGAAGAGAAGACTGACCTCACTCTGCCAATGTTACACACCCAGGGAAGAGCAGACTGACCCCACTCTGTCAATGTAACACACCCATAAAAGAGCAGTCTGACCCCACTCTTTCAATGTAACACACCCAGGGAAGAGCAGACAGATACCACTCTGTCAATGTAACACACCAAGGGAAGAACAGACTGACCCCACTCTGTCAATTTAACACACTCAGGGAAGAGCAGACTGACCCTACTCTGTCAATGTAACATACCCAGGGGAGAGCAGACTGAAACCACCCTGTCACTGTAACACTCCCAGGGAAGAACAGACTGACGCCACTCTGTCAATGTAACACACCCAGGGAAGAGCAGACTGACCCAACACTGTCAATTTAACACACCGAAGTAGAACAGACGGACCCCACTCTGTCAATGTAACACACTCAGCGAAGAGCAGACTGACCCCACTCTGTCAATGTAACACACCAAGGGAAGAGCAGACTGACCCCACTCTGTCAATTTAACACACCCAGGGGAGAGCAGACTGACACCACCCTGTCACTGTAAAACTCCCAGGGAAGAACAGACTGACGCCACTCTGTCAATGTAACACACCCAGGGAAGAGCAGACTGACCCAACACTGTCAATGTAACACACCCAAGGAAGAACAGACTGACGCCACTCTGTCAAGGTAACACACTCAGGGAAGAGCAGACTGACCCCAATCTGTGAATGTAACACACCCAGGGAAGAGAAGACTGACCCCAATCTGTCAATGTAACAAACCCAGGGAAGAGCAGACTGACCTCACTCTGTCAATGTCACACACCCAGGGAAGAGCAGACTGACCCCACTCTGTCAATGTAACACACCCAGGGAAGAGTCAGACTGAACTCACTCTGTCAATGTAACACAACCAAGGAGGAGCAGACTGAACCCACCCTGTCACTGTAACACACCCAGGGAAGAGCAGACTGACCTCACTCTGTCAATGTAACCCACCCAGAGAAGAGCAGAATGACCGCTTCTGCAAAATTACTCACACAGTCAACTGCAGTCTTACCCAACTCTGTCAATGTAACACACCCAGGAAAAAGCAGACTGACCCAACTCTGTCAATGTAACACACCCAGGGAGAAGCAGACTGAACCCTCCCTGTCACTGTAACACACCCAGGGAAGAGCAGACTGTCCCCACTCTGTCAATTTTACAAACCCAGGGAAGAGCAGACTGACCTCACTCTGTCAATGTAACCCACCCAGAGAAGAGCAGACTGACCGCTTCTGCAAAATTACTCACACAATCAACTGCAGTCTTACCCCACTCTGTCAATGTAACACACCCAGGGAAGAGTAGACTGACCACACTCTGTCAGTGTACCACACCCAGGGAAGTGCAGACTGACCCCACTCTGTCAATGTAACACACCCAGGGAAGAGCAGACTGACCCCACTCTGTCAATGTAACACACCCAGGGAAGTACAGACTGACCCCACTATGTCAATGTCACAAACCCAGGGAAGAGCAGACTGACCTCACTCTGCCAATGTCACAAACCCAGGGAAGAGCAGACTGACCCCACTCTGTCAATGTGACACGCCCTGGGAAGAACAGACTAACCTCACTCTGTCAATGTAACACACCCAGAAAAGAGCAGACTGACCCCACTCTGTCAATGTGACACGCCCTGGAAGAGCACACTGACCCAACTCTGTCAATGTAACACACCCAGGGAAAAGCAGACTGACCAAACTCTTTCAATGTAACAAACCCAGGGAAGAGCAGACTAACCTCACTCTGTCAATGTAACCCACCCAGAGAAGAGCAGAATGTCCTCTTCTGCAAAATTCCTCACACAGTGAACTGCAGACTTACCCCACTCTGTCAATGTAACCCACCCAGTGATGTGCACACTGACCCCACTCTGTCAATGTAACACACCCAGGGAAGAGCAGACTGACCCCACTCTGTCAATGTAACACACAATGGGAGAACAGACAGAAAGCACTCTGACAATGTAACACACCCAGGGAAGAGCAGACAGATACCACTCTGTCAATGTAACACACCAAGGGAAGAACAGACTGACCCCACTCTGTCAATTTAACACACCCAGGAAAGAGCAGACTGACCCAACACTGTCAATTTAACACACCCAAGGAAGAGCAGACTGACCCCCACTCTGTCAATGTAACACACACAGGGAAGTGCACACTGACCCCACTCTGTCATTGTAACACAGCAAGGGAAGAGCAGACTGACCCCCACTCTGTCAATGTAACAAACCCTGGGAGAACAGACTGACCCCACTCTGTCAATGTAACACGCCCAGGGAAGAGCAGACTGACCCCACTTTTCAATGTGACACGCCCTGGGAAGAGCACACTGACCCAACTCTGTCAATGTAACACACACAGGGAAGAGCAGACTGACCAAACTCTGTCAATGTAACAAACCCAGGGAAGAGCAGTCTGACCTCACTCTGTCAATGTAACCCACCCAGAGAAGAGCAGAATGTCCTCTTCTGCAAAATTACTCACACAGTGAACTGAAGACTTACCCCACTCTCAAAATGTAACCCACCCAGTGATGTGCACACTGACCCCACTCTGTCATTGTAACACACCCAGGGAAGAGCAGACTGACCGCACTCTGTCAATGTAACACACAATGGGAGAACAGACTGACCCCACTCTGTCAATGTAACACACCCAGGGAAGAGTAGACTGACCACACTCTGTCAGTGTAACACACCCAGGGAAGTGCAGACTGACCCCACTCTGTCAATGTAACACACCCAGGGAAGAGCAGACTGACCCCACTCTGTCAATGTAACACACCCAGGGAAGTACAGACTGACCCCACTATGTCAAAGTAACAAACCCAGGGAAGAGCAGACTGACCTCACTCTGCCAATGTCACACACCCAGGGAAGAGCAGTCTGACCTCACTCTGTCAATGTAACCCACCCAGAGAAGAGCAGAATGTCCTCTTCTGCAAAATTACTCACACAGTGAACTGAAGACTTACCCCACTCTCTCAATGTAACCCACCCAGTGATGTGCACACTGACCCCACTCTGTCATTGTAACACACCCAGGGAAGAGCAGACTGACCGCACTCTGTCAATGTAACACACAATGGGAGAACAGACTGACCCCACTCTGTCAATGTAACACACCCAGGGAAGAGCAGACAGATACCACTCTGTCAATGTAACACACCAAGGGAAGAACAGACTGACCACACTCTGTCAATTTAACACACCCAGGGAAGAGCAGACTGACCCTACTCTGTCAATGTAACATACCCAGGGGAGAGCAGACTGAAACCACCCTGTCACTGTAACACTCCCAGGGAAGAACAGACTGACCCAACACTATCAATTTAACACACCCAAGGAAGAACAGACGGACCCCACTCTGTCAATGTAACACACTCAGCGAAGAGCAGACTGACCCCACTCTGTCAATGTAACACACCCAGGGAAGAGCAGACTGACCCCACTCTGTCAATTTAACACACCCGGGGAGAGCAGACTGACACCACCCTGTCACTGTAAAACACCCAGGGAAGAACAGACTGACGCCACTCTGTCAATGTAACACACCCAGGGAAGAGCAGACTGACCCAACACTGTCAATGGAACACACCCAAGGAAGAACAGACTGACGCAACTCTGTCAAGGTAACACACTCAGGGAAGAGCAGACTGACCCCAATCTGTGAATGTAACACACCCAGGGAAGAGAAGACTGACCCCAATCTGTCAATGTAACAAACCCAGGGAAGAGCAGACTGACCTCACTCTGTCAATGTCACACACCCAGGGAAGAGCAGACTGACCCCACTCTGTCAATGTAACACACCCAGGGAAGAGCAGACTGAACTCACTCTGTCAATGTAACACAACCAGGGAGGAGCAGACTGAACCCACCCTGTCACTGTAACACACCCAGGGAAGAGCAGACTGACCTCACTCTGTCAATGTAACCCACCCAGAGAAGAGCAGAATGACCGCTTCTGCAAAATTACTCACACAGTCAACTGCAGTCTTACCCAACTCTGTCAATGTAACACACCCAGGGAAAAGCAGACTGACCCAACTCTGTCAATGTAACACACCCAGGGAGAAGCAGACTGAACCCTCCCTGTCACTGTAACACACCCAGGGAAGAGCAGACTCTCCCCACTCTGTCAATTTAACAAACCCAGGGAAGAGCAGACTGACCTCACTCTTTCAATGTAACCCACCCAGAGAAGAGCAGACTGACCGCTTCTGCAAAATTACTCACACAGTCAACTGCAGTCTTACCCCACTCTGTCAATGTAACACACCCAGGGAAGAGTAGACTGACCACACTCTGTCAGTATAACACACCCAGGGAAGTGCAGACTGACCCCACTCTGTCAATGTAACACACCCAGGGAAGAGCAGACTGACCCCACTCTGTCAATGTAACACACCCAGGGAAGTACAGACTGACCCCACTTTGTCAATGTAACAAACCCAGGGAAGAGCAGACTGACCTCACTCTGCCAATGTCACACACCCAGGGAAGAGCAGACTGACCCCACTCTGTCAATGTTACCCACCCATAAAAGAGCAGACTGACCCCACTCTGTCAATGTGACACGCCCTGGGAAGAGCAGACTAACCTCACTCTGTCAATGTAACACACCCAGAAAAGAGCAGACTGACCCCACTCTGTCAATGTGACACGCCCTGGAAGAGCACACTGACCCAACGCTGTCAATGTAACACACCCAGGGAAAAGCAGACAGACCAAACTCTGTCAATGTAACAAACCCAGGGAAGAGCAGACTAACCTCACTCTGTCAATGTAACCCACCCAGAGAAGAGCAGAATGTCCTCTTCTGCAAAATTACTCACACAGTGAACTGCAGACTTACCCCACTCTGTCAATGTAACCCACCCAGTGATGTGCACACTGACCCCACTCTGTCATTGTAACACACCCAGGGAAGAGCAGACTGACCCCACTCTGTCAATGTAACACACCCTGGGAAGAGCAGACTGACCCCCACTCTGTCAATGTAACACACACAGGGAAGTGCACACTGACCCCACTCTCTCATTGTAAAACAGCAAGGGAAGAGCAGACTGACCCCCACTCTGTCAATGTAACAAACCCTGGGAGAACAGACTGACCCCACTCTGTCAATGTAACACGCCCAGGGAAGAGCAGACTGAACCCACTCTGTCAATGTAACACACCCAGGGAAGAACAGACTGACCCCACGCTGTCATTGTAACACACCCAGGGAAGAGCAGACTGACCGCACTCTGTCAATGTAACACACAATGGGAGAACAGACTGACCCCACTCTGTCAATGTAACACACCCAGGGAAAAGCAGACAGATACCACTCTGTCAATGTAACACACCAAGGGAAGAACAGACTGACCCCACTCTGTCAATTTAACACACCCAGGGAAGAGCAGACTGACCCCATTCTGTCAATGTAGCATACCCAGGGGAGAGCAGACTGACACCACCCTGTCACTGTAACACTCCCAGGGAAGAACAGACTGACGCCACTCTGTCAATGTAACACACCCAGGGAAGAGCAGACTGACCCAACACTGTCAATTTAACACACCCAAGGAAGAACAGACTGACCCCACTCTGTCAATTAAACACACCCAGGGGAGAGCAGACTGACACCACTCTGTCACTGTAACACTCCCAGGGAAGAACAGACTGACGCCACTCTGTCAATTTAACACACCCAGGGAAGAGCAGACTGACCCAACACTGTCAATTTAACACACCCAAGGAAGAACAGACTGACCCCACTCTGTCAATGTAACACACTCAGGGAAGAGCAGACTGACCCCAATCTGTCAATGTAACACACCCAGGGAAGAGAAGACTGACGCCAATCTGTCAATGTAACAAACCCAGGGAAGAGCAGACTGAACTCACTCTGTCAATGTAACACACCCAGGGAAGAGCAGACTGACCCCACTCTGTCAATGTAACACACCCAGGGAAGAGCAGACTGAACTCACTCTGTCAATGTAACACAACCAGGGAGGAGCAGACTGAACCCACCCTGTCACTGTAACACACCCAGGGAAGAGCAGACTGACCTCACTCTGTCAATGTAACCCACCCAGAGAAGAGCAGAATGACCGCTTCTGCAAAATTACACACACAGTCAACTGCAGTCTTACCCAACTCTGTCAATGTAACACACCCAGGGAAAAGCAGACTGACCCAACTCTGTCAATGTAACACACCCAGGGAGGAGCAGACTGAACTCACCCTGTCACTGTAACACACCCAGGGAAGAGCAGACTGTCCCCACTATGTCAATTTAACAAACCCAGGGAAGAGCAGACTGACCTCACTCTGTCAATGTAACCCACCCAGAGAAGAGCAGAATGACAGCTACTGCAAAATTACTCACACAGTCAACTGCAGTCTTACCCCACTCTATCAATGTAACACACCCAGGGAAGAGTAGACTGACCACACTCTGTAAATGTAACAAACCCAGGGAAGAGCAGACTGACCTCACTCTGTCAATGTAACACACCCAGGGAAGTGCAGACTGACCCCACTCTGTCAATGTAACACACCCAGGGAAGAGCAGACTGACCTCACTCTGCCAATGTAACACACCCAGGGAAGAGCAGACTGACCTCACTCTGCCAATGTAACACACCCAGGGAAGAGAAGACTGACCCCAATCTGTCAATGTAACAAACCCAGGGAAGAGCAGACTGACCTCACTCTGTCAATGTAACACACCCAGGGAAGAGCAGACTGACCTCACTCTGTCAATGTAACACACCCAGGGAAGAGCAGACTGAACTCACTCTGTCAATGTAACACAACCAGGGAGGAGCAGACTGAACCCACCCTGTCACTGTAACACACCCAGGGAAGAGCAGACTGACCTCACTCTGTCAATGTGACCCAACCAGAGAAGAGCAGAATGACCGCTTCTGCAAAATTACTCACACAGTCAACTGCAGTCTTACCCAACTCTGTCAATGTAACACACCCAGGGAAAAGCAGACTGACCCAACTCTGTCAATGTAACACACCCAGGGAGGAGCAGACTGAACCCACCCTGTCACTGTAACACACCCAGGGAAGAGCAGACTGTCCCCACTCTGTCAATTTAACAAACCCAGGGAACAGCAGACTGACCTCACTCTGTCAATGTAACCCACCCAGAGAAGAGCAGAATGACCGCTTCTGCAAAATTACTCACACAGTCAACTGCAGTCTTACCCCACTCTGTCAATGTAACACACCCAGGAAAGAGGAGACTGACCACACTCTGTAAATGTAACAAACCCAGGGAAGAGCAGACTGACCTCACTCTGTCTATGTAACACACCCAGGGAAGTGCAGACTGACCCCACTCTGTCAATGTAACACACCCAGGGAAGAGCAGACTGACCCCACTCTGTCAATGTAACACACCCAGGGAAGTACAGACTGACCCCACTATGTCAATGTAACAAACCCAGGGAAGAGCAGACTGACCTCACTCTGCCAATGTAACACACCCAGGGAAGAGCAGACTGACCCCACTCTGTCAATGTAACCCACCCATAAAAGAGCAGACTGACCCCACTCTGTCAATGTGACACGCCCTGGGAAGAGCAGACTGAACTCACTCTGTCAATGTAACACAACCAGGGAGGAGCAGACTGAACCCACCCTGTCACTGTAACACACCCAGGGAAGAGCAGACTGACCTCACTCTGTCAATGTAACCCACCCAGAGAAGAGCAGAATGACCGCTTCTGCAAAATTACACACACAGTCAACTGCAGTCTTACCCAACTCTGTCAATGTAACACACCCAGGGAAAAGCAGACTGACCCAACTCTGTCAATGTAACACACCCAGGGAGGAGCAGACTGAACTCACCCTGTCACTGTAACACACCCAGGGAAGAGCAGACTGTCCCCACTCTGTCAATTTAACAAACCCAGGGAAGAGCAGACTGACCTCACTCTGTCAATGTAACCCACCCAGAGAAGAGCAGAATGACCGCTACTGCAAAATTACTCACACAGTCAACTGCAGTCTTACCACACTCTATCAATGTAACACACCCAGGGAAGAGTAGACTGACCACACTCTGTAAATGTAACAAACCCAGGGAAGAGCAGACTGACCTCACTCTGTCAATGTAACACACCCAGGGAAGTGCAGACTGACCCCACTCTGTCAATGTAACACACCCAGGGAAGAGCAGACTGACCCCACTCTGTCAATGTAACACACCCAGGGAAGTACAGACTGACCCCACTATGTCAATGTAACAAACCCAGGGAAGAGCAGACTGACCTCACTCTGCCAATGTAACACACCCAGGGAAGAGCAGACTGACCTCACTCTGCCAATGTAACACACCCAGGGAAGAGAAGACTGACCCCAATCTGTCAATGTAACAAACCCAGGGAAGAGCAGACTGACCTCACTCTGTCAATGTAACACACCCAGGGAAGAGCAGACTGACCTCACTCTGTCAATGTAACACACCCAGGGAAGAGCAGACTGAACTCACTCTGTCAATGTAACACAACCAGGGAGGAGCAGACTGAACCCACCCTGTCACTGTAACACACCCAGGGAAGAGCAGACTGACCTCACTCTGTCAATGTGACCCAACCAGAGAAGAGCAGAATGACCGCTTCTGCAAAATTACTCACACAGTCAACTGCAGTCTTACCCAACTCTGTCAATGTAACACACCCAGGGAAAAGCAGACTGACCCAACTCTGTCAATGTAACACACCCAGGGAGGAGCAGACTGAACCCACCCTGTCACTGTAACACACCCAGGGAAGAGCAGACTGTCCCCACTCTGTCAATTTAACAAACCCAGGGAACAGCAGACTGACCTCACTCTGTCAATGTAACCCACCCAGAGAAGAGCAGAATGACCGCTTCTGCAAAATTACTCACACAGTCAACTGCAGTCTTACCCCACTCTGTCAATGTAACACACCCAGGAAAGAGGAGACTGACCACACTCTGTAAATGTAACAAACCCAGGGAAGAGCAGACTGACCTCACTCTGTCTATGTAACACACCCAGGGAAGTGCAGACTGACCCCACTCTGTCAATGTAACACACCCAGGGAAGAGCAGACTGACCCCACTCTGTCAATGTAACACACCCAGGGAAGTACAGACTGACCCCACTATGTCAATGTAACAAACCCAGGGAAGAGCAGACTGACCTCACTCTGCCAATGTAACACACCCAGGGAAGAGCAGACTGACCCCACTCTGTCAATGTAACCCACCCATAAAAGAGCAGACTGACCCCACTCTGTCAATGTGACACGCCCTGGGAAGAGCAGACTAACCTCACTCTGTCAATGTAACACACCCAGGGAAGAGCAGACTGACCCCACTCTGTCAATGTGACACGCCCTGGAAGAGCACACTGACCCATCTCTGTCAATGTAACACACCCAGGGAAGAGCAGACTGACCAAACTCTGTCAATGTAACAAACCCAGGGAAGAGCAGACTGACCTCACTCTGTCAATGTAACCCACCCAGAGAAGAGCAGAATGTCCTCTTCTGCAAAATTACTCACACAGTGAACTGCAGACTTACCCCACTCTGTCAATGTAACCCACCCAGTGATGTGCACACTGACCCCACTCTGTCATTGTAACACACCCAGGGAAGAGCAGACTGACCCCACTCTGTCAATGTAATACAAAATGGGAGAACAGACTGAAACCACTCTGTCAATGTAACCCACCCAGGGAAGAGCAGACAGATACCACTCTGTCAATGTAACACACTCAGGGAAGAGCAGACTGACCCCAATCTGTCAATGTAACACACCCAGGGAAGAGAAGACTGACCCCACTCTGTCAATGTAACCCTCCCAGGGAAGAGGAGACTGACCCCACTCTGTCAATGTAACACACCCAGGGAAGAGCAGACTGAACTCACTCTGTCAATGTAACACAACCAGGGAAGATCAGACTGACCCCACTCTGTCAATGTAACCCACCCATAAAAGAGCAGACTGTCCCCACTCTGTCAATGGGACACGCCCTGGGAAGAGCACACTGACCCAACTCTGTCAATGTAACACACCCAGGGAAGAGCAGACTGACCAAACTCTGTCAATGTAACAAACCCAGGGAAGAGCAGACTGACCTCACTCTGTCAATGTAACACACCCAGGGAAGAGCAGACTGACCCAACACTGTCAATTTAACACACCCAAGGAAGAACAGAATTTCCCCACCCTGTCAATGTAACACACTCAGGGAAGAGCAGACTGACCCCACTCTGTCAATGTAACACACCCTGGGAAGAGCAGACTGACCCCCACTCTGTCAATGTAACACACACAGGGAAGTGCACACTGACCCCACTCTGTCATTGTAACACAGCAAGGGAAGAGCAGACTGACCCCCACTCTGTCAATGTAACAAACCCTGGGAGAACAGACTGACCCCACTCTGTCAATGTAACACACCCAGGATAGAGCAGACTGACCCCACTCTGTCAATGTAACACACCCAGGGAAGAGCAGACTGACCCCACTCTGTCAATGTAACACACGCAGGGAAGAGCAGACTGAATTCATTCTGTCAATGTAACACACCCAGGGAAGAGCAGACTGAACTCACTCTGTCAATGTAACACACCCAGGGAAGAGCAGACTGACCCCACTCTGTCAATGTAACACACGCAGGGAAGAGCAGACTGAATTCATTCTGTCAATGTAACCCACTCATAAAAGAGCAGACTGACCCCACTCTGTCAATGTGACACGCCCTGGGAAGAGCAGACTGACCACACTCTGTCAATGTAACACACCCTGGGAAGAGCAGACTGACCCCCACTCTGTCAATGTAACACACACAGGGAAGTGCACACTGACCCCACTCTGTCATTGTAACTCAGCAAGGGAAGAGCAGACTGACCCCCACTCTGTCAATGTAACAAACCCTGGGAGAACAGACTGACCCCACTCTGTCAATGTAACACACCCAGGGAAGAGCAGACTGAACCCACTCTGTCAATGTAACACACCCAGGATAGAAAAGAATGACCCCACTCTGTCAATGTAATACACCCAGGGAAGAACAGACTGACCCCACTCAGTCAATGTAACACACCCAGGGAAGAGCAGACTGACCCCACTCTGTCAATGTAACACACCCAGGGAAATGGTAGACTTACCCCACTCTGTCAATGTAACCCACCCATAAAAGAGCAGATTGGCCCCACTCTGTCAATGTGACACGCCCTGGGAAGAGCAGACTGGCCCAACTCTGTCAATGTGACACGCCCTGGGAAGAGCAGATTGACCCCACTCTGTCAATGTGACACGCCCTGGGAAGAGCAGACTGACCTCACTCTGTCAATGTAACACACCCAGGGAAGGGCAGACTGACCCCACTCTGTCAATGTAACACACCCAGGGAAGAGCAGACTGACACCACTCTGTCAATGTAACACACCCAGGGAAGAGCAAACTGACCCCACTCTGTCAATGAAACACACCCAGGGAAGAGCAGACTGACCCCACTCTGTCAATGTTACCCACCCAGGGAAGAGCAGATTGACCCCACTCTGTCAATGTAACACACCCAGGGAAGAACAGACTGACCCCACTCTGTCAATGTAACACACCCAGGGAAGAGCAGACTGACCCCACTCTGTCAATGTAACACAGCCAGGGAAGAGCAGACTGACCCCACTCTGTCAATGTAACACACCCAGGGAACAACAGACTGACCCCACTGTGTCAATGTAACAAACTTGGGGAAGAGCAGACTGACCCCAATCTGTCAATGTAACACACCCAGGGAAGAGAAGACTGACCCCACTCTGTCAATGTAACCCTCCCAGGGAAGAGGAGGCTGACCCCACTCTGTCAATGTAACACACCCAGGGAAGAGCAGACTGAACTCACTCTGTCAATGTAACACAACCAGGGAAGATCAGACTGACCCCACTCTGTCAATGGGACACGCCCTGTGAAGAGCACACTGACCCAACTCTGTCAATGTAACATACCCAGGGAAGAGCAGACTGACCAAACTCTGTCAATGTAACAAACCCAGGGAAGAGCAGACTGACCTCACTCTGTCAATGTAACACACCCAGAGAAGAGCAGAATGACCTCTTCTGCAAAGTTACTCACACAGTGAACAACAGACTTACCCCACTCTGTCAATGTAACCCACCTAGTGAAGTGCACATTGACACCACTCTGTCATTGTAACACACCCAGGGAAGAGCAGACTGACCCCACTCTGTAAATGTAACACACAATGGGAGAACAGACTGACCCCACTCTGTCAATGTAACACACCCAGGGAAGAGCAGACAGATACCACTCTGTCAATGTAACACACCCAGGGGAGAGCAGACTGACACCACCCTGTCACTGTAACACTCCCAGGGAAGAACAGACTGACGCCACTCTGTCAATGTAACACACCCAGGGAAGAGCAGACTGACCCAACACTGTTAATTTAACACACCCAAGGAAGAACAGACTGACCTCACTCTGTCAATGTAACACACTCAGGGAAGAGCAGACTGACCCCAATCTGTCAATGTAACACACCCAGGGAAGAGCAGACTGACCTCACTCTGTCAATGTAACACACCCAGGGAAGAGCAGACTGAACCCACTCTGTCAATGTAACACACCCAGAGAAGAGAAGACTGAACTCACTCTGTCAATGTAACACACCCAGGGAAGAGCAGACTGACCCCAATCTGTCAATGTAACACACCCAGGTTAGAGCAGACTGACCTCACTCTGTCAATGTAACACACCCAGGGAAGAGCAGACTGACCTCACTCTGTCAATGTAACCCAACCAGAGAAGAGCAGAATGAGCGCTTCTGCAAAATTACTCACACAGTCAACTGCAGTCATACCCCACTCTGTCAATGTAACACACCCAGGGAAAAGCAGACTGACCCCACACTGTCAATGTAACACACCCAGGGAAGAGCAGACTGACCCCACTCTGTCAATATCACAGACCCTGGGAAGAGCAGACTGACCCCCCTCTGTCAATGTAACACACCCAGGGAAGAGCAGACTGACCCTACACTGTCAATGCAACACACCCAGGGAAGAGCAGACTGACCCCACTCTGACAATGTAACCCACCCAGGGAAGAGCAGACTGACCCCACTCTGTCAATGTAACACACCCAGGGAAGAGCAGACTGACCCCACTCTGTCAGTGTAACACTCCCAGGGAAGAGCAGACTGACCCCACTCTGTCAATGTAACACACCCATGGAAGAGCGGACTGACCCCACTCTATCAATGTAACCCACCCAGTGAAGAGCAGACTAACCCCTCTCCCTCCATGTGACTCACCCAGGGAAAAGCAGACTGACCCCATTCTGTCAATGTAACCCACCCAGGGAAGAGCAGACAGACCGCACTCAGTCAATGTCACGCACCCAGGGAAGAGCAGACTGACCCCACTCTGTCATTATCACAGACCCCGGGAAGAGCAGACTCACCCAACTCTGTCAATGTAACACACCCAGGGGAGACCAGAGTGACGCCTCTATCTCAATGTAACTCACCTAGGGAAGAGCAGACTGACCCCACTCTGTCAAAGTAACGCACTCAGGGAAGAGCAGACTCTTCCCACTCTGTCAAAGTAACACACTCAGGGAAGAGGAGACTGACCTCACTCTGTCAATGTAGCACACCCAGGGAAGAGCAGACTGTCCCCACTCTGTCAATGTAACACACCCAGGGAAGAGCAGACTGACCCCACTCTGTCAATGTAACACACCCAGGGAAGAGCAGATTGACCCCTCTCCCTCCGTGTAACTCACCCAGGGAAGAGCAGACTGACCCCACTGTTTCAATGAAACACACCCAGGGAAGAGCAGACTGACCCCACTCCATCAATGTAACACACCCGGGGAAGAGCAGACTGACCCCACCCTGTCAATATAACGCACCCAGGGAAGAGCAGACAGACCCCACTCTGTCAATGTAACACACCCAGGGAAGAGCAGACTGACCCCACCCTGTGAATGTAACACAACCAGGGAAGGGCAAACTGACCCCACTCTGTCAAAGTAACACACCCAGAGAAGAGCAGACTGACCCCACTCTTTCAATGAAACACACCCAGAGAAGAGCGGACTGACTGCACTCTGTCAATGTAACCCACCCAGTGAAGAGCAGACTGACCACACTCTGTCAATGTAACTCACCCAGGGAAGAGCAGACTGACCGCACTCTGTCAATGTCACACACCCAGGGAAGAGCAGACTGACCCCAATCTGTCAATGTGACACTCTCAGTGAAGAGCAGACTGACCGCACTCTGTCAATGTGAGACTCTCAGGGAAGAGCAGACTGACCCCACTCTGTCAAAGTAACACACCCAGGGAAGAACAGACTGACCCCACTCTGTCAATGTTACCCACCCAGGGAAGAACAGACTGACCCCACTCTGTCAATGCAACATACCCAGGGAAGATCAGACTGACCCCACTCTGTCAATGCAACACACCCAGGGAAGAGCAGACTGACCCCACTCTGTCAATGTAACACACCCACGGAAGAGCAGACTGACCCCACCCTGTCAATGTAACACACCCAGGGAAGAGCAGACACACCCCACTCTGTCAAAGTAACATACTCAGGGAATAGCAGTCGGACCCCACACTTTCAATGTATCACACCCAGGGGAGAGCAGACTGAACCAACCCTGTCAATGTAACTCACCCAGGGAAGAGCAGATTGACCTCACTCTGTCAATGTTACACACCGCGGGAAGAGCAGACTGACCCCACTCTGTCAATGTAACACACCCAAGGAAGAGCAGTCTGACCCCACTCTGTCATTGTAACACAGCCTGGGAAGAGCAGACTGACCCCTCTCTGTCAATGTAACACACTCAGGGAAGAGCAGACTGACCTCACTCTGTCAATGTAACACACCCAGGGAAGAGCAGACTGTCCCCACTCTGTCAATGTAACACACCCAGGGAAGACCAGAATGACCCCTCTCCCTCCGTGTAACTCACCCAGGGAATAGCAGACTGACCCCACTATTTCAATGTAACACACCCAGGGAAGAGCAGACTGACCCCACTCTGTCAATGCAACACACCCAGGGGAGAGCAGACTGACCCCTCTCTCTCCATGTAACTCACCCAGGGAAGATAGACTGACCCCACCCTGTCAATGTAACACACCCAGGGAAAAGCAAACTGACCCCACACTGTCAATGTAACACACCCAGGGAAGAGCAGACTGACCCCATCCTGTCAATGTAACACACCCAGGGAAGAGCAGACTGACCCCACTCTGTCAATGTAACACACTCAGGGAAGAGCAGACTGACCCTACACTGTCGATGCAACACACCCAGGGAAGGGCAGACTGACCCCACTCTGACAATGTAACCCACCCAGGGAAGAGCAGACTGACCCCACTCTGTCAATGTAACACACCCAGGGGAGACCAGAGTGACCCCTCTATCTCAATGTAACTCACCTACCGAAGAGCAGACTGACCCCACTCTGTCAAAGTAACGCACTCAGGGCAGAGCAGACTCTTCCCACTCTGTCAAAGTAACACACTCAGGGAAGAGGAGACTGACCTCACTCTGTCAATGTAACACACCCAGGGAAGAGCAGACTGTCCCCACTCTGTCAATGTAACACACCCAGGGAAGAGCAGACTGACCCCACTCTGTCAATGTAACACACCCAGGGAAGAGCAGACTGACCCCTCTCCCTCCGTGTAACTCACCCAGGTAAGAGCAGACTGACCCCACTGTTTCAATGTAACACACCCAGGGAAGAGCAGACTGACCCCACTCCATCAATGTAACACACCCGGGGAAGAGCAGACTGACCCCACCCTGTCAATATAGCGCACCCAGGGAAGAGCAGACAGACCCCACTCTGTCAATGTAACACAACCAGGGAAGAGCAGACTGACCCCACCCTGTGAATGTAACACAACCAGGGAAGGGCAAACTGACCCCACTCTGTCAATGTAACATACTCAGGGAATAGCAGTCTGACCCCACTCTGTCAATGTATCACACCCAGGGGAGAGCAGACTGACCTCACTCTGTCAATGTAACACACCGTGGGAAGAGCAGACTGACCCCACTCTGTCAATGTAACACACCCAAGGAAGAGCAGTCTGACCCCACTCTGTCATTGTAAGACAGCCAGGGAAGAGCAGACTGACTCCTCTCTGTCAATGTAACTCACCCAGGGAACAGAAGATTGACCTCACTCGGTCAATGTAACATACCCAGGGAAGAGCAGACTAACCCCACTCTGTCAATGTAACACACCCAGGGAAGAGCAGACTGACCCCATCCTGTCAATGTAACACACCCAGGGAAGAGCAGACTGACCCCACTCTGTCAATGTAACACACTCGGGGAAGAGCAGACTGACCCCATCCTGTCAATGTAACACACCCAGGGAAGAAAAGACTGACCCCACTCTGTCAATGTAAGACACCCAGGGAAGACCAGAATGACCCCTCTCCCTCCGTGTAACTCACCCAGGGAATAGCAGACTGACCCCACTATTTCAATGTAACATACCCAGGGAATTGCAGACTGACCCCACTCTGTCAATGCAACACACCCAGGGGAGAGCAGACTGACCCCTCTCTCTCCATGTAACTCACCCAGGGAAGATAGACTGACCCCACCCTGTCAATGTAACACACCCAGGGAAAAGCAAACTGACCCCACACTGTCAATGTAACACACCCAGGGAAGAGCAGACTGACCCCATCCTGTCAATGTAACACACCCAGGGAAGAGCAGACTGACCCCACTCTGTCAATGTAACACACCCAGGGAAGAGCAGACTGACCCTACACTGTCGATGCAACACACCCAGGGAAGGGCAGACTGACCCCACTCTGACAATGTAACCCACCCAGGGAAGAGCAGACTGACCCCACTCTGTCAATGTAACACACCCAGGGGAGACCAGAGTGACCCCTCTATCTCAATGTAACTCACCTACCGAAGAGCAGACTGACCCCACTCTGTCAAAGTAACGCACTCAGGGCAGAGCAGACTCTTCCCACTCTGTCAAAGTAACACACTCAGGGAAGAGGAGACTGACCTCACTCTGTCAATGTAACACACCCAGGGAAGAGCAGACTGTCCCCACTCTGTCAATGTAACACACCCAGGGAAGAGCAGACTGACCCCACTCTGTCAATGTAACACACCCAGGGAAGAGCAGACTGACCCCTCTCCCTCCGTGTAACTCACCCAGGTAAGAGCAGACTGACCCCACTGTTTCAATGTAACACACCCAGGGAAGAGCAGACTGACCCCACTCCATCAATGTAACACACCCGGGGAAGAGCAGACTGACCCCACCCTGTCAATATAGCGCACCCAGGGAAGAGCAGACAGACCCCACTCTGTCAATGTAACACACCCAGGGAAGAGCAGACTGACCCCACCCTGTGAATGTAACACAACCAGGGAAGGGCAAACTGACCCCACTCTGTCAATGTAACATACTCAGGGAATAGCAGTCTGACCCCACTCTGTCAATGTATCACACCCAGGGGAGAGCAGACTGACCCCACCCTGTCAATGTAACTCACCCAGGGAAGAGCAGACTGACCTCACTCTGTCAATGTAACACACCGTGGGAAGAGCAGACTGACCCCACTCTGTCAATGTAACACACCCAAGGAAGAGCAGTCTGACCCCACTCTGTCATTGTAAGACAGCCAGGGAAGAGCAGACTGACCCCTCTCTGTCAATGTAACTCAGCCAGGGATCAGAAGATTGACCTCACTCGGTCAATGTAACATACCCAGGGAAGAGCAGACTAACCCCACTCTGTCAATGTAACACACCCAGGGAAGAGCAGACTGACCCCATCCTGTCAATGTAACACACCCAGGGAAGAGCAGACTGACCCCACTCTGTCAATGTAACACACTCGGGGAAGAGCAGACTGACCCCATCCTGTCAATGTAACACACCCAGGGAAGAAAAGACTGACCCCACTCTGTCAATGTCAGACACCCAGGGGAGAGCAGACTTACCCCACTCTGTCAATGTAACACACCCAGGGAAGAGCAGATTGACCCCAATCTGTCAATGTAACACACCCAGGGAAGAGCAGACTGACCCCACACTGTCAAAGTAACACACCCAGCGAAGAGCAGACTGACCCCACTCTGTCAAAGTAACACACCCAGGGAAGAACAGACTGACCCCACTCTGTCAATGTAACACACCCAGGGAAGAGCAGACTGACCCCACTCTGTCAGTGTAACACACCCAGGGAAGAGCAGACTGACCCCACACTGTCAAAGTAACACACCCAGAGAAGAGCGGACTGACCCCACTCTGTCAATGTAACCCACCCAGTGAAGAGCAGACTGACCCCTCTCCCTCCATGTAACTCACCCAGGGAAGAGCAGAATGACCCCACTCTGTCAATGTATCACACCCAGGGGAGAGCAGACTGAACCAACCCTGTCAATGAAACACACCCAGGGAAGAGCAGACTGATCTCACTCTGTCAATGTTACACACCGCGGGAAGAGCAGACTGACCCCACTCTGTCAATGTAACACACCCAAGGAAGAGCAGTCTGACCCCACTCTGTTATTGTAACACAGCCAGGGAAGAGCAGATTGACCCCTCTCTGGCAATGTAACTCACCCAGGGAACAGAAGATTGACCTCACTCGGTCAATGTAACATACCCAGGGAAGAGCAGACTAACCCCATTCTTTCAATGTAACACACCCAGGGAAGAGCAGACTGACCCCACTCTGTCAATGTCACGCACCCAGGGAAGAGCAGACTGACCTCACTCTGTCAATGTAACACACCCAGGGAAGAGCAGACTCTCCCCACTCTGTCAATGTAACACACCCAGGGAAGAGCAGACTGACCCCACTCTGTCAATGTAACACACCCAGGGAAGAGCAGACTGACCCCTCTCCCTCCGTGTAACTCACCCAGGGAAGAGCAGACTGACCCCACTCTTTCAATGTAACAGACTCAGGGAAGAGCAGACTGACCGCACTCTGTCAATGTGAGACTCTCAGGGAAGAGCAGACTGACCCCACTCTGTCAAAGTAACACACCCAGGGAAAGAACAGACTGACCCCACTCTGTCAATGTTACCCACCCAGGGAAGAACAGACTGACCCCACTCTGTCAATGCAACATACCCAGGGAAGATCAGACTGACCCCACTCTGTCAATGTAACACACCCAGGGAAGAGCAGACTGACCCCACTCTGTCAATGTAACACACCCACGGAAGAGCAGACTGACCCCACCCTGTCAATGTAACACACCCAGGGAAGAGCAGACACACCCCACTCTGTCAATGTAACATACTCAGGGAATAGCTGTCTGACCCCACACTCTCAATGTATCACACCCAGGGGAGAGCAGACTGAACCAACCCTGTCAATGTAACTCACCCAGGGAAGAGCAGATTGACCTCACTCTGTCAATGTTACACACCGCGGGAAGAGCAGACTGACCCCACTCTGTCAATATCACAGACCCTGGGAAGAGCAGACTGACCCCCCTCTGTCAATGTAACACACCCAGGGAAGAGCAGACTGACCCTACACTGTTAATGCAACACACCCAGGGAAGAGCAGACTGACCCCACTCTGACAATGTAACCTACCCAGGGAAGAGCAGACTGACCCCACTCTGTCAATGTAACACACCCAGGGAAGAGCAGACTGACCCCACTCTGTCAGTGCAACACACCAGGGAAGAGCAGACTGACCCCACTCTGTCAATGTAACCCACCCATGGAAGAGCGGACTGACCCCACACTGTCAATGTAACCCACCCAGTGAAGAGCAGACTAACCCCTCTCCCTCCATGTGACTCACCCAGGGAAAAGCAGACTGACCCCATTCTGTCAATGTAACCCACCCAGGGAAGAACAGACAGACCGCACTCAGTCAATGTCACGCACCCAGGGAAGAGCAGACTGACCCCACTCTGTCATTATCACAGACCCAGGGAAGAGCAGACTCACCTAACTCTGTCAATGTAACACACCCAGGGGAGACCAGAGTGACCCCTCTATCTCAATGTAACTCACCTAGGGAAGAGCAGACTGACCCCACTCTGTCAAAGTAACGCACTCAGGGAAGAGCAGACTCTTCCCACTCTGTCAAAGTAACACACTCAGGGAAGAGGAGACTGACCTCACTCTGTCAATGTAACACACCCAGGGAAGAGCAGACTGACCCCACTCTGTCAATGTAACACACCCAGGGAAGAGCAGACTGACCCCTCTCCCTCCGTGAAACTCACCCAGGGAAGAGCAGACTGACCCCACTGTTTCAATGAAACACACCCAGGGAAGAGCAGATGACCCCACTCCATCAATGTAACACACCCGGGGAAGAGCAGACTGACCCCACCCTGTCAATATAACGCACCCAGGGAAGAGCAGACAGACCCCACTCAGTCAATGTAACACACCCAGGGAAGAGCAGACTGACCCCACCCTGTGAATGTAACACAACCAGGGAAGGGCAAACTGACCCCACTCTGTCAAAGTAACACACCCAGAGAAGAGCAGACTGACCCCACTCTTTCAATGAAACACACCCATAGAAGAGCGGACTGACCGCACTCTGTCGATGTAAGGCACCCAGTGAAGAGCAGACTGACCCCACTCTGTCAATGTAACTCACCCAGGGAGGAGCAGACTGACCGCACTCTGTCAATGTCACACACCCAGGGAAGAGCAGACTGACCCCAATCTGTCAATGTGACACTCTCAGTGAAGAGCAGACTGACCGCACTCTGTCAATGTGAGACTCTCAGGGAAGAGCAGACTGACCCCACTCTGTCAAAGTAACACACCCAGGGAAGAACAGACTGACCCCACTCTGTCAATGTTACCCACCCAGGGAAGAACAGACTGACCCCACTCTGTCAATGCAACATACCCAGGGAAGATCAGACTGACCCCACTCTGTCAATGCAACACACCCAGGGAAGAGCAGACTGACCCCACTCTGTCAATGTAACACACCCACGGAAGAGCAGACTGACCCCACCCTGTCAATGTAACACACCCAGGGAAGAGCAGACACACCCCACTCTGTCAATGTAACATACTCAGGGAATAGCAGTCTGACCCCACACTTTCAATGTATCACACCCAGGGGAGAGCAGACTGAACCAACCCTGTCAATGTAACTCACCCAGGGAAGAGCAGATTGACCTCACTCTGTCAATGTTACACACCGCGGGAAGAGCAGACTGACCCCACTCTGTCAATGTAACACACCCAAGGAAGAGCAGTCTGACCCCACTCTGTCATTGTAACACAGCCAGGGAAGAGCAGACTGACCCCTCTCTGTCAAAGTAACACACTCAGGGAAGAGCAGACTGACCTCACTCTGTCAATGTAACACACCCAGGGAAGAGCAGACTGTCCCCACTCTGTCAATGTAACACACCCAGGGAAGACCAGACTGACCCCTCTCCCTCCGTGTAACTCACCCAGGGAATAGCAGACTGACCCCACTATTTCAATGTAACACACCCAGGGAAGAGCAGACTGACCCCACTCTGTCAATGCAACACACCCAGGGGAGAGCAGACTGACCCCTCTCTCTCCATGTAACTCACCCAGGGAAGATAGACTGACACCACCCTGTCAATGTAACACACCCAGGGAAAAGCAGACTGACCCCACACTGTCAATGTAACACACCCAGGGAAGAGCAGACTGACCCAACTGTCAATATCACAGACCCTGGGAAGAGCAGACTGACCCCCCTCTGTCAATGTAACACACCCAGGGAACAGCAGACTGACCCTACACTGTCAATGCAACACACCCAGGGAAGAGCAGACTGACCCCACTCTGACAATGTAACCCACCCAGGGAAGAGCAGACTGACCCCACTCTGTCAATGTAACACACCCAGGGAAGAGCAGACTGACCCCACTCTGTCAGTGTAACACACCCAGGGAGGAGCAGACTGACCCCACTCTGTCAATGTAACCCACCCAGGGAAGAGCAGACTGACCCCACACTGTCAAAGTAACACACCCAGGGAAGAGCAGACTGACCCCACACTGTCAAAGTAACACACCCAGAGAAGAGCGGACTGACCCCACTCTGTCAATGTAACCCACCCAGTGAAGAGCAGACTGACCCCTCTCCCTCCATGTAACTCACCCAGGGAAGAGCAGAATGACCCCACTCTGTCAATGTATCACACCCAGGGGAGAGCAGACTGAACCAACCCTGTCAATGTAACACACCCAGGGAAGAGCAGACTGATCTCACTCTGTCAATGTTACACACCGCGGGAAGAGCAGACTGACCCCACTCTGTCAATGTAACACACCCAAGGAAGAGCAGTCTGACCCCACTCTGTTATTGTAACACAGCCAGGGAAGAGCAGATTGACCCCTCTCTGGCAATGTAACTCACCCAGGGAACAGAAGATTGACCTCACTCGGTCAATGTAACATACCCAGGGAAGAGCAGACTAACCCCATTCTTTCAATGTAACACACCCAGGGAAGAGCAGACTGACCCCACTCTGTCAATGTCACGCACCCAGGGAAGAGCAGACTGACCTCACTCTGTCAATGTAACACACCCAGGGAAGAGCAGACTCTCCCCACTCTGTCAATGTAACACACCCAGGGAAGAGCAGACTGACCCCACTCTGTCAATGTAACACACCCAGGGAAGAGCAGACTGACCCCTCTCCCTCCGTGTAACTCACCCAGGGAAGAGCAGACTGACCCCACTCTTTCAATGTAACACACCCAGGGAAGAGCAGACTGACCCCACTCCATCAATGTAACACACCCGGGGAAGAGCAGACTGACCACACCCTGTCAATGTAACGCACCCAGGGAAGAGCAGACAGACCCCACTCTGTCAATGTAACACACACAGGGAAGAGCAGACTGACCCCACTCTGTCAATGTAACACAACCAGGGAAGGGCAGACTGAACCCACTCTGTCAATGTAACACACCCAGGGAAGAGCAGACTGACCCCACTCTGTCAATGCAACACACCCAGGGAAGAGAAGACTGACCCCAATCTGTCAATGTAACACACCCAGGGAAGAGCAGATTGACCCCACTCTGTCAATGTAACGCACCCATGGAAGAGCAGACTGACCCCACTCTGTCAATGTAACACACCCAGGGAAGAGCAGACTGACCCCACTCTGTCAAAGTAACACTCCCAGAGAAGAGCAGACTGACCTCACTCTGTCAATGTAACACACCACGGGAAGAGTAGACTGACCCCACTCTGTCAATGTAACACACCCAAGGAAGAGCAGTCTGACCCCACTCTGTCATTGTAACACAGCCAGGGAAGAGCAGACTGACCACTCTCTGTCAATGTAACTCCCCCAGGGAACAGAAGATTGACCTCACTCGGTCAATGTAACATACCCAGGGAAGAGCAGACTAACCCCACTCTGTCAATGTAACACACCCAGGGAAGAGCAGACTGACCCCACTCTGTCAATGTAACACACCCAGGGAAGAGCGAACTGACCCCACTCTGTCAATGTCACGCACCCAGGGAAGGGCAGACTGACCGCACTCGGTCAATGTAACACACCCAGGGAAGGGAAGATTGATCCCACTGTGTCAATGTAACACACCCAGGGAAGAGCAGATTCACCCCACTATCTCAATGTAACAGACCCAGGGAAGAGCAGACTGACCCCACTCTGTCAATGTAACACAGCCAGGGAAGAGCAGACTGACCCAATTCTGTCAATGTAACACACCCAGGGAAGAACAGACTGACCCCACTCTGTCAATGTCAGACACCCAGGGGAGAGCAGACTTACCCCACTCTTTCAATGTAACACACCCAGGGAAGAGCAGATTGACCCCAATCTGTCAATGTAACACACCCAGGGAAGAGCAGACTGACCCCACTCTGTCAATGTAACACACCCAGGGAAGAGCAGACAGATCCCGTTCTGTCAATGTAACACACCCAGGGAAGAACAGACTGACCCCACTCTGTCAATGTAACATACCCAGGGAAGAGCAGACTGACCCCACTCTGTCAATGCAACACACCCAGGGAAGAGCAGACTGACCCCACTCTGTCAATGTAACACACCCAGGGAAGAGCAGATTGACCCCACTCTGTCAATGTCACGCACCCAGGGAAGAGCAGACTAACCCCACACTTTCAATGTAACACATCCAGAAAATAGCAGACTGACCGCACTCGGTCAATGTAAACCACCCAGGGAAGAGCAGACTGACCCCTCTCTATCAATGTAACACACCCAGGGAAGAGCAGATTTACCCCACTCTCTCAATGTAACAGACCCAGGGAAGAGCAGACTGACCCCACTCTGTCAATGTAACACACTCGGGGAAGAGCAGACTGACCCCATCCTGTCAATGTAACACACCCAGGGAAGAACAGACTGACCCCACGCTGTCAAAGTAACGCACCCAGGGAAGAGCTGACTGACCCCACTCTGTCAAAGTAACACACCCAGGTAAGAACAGACTGACCGCACTCTGTCAATGTAACACACCCAGGGAAGAGCAGACTGACCCCACTCTGTCAGTGTAACACACCCAGGGAAGAGCAGACTGACCCCACACTGTCAATGTAACACACCCAGGGAAGAGCAGTCTGACCCCACTGTGTCAATGTAACCCACCCAGGGAAGAGCAGACTGACCCCACTCTGTCAATGTCACGCACCCAGGGAAGAGCAGACTGACCTCACTCTGTCAATGTAACACACCCAGGGAAGAGCAGACTCTCCCCACTCTGTCAATGTAACACACCCAGGGAAGAGCAGACTGACCCCTCTCCCTCCATGTAACTCACCCAGGGAAGAGCAGAATGACCCCACTCTGTCAATGTATCACACCCAGAGGAGAGCAGACTGAACCAACCCTGTCAATGTAACACACCCAGGGAAGAGCAGACTGATCTCACTCTGTCAATGTTACACACCGCGGGAAGAGCAGACTGACCCCACTCTGTCAATGTAACACACCCAAGGAAGAGCAGTCTGACCCCACTCTGTCATTGTAACACAGCCAGGGAAGAGCAGATTGACCCCTCTCTGTCAATGTAACTCACCCAGGGAACAGAAGATTGACCTCACTCGGTCAATGTAACATACCCAGGGAAGAGCAGACTAACCCCATTCTTTCAATGTAACACACCCAGGGAAGAGCAGACTGACCCCACTCTGTCAATGTCACGCACCCAGGGAAGAGCAGACTGACCTCACACTGTCAATGTAACACACCCAGGGAAGAGCAGACTCTCCCCACTCTGTCAATGTAACACACCCAGGGAAGAGCAGACTGACCCCACTCTGTCAATGTAACACACCCAGGGAAGAGCAGACTGACCCCTCTCCCTCCGTGTAACTCACCCAGGGAAGAGCAGACTGACCCCACTCTTTCAATGTAACACACCCAGGGAAGAGCAGACTGACCCCACTCCATCAATGTAACACACCCGGGGAAGAGCAGACTGACCACACCCTGTCAATGTAACGCACCCAGGGAAGAGCAGACAGACCCCACTCTGTCAATGTAACACACCCAGGGAACAGCAGACGGACCCCACTCTGTCAATGTAACACACCCAGGTAAGAGCAGACTGATCCCACTCTGTCAATGCAACACACCCAGGGAAGAGAAGACTGACCCCACTCTGTCAATGTAACACACCCAGGGAAGAGCAGATTGACCCCACTCTGTCACTGTAACACACCCATGGAAGAGCAGACTGACCCCACTCTGTCACTGTAACACACCCAGGGAAGAGCAGACTTACCCCACTCTGTCAAAGTAACACACCCAGAGAAGAGCAGACTGACCCCACTCTGTCAATGTAAAACACCCAGAGAAGAGCGGACTGACCCCACTCTGTCAATGTAACCCACCCAGTGAAGAGCAGACTGACCCCTCTCCCTCCATGTAAATCACCCAGGGAAGAGCAGACTGACCGCACTCTGTCAATGTGACACTCTCATTGAAGAGCAAACTGACCCCACTCTGTCAATGTGACACTCTCAGTGAAGAGCAGACTGACCGCACTCTGTCAATGTGAGACTCTCAGGGAAGAGCAGACTGACTGCACTCTGTCAATGTGAGACTCTCAGGGAAGAGCAGACTGTCCCCACTCTATCAAAGTAACACACACAGGGAAGAGCAGACTGACCCCACTCTGTCAATGCAACATACCCAGGGAAGATCAGACTGACCCCACTCTGTCAATGCAACACACCCAGGGAAGAGCAGACTGACCCTACACTGTCAATGCAACACACCCAGGGAAGAGCAGACTGACCCCACTCTGACAATGTAACCCACCCAGGGAAGAGCAGACTGACCGCACTCATCAATGTAACCCACCCAGGGAAGAGCAGACTGACCCCACTCTGTCATTATCACAGACCCAGGGAAGAGCAGACTCACCCAACTCTGACAATGTAACACACCCAGGGGAGACCAGAGTGACCCCTCTATCTCAATGTAACTCACCTAGGGAAGAACAGACTTACCCCACTCTGTCAAAGTAACACACTCAGGGAAGAGCAGACTCTTCCCACTCTGTCAAAGTAACACACTCAGGGAAGAGCAGACTGACCTCACTCTGTCAATGTGACACACCCAGGGAAGAGCAGACTGTCCCCACTCTGTCAATGTAACACACCCAGGGAAGAGCAGACTGACCCCACTCTGTCAATGTAACACACCCAGGGAAGAGAAGACAGACCCCTCTCCCTCCGTGTAACTCACCCAGGGAAGAGCAGACTGACCCCACTCTTTCAATGTAACACACCCAGGGAAGAGCAGACTGACACCACTCCATCAATGTAACACACCCGGGGAAGAGCAGACTGACCCCACCCTGTCAATATAACGCACCCAGGGAAGAGCAGACAGACCCCACTCTGTCAATGTAACACACCCAGGGAAGAGCAGACTGACCCCACTCTGTGAATGTAACACAACCAGGGAAGGGCAGACTGACCCCACTCTGTCAATGTAACATACTCAGGGAATAGCAGTCTGACCCCACTCTGTCAATGTATCACACCCAGGGGAGAGCAGACTGACCCCACCCTGTCAATGTAACTCACCCAGGGAAGAGCAGACTGACCTCACTCTGTCAATGTAACACACCGCGGGAAGAGTAGACTGACCCCACCCTGTCAATGTAACACACCCAAGGAAGAGCAGTCTGACCCCACTCTGTCATTGTAACACAGCCAGGGAAGAGCAGACTGACCACTCTCTGTCAATGTAACTCCCCCAGGGAAGAGCAGACTGACCCCACTCTGTCAATGTCACGCACCCAGGGAAGAGCAGACTGACCGCACTCGGTCAATGTAACACACCCAGGGAAGGGAAGATTGATCCCACTGTGTCAATGTAACACACCCAGGGAAGAGCAGACTGACCCCACACTTTCAATGTATAACATCCAGAGAAGAGCAGACTGACAGCACTCGGTCAATGTAAACCACCCAGGGAAGAGCAGACTGACCCCTCTCTGTCAATGTAACACACCCAGGGTAGAGCAGATTCACCCCACTCTCTCAATGTAACAGACCAAGGGAAGAGCAGACTGACCCCACTCTGTCAATGTAACACAGCCAGGGAAGGGCAGACTGACCCCATTCTGTCAATGTAACACACCCAGGGAAGAACAGACTGACCCCACTCTGTCAATGTCAGACACCCAGGGGAGAGCAGACTTACCCCACTCTGTCAATGTAACACACACAGGGAAGAGCAGATTGACCCCAATCTGTCAATGTAACACACCCAGGGAAGAGCAGACTGACCCCACTCTGTCAATGTAACACACCCAGGGAAGAGCAGACAGACCCCGTTCTGTCAATGTATCACACCCAGGGAAGAACAGACTGACCCCACTCTGTCAATGTAACATACCCAGGGAAGAGCAGACTGACCCCACTCTGTCAATGCAACACACCCAGGGAAGAGCAGACTGACCCCACTCTGTCAATGTAACACACCCAGGGAAGAGCAGATTGACACCACTCTGTCAATGTAACACACCCAGGGAAGAGCAGACTGACCCCACTCTGTCAGTGTAACACACCCAGGGAAGAGCAGACTGACCCCACTCTGTCAAAGTAACACACCCAGAGAAGCGCAAACTGACACCACTCTGTCAATGTAACACACCCAGAGAAGAGCGGACTGACCCCACTCTGTCAATGTAACCCACCCAGTGAAGAGCAGACTGACCCCTCTCCCTCCATGTAACCCACCCAGGGAAGAGCAGACTGACCGCACTATGTCAATGTCACACACCCAGGGAAGAGCAGACTGACCCCAATCTGTCAATGTGACACTCTCAGTGAAGAGCAGACTGACCCCACTCTGTCAATGTGACACTCTCAGCGAAGAGCAGATTGACCGCACTCTGTCAATGTGAGACTCTCAGGGAAGAGCAGACTGACCCCACTCTGTCAAAGTAACACACCCAGGGAAGAACAGACTGACCCCACTCTGTCAATGTCACCCACCCAGGGAAGAGCAGACTGACCCCACTCTGTCAATGCAACATACCCAGGGAAGATCAGACTGACCCCACTCTGTCAATGCAACACACCCAGGGAAGAGCAGACTGACCCCACTCTGTCAATGTAACACACCCAGGGAAGAGCAGACTAACCCCACCCTGTCAATGTAACACACCCAGGGAAGAGCAGACACACCCCACTCTGTCAATGTAACATACTCAGGGAACAGCAGTCTGACCCCACTCTGTCAATGTATCACACCCAGGGGAGAGCAGACTGAACCAACCCTGTCAATGTAACTCATCCAGGGAAGAGCAGACTGACCTCACTCTGTCAATGTTACACACCGCGGGAAGAGTAGACTGACCCCACTCTGTCAATGTAACACACCCAAGGAAGAGCAGTCTGACCCCACACTGTCATTGTAACACAGCCAGGGAAGAGCAGACTGACCCCTCTCTGTCAATGTAACACACTCAGGGAAGAGCAGACTGACCTCACTCTGTCAATGTAACACACCCAGGGAAGAGCAGACTGTCCCCACTCTGTCAATGTAACACACCCAGGGAAGAGCAGACTGACCCCACTCTGTCAATGTAACACACCCAGGGAAGACCAGACTGACCCCTCTCCCTCCGTGTAACTCACCCAGGGAATAGCAGACTGACCCCACTCTTTCAATGTAACACACCCTGGGAAGAGCAGACTGACCCCACTCTGTCACTGCAACACACCCAGGGGAGAGCAGACTGAACCCTCCCTCTCCATGTAACTCACCCAGGGAAGATAGACTGACCACACCCTGTCAATGTAACACACCCAGGGAAAAGCAGACTGACCCCACTCTGTCAATGTAACACACCCAGGGAAGAGCAGACTGACCCCACTCTGTCAATATCACAGACCCTGGGAAGAGCAGACTGACCCCCCTCTGTCAATGTAACACACCCAGGGAAGAGCACACTGACCCAACACTGTCAATGCAACACACCCAGGGAAGAGCAGACTGACCCCACTCTGACAATGGAACCCAACCAGGGAAGAGCAGACTGACCCCACTCTGTCAATGTAACACACCCAGGGAAGAGCAGACTGACCCCACTCTGTCAATGTAACACACCCAGGGAAGAGCGGACTGACGCCACTCTGTCAATGAAACCCACCCAGTGAAGAGCAGACTGACCCCTCTCCCTCCATGTAACTCACCCAGGGAAAAGCAGACTGACCCCATTCTGTCAATGTAACCCACCCAGGGAAGAGCAGACTGACCGCACTCAGTCAATGTAACCCACCCAGGGAAGAGCAGACTGACCCCACTCTGTCATTATCACAGACCCAGGGAAGAGCAGACTCACCCAACTCCGTCAATGTAACACACCCAGGGGAGACCAGAGTGACCCCTCTCTCTCAACGTAACTGACCTAGGGAAGAACAGACTGACCCCACTCTGTCAAAGTAACACACTCAGGGAAGGGCAGACTCTTCCCACTCTGTCAAAGTAACACACTCAGGGAAGAGCAGACTGACCTCACTCTGTCAATGTAACACACCCAGGGAAGAGCAGACTGTCGCCACTCTGTCAATGTAACACACCCAGGGAAGAGCAGACTGACCCAACTCTGTCAATGTAACACACCCAGGGAAGAGCAGACTGACCCCTCTCCCTCCGTGTAACTCACCCAGGGAAGAGCAGACTGACCCCACTCTTTCAATGTAACACACCCAGGGAATAGCAGACTGACCCCATTCCATCAATGTAACACACCCGGGGAAGAGCAGACTGACCCCACCCTGTCAATATAACGCACCCAGGGTAGAGCAGACAGACCCCACTCTGTCAATGTACCACACCCAGGGAAGAGCAGACTGACCCCACTCTGTCAATGTAACACAGCCAGGGAAGAGCAGACTGACCCCATTCTGTCAATGTAACACACCCAGGGAAGAACAGACTGACCCCACTCTGTCAATGTATCACACCCAGGGGAGAGCAGACTTACCCCACTCTGTCAATGTAACACACCCAGGGAAGAGCAGATTGACCCCAATCTGTCAATGTAACACACCCAGGGAAGAGCAGACTGACCCCACTCTGTCAATGTAACAAACCCAGGGAAGAGCAGACAGACCCCGTTCTGTCAATGTAACACACCCAGGGAAGAACAGACTGACCCCACTCTGTCAATGTAACATACCCAGGGAAGAGCAGACTGACCCCACTCTGTCAATGCAACACACCCAGGGAAGAGCAGACTGACCCCACTCTGTCAATGTAACACACCCAGCGAAGAGCAGATTGACCCCACTCTGTCAATGTAACACACCCAGGGAAGAACAGACTGACCCCACTCTGTCAGTGTAACACACCCAGGGAAGAGCAGACTGACCCCACTCTGTCAAAGTAACACACCCAGAGAAGCGCATACTGACCCCACTCTGTCAATGTAACACACCCAGAGAAGAGCGGACTGACCCCACTCTGTCAATGTAACCCACCCAGTGAAGAGCAGACTGACCCCTCTCCCTCCATGTAACCCACCCAGGGAAGAGCAGACTGACCGCACTCTGTCAATGTCACTCACCCAGGGAAGAGCAGACTGACCCCAATCTGTCAATGTGACACTCTCAGTGAAGAGCAGACTGACCCCACTCTGTCAATGTGACACTCTCAGCGAAGAGCAGATTGACCGCACTCTGTCAATGTGAGACTCTCAGGGAAGAGCAGACTGACCCCACTCTGTCAAAGTAACACACCCAGGGAAGAACAGACTGACCCCACTCTGTCAATGTAACCTCCCCAGGGAAGAGCAGACTGACCCCACTCTGTCAATGCAACATACCCAGGGAAGATCAGACTGACCCCACTCTGTCAATGCAACACACCCAGGGAAGAGCAGACTGACCCCACTCTGTCAATGCAACATACCCAGGGAAGATCAGACTGACCCCACTCTGTCAATGCAACACACCCAGGGAAGAGCAGACTGACCCCACCCTGTCAATGTAACACACCCAGGGAAGAGCAGACACACCCCACTCTGTCAATGTAACATTTTCAGGGAATAGCAGTCTGACCCCACTCTGTCAATGCATCACACCTAGGGGAGAGCAGACTGAACCAACCCTGTCAATGTAACTCACCCAGGGAAGAGCAGACTGACCTCACTCTGTCAATGTTACACACCGCGGGAAGAGCAGACTGACCCCACTCTGTCAATGTAACACACCCAAGGAAGAGCAGTCTGACCCCACTCTGTCATTGTAACACAGCCAGGGAAGAGCAGACTGACCCCTCTCTGTCAATGTAACACACTCAGGGAAGAGCAGACTGACCTCACTCTGTCAATGTAACACACCCAGGGAAGAGCAGACTGTCCCCACTCTGTCAATGTAACACACCCAGGGAAGAGCAGACTGACCCCACTCTGTCAATGTAACACACCCAGGGAATACCAGACTGACCCCTCTCCCTCCGTGTAACTCACCCAGGGAATAGCAGACTGACCCCACTCTTTCAATGTAACACACCCCGGGAAGAGCAGACTGACCCCACTCTGTCAATGCAACACACCCAGGGGAGAGCAGACATACCCCTCTCTCTCCATGTAACTCACCCAGGGAAGATAGACTGACCCCACCCTGTCAATGTAACGCACCCAGGGAAAACCAGACTGACCCCACTCTGTCAATTTAACACACCCAGGGAAGAGCAGACTGACCCCACTCTATCAATGTAACACACCCAGGGAAGAGCAGACTGACCCTACACTGTCAATGCAACACACCCAGGGAAGAGCAGACTGACCCTACACTGTCAATGCAACACACCCAAGGAAGAGCAGACTGACCCCACTCTGACAATGTAACCCAACCAGGGAAGAGCAGACTGACCCCACTCTGTCAATGTAACACACCCAGGGAAGAGCAGACTGACCCCACTCTGTCAATGTAACACACCCAGGGAAGAGCGGACTGACCCCACTCTGTCAATGTAACCCACCCAGTGAAGAGCAGACTGACCCCTCTCCCTCCATGTAACTCACCCAGGGAAAAGCAGACTGACCCCATTCTGTCAATGTAACCCACGCAGGGAAGAGCAGACTGACCGCACTCAGTCAATGTAACCCACCCAGGGAAGAGCAGACTGACCCCACTCTGTCATTATCACAGACCCAGGGATGAGCAGACTCACCCAACTCTGTCAATGTAACACACCCAGGGGAGACCAGAGTGACCCCTCTCTCTCAATGTAACTGACCTAGGAAAGAACAGACTGACCCCACTCTGTCAAAGTAACACACTCAGGGAAGGGCAGACTCTTCCCACTCTGTCAAAGTAACACACTCAGGGAAGAGCAGACTGACCTCACTCTGTCAATGTAACACACCCAGGGAAGAGCAGACTGTCCCCACTCTGTCAATGTAACACACCCAGGGAAGAGCAGACTGACCCAACTCGGTCAATGTAACACACCCAGGGAAGAGCAGACTGACCCCTCTCCCTCCGTGTAACTCACCCAGGGAAGAGCAGACTGACCCCACTCTTTCAATGTAACACACCCAGGGAAGAGCAGACTGACCCCACTCCATCAATGTAACACACCCGGGGAAGAGCAGACTGACCCCACCCTGTCAATATAACGCACCCAGGGAAGAGCAGACAGACCCCACTCTGTCAATGTAACACACCCAGGGAAGAACAGACTGACCCCACTCTGTCAATGTAACACACCCAGGGAAGAGCAGACTGACCCCACTCTGTCAATGCAACACACCCAGGGAAGAGCAGACGGACACCACTCTGTCAATGTAACACACCCAGGGAAGAGCAGATTGACCCACCTCTGTCAATGTAACACACCCAGGGAAGAGCAGACTGACCCCACTCTGTCAATGTAACACACCCAGGGAAGAGCAGACTGACCCCACTCTGTCAATGTAACACAGCCAGGGAAGAGCAGACTGACCCCATTCTGTCAATGTAACACACCCAGGGAAGAACAGACTGACCCCACTCTGTCAATGTATCACACCCAGGGGAGAGCAGACTTACCCCACTCTGTCAATGTAACACACCCAGGGAAGAGCAGATTGACCCCAAAATGTCAATGTAACACACCCAGGAAAGAGCAGACTGACCCCACTCTGTCAATGTAACACACCCAGGGAAGAGCAGACAGACCCCGTTCTGTCAATGTAACACACCCAGGGAAGAACAGACTGACCCCACTCTGTCAATGTAACATACCCAGGGAAGAGCAGACTGACCCCACTCTGTCAATGCAACACACCCAGGGAAGAGCAGACTGACCCCACTCTGTCAATGTAACACACCCAGGGAAGAGCAGATTGACCCCACTCTGTCAATGTAACACACCCAGGGAAGAGCAGACTGACCCCACTCTGTCAGTGTAACACACCCAGGGAAGAGCAGACTGACCCCACTCTGTCAAAGTAACACACCCAGAGAAGCGCATACTGACCCCACTCTGTCAATGTAACACACCGAGAGAAGAGCGGACTGACCCCACTCTGTCAATGTAACCCACCCAGTGAAGAGCAGACTGACCCCTCTCCCTCCATGTAACCCACCCAGGGAAGAGCAGACTGACCGCACTCTGTCAATGTCACACACCCAGGGAAGAGCAGACTGACCCCAATCTGTCAATGTGACACTCTCAGTGAAGAGCAGACTGACCCCACTCTGTCAATGTGACACTCTCAGCGAAGAGCAGATTGACCGCACTCTGTCAATGTAACCTCCCCAGGGAAGAGCAGACTGACCCCACTCTGTCAATGCAACATACCCAGGGAAGATCAGACTGACCCCACTCTGTCAATGCAACACACCCAGGGAAGATCAGACTGACCCCACTCTGTCAATGTAACACACTCAGGGAAGAGCAGACTGACCCCACCCTGTCAATGTAACACACCCAGGGAAGAGCAGACACACCCCACTCTGTCAATGTAACATTTTCAGGGAATAGCAGTCTGACCCCACTCTGTCAATGCATCACACCCAGGGGAGAGCAGACTGAACCAACCCTGTCAATGTAACTCACCCAGGGAAGAGCAGACTGACCTCACTCTGTCAATGTTACACACCGCGGGAAGAGCAGACTGACCCCACTCTGTCAATGTAACACACCCAAGGAAGAGCAGTCTGACCCCACTCTGTCATTGTAACACAGCCAGGGAAGAGCAGACTGACCCCTCTCTGTCAATGTAACACACTCAGGGAAGAGCAGACTGACCTCACTCTGTCAATGTAACACACCCAGGGAAGAGCAGACTGTCCCCACTCTGTCAATGTAACACACCCAGGGAAGAGCAGACTGAACCCACTCTGTCAATGTAACACACCCAGGGAAGACCAGACTGACCCCTCTCCCTCCGTGTAACTCACCCAGGGAATAGCAGACTGACCCCACTCTTTCAATGTAACACACCCCGGGAAGAGCAGACTGACCCCACTCTGTCAATGCAACACACCCAGGGGAGAGCAGACTTACCCCTCTCTCTCCATGTAACTCACCCAGGGAAGATAGACTGACCCCACCCTGTCAATGTAACACACCCAGGGAAAACCAGACTGACCCCACTCTGTCAATTTAACACACCCAGGGAAGAGCAGACTGACCCCACTCTATCAATGTAACACACCCAGGGAAGAGCAGAATGACCCTACACTGTCAATGCAACACACCCAGGGAAGAGCAGACTGACCCTACACTGTCAATGCAACACACCCAGGGAAGAGCAGACTGACCCCACTCTGACAATGTAACCCAACCAGGGAAGAGCAGACTGACCCCACTCTGTCAATGTAACACACCCAGGGAAGAGCGGATTGACCCCACTCTGTCAATGAAACCCACCCAGTGAAGAGCAGACTGACCCCTCTCCCTCCATGTAACTCACCCAGGGAAAAGCAGACTGACCCCATTCTGTCAATGTAACCCACCCAGGGAAGAGCAGACTGACCGCACTCAGTCAATGTAACCCACCCAGGGAAGAGCAGACTGACCCCACTCTGTCATTATCACAGACCCAGGGAAGAGCAGACTCACCCAACTCTGTCAATGTAACACACCCAGGGGAGACCAGAGTGACCCCTCTCTCTCAATGTAACTGACCAAGGAAAGAACAGACTGACCCCACTCTGTCAAAGTAACACACTCAGGGAAGGGCAGACTCTTCCCACTCTGTCAAAGTAACACACTCAGGGAAGAGCAGACTGACCTCACTCTGTCAATGTAACACACCCAGGGAAGAGCAGACTGTCCCCACTCTGTCAATGTAACACACCCAGGGAAGAGCAGACTGACGCAACTCGGTCAATGTAACACACCCAGGGAAGAGCAGACTGACCCCTCTCCCTCCGTGTAACTCACCCAGGGAAGAGCAGACTGACCCCACTCTTTCAATGTAACACACCCAGGGAAGAGCAGACTGACCCCACTCCATCAATGTAACACACCCGGGGAAGAGCAGACTGACCCCACCCTGTCAATATAACGCACCCAGGGAAGAGCAGACAGACCCCACTCTGTCAATGTAACACACCCAGGGAAGAACAGACAGACCCCACTCTGTCAATGTAACACACCCAGGGAAGAGCAGACTGACCCCACTCTGTCAATGCAACACACCCAGGGAAGAGCAGACGGACACCACTCTGTCAATGTAACACACCCAGGGAAGAGCAGATTGACCCACCTCTGTCAATGTAACACACCCAGGGAAGAGCAGACTGACCCCACTCTGTCAGTGTAACACACCCAGGGAAGAGCAGACTGACCCCACTCTGACAAAGTAACAAACCCAGAGAAGCGCAGACAGACTGACCCCACTCTATCAATGTAACACACCCAGGGAAGAGCAGACTGTCCCCACTCTGTCAATGTAACACACCCAGGGAAGAGCAGACTGACCCAACTCTGTCAATGTAACACACCCAGGGAAGAGCAGACTGACCCCTCTCCCTCCGTGTAACTCACCCAGGGAAGAGCAGACTGACCCCACTCTTTCAATGTAACACACCCAGGGAAGAGCAGATGACCCCACTCCATCAATGTAACACACCCGGGGAAGAGCAGACTGACCCCACCCTGTCAATATAACGCACCCAGGGAAGAGCAGACAGACCCCACTCTGTCAATGTAACACACCCAGGGAAGAACAGACTGACCCCACTCTGTCAATGTACCACACCCAGGGAAAAGCAGACTGACCCCACTCTGTCAATGCAACACACCCAGGGAAGAGCAGACTGACCCCACTCTGTCAATGTTTTATTAATGACTTAGATGAGGGAGTCGAAGGGTGGGTCAGTAAATTTGCAGATGATACAAAGATAGGTGGAGTTGTGGACAGTGAGGAGGGCTGTTGTCGGCTGCAGAGGGACTTAGATATGATGCAGAGCTGGGCTGAGGAGTGGCAGATGGAGTTCAACCCTGCCAAGTGTGAAGTTGTCCATTTTGGAAGAACAAATAAGAATGCGGAATACAGGGTTAATGGTAGGGTTCTTGGTCAGGTGGAGGAAGAGAGGGATCTTGGGGTCTATGTACATAGATCTTTGAAAGTTGCCACTCAGGTGGATAGAGTTTGTAAGAAGGCCTATGGAGTATTATCGTTCATTAGCAGAGGGATTGAATTCAAGAGTCGTGAGGTGATGTTGCAGCTGTACAGGACTTTGGTTAGGCCACATTTGGAGTACTGTGTGCAGTTCTGGTCGCCTCACTTTAGGAAAGATGTGGAAGCTTTGGAGAGGGTGCAGAGAAGATTTACCAGGATGTTGCCTGGAATGGAGAGTAGGTCGTACGAGGATAGGTTGAGAGTTCTCGGCCTTTTCTCGTTGGAACGGCGAAGGATGAGGGGTGACTTGATAGAGGTTTATAAGATGATCAGAGGAATAGATAGAGTAGACAGTCAGAAACTTTTTCCCCGGGTACAACAGAGTGTTACAAGGGGACATAAATTTAAGGTGAAGGGTGGAAGGTATAGGGGAGATGTCAGGGGTGGGTTCTTCACCCAGAGAGTGGTGGGGGCATGGAATGCGCTGCCCGTGGGAGTGGTAGAGTCAGATTCATTGGCGACCTTTAAGCGGCATTTGGATAGGTACATGGATGGGTGCTTAATCTAGGATAGAAGTTCGGCACAACATCGTGGGCCGAAGGGCCTGTTCTGTGCTGTATTGTTCTATGTTCTATGTAACCCACCCAGGGAAGAGCAGACTGACCCCACTCTGTCAATGCAACATACCCAGGGAAGATCAGACTGACCCCACTCTGTCAATGCAACACACCCAGGGAAGAGCAGACTGACCCCACTCTGTCAATGCAACACACCCAGGGAAGAGCAGACTGACCCCACTCTGTCAATGTATCACACCCAGGGGAGAGCAGACTGAACCAACCCTGTCAATGTAACTCACCCAGGGAAGAGCAGACTGACCTCACTCTGTCAATGTTACACACCGCGGGAAGATCAGACTGACCCCACTCTGTCAATGTAACACACCCAAGGAAGAGCAGTCTGACCCCACTCTATCATTGTAACACAGCCAGGGAAGAGCAGACTGACCCCTCTCTGTCAATGTAACACACTCAGGGAAGAGCAGACTGACCTCACTCTGTCAATGTAACACACCCAGGGAAGAGCAGACTGTCCCCACTCTGTCAATGTAACACACCCAGGGAAGACCAGACTGACCCCTCTCCCTCCGTGTAACTCACCCAGGGAATAGCAGACTGACCCCACTCTTTCAATGTAACACACCCAGGGAAGAGGAGACTGACCCCACTCTGTCAATGCAACACACCCAGGGGAGAGCAGACTGACACCTCTCTCTCCATGTAACTCACCCAGGGAAGATAGACTGACCCCAGCCTGTCAATGTAACACACCCAGGGAAAAGCAGACTGACCCCACTCTGTCAATGTAACACACCCAGGGAAGAGCAGACTGACCCCACTCTGTCAATATCACAGACCCTGGGAAGAGCAGACTGACCCCCCTCTGTCAATGTAACACACCCAGGGAAAAGCAGACTGACCCTACACTGTCAATGCAACACACCTAGGGAAGAGCAGACTGACCCCACTCTGTCAATGTATCACACCCAGGGAAGAGCAGACTGACCCCACCCTGTCAATGTAACACACCCAGGGAAGAGCAGACACACCCCACTCTGTCAATGTAACATACTCAGGGAATAGCAGTCTGACCCCACTCTGTCAATGTATCACACCAGGGGAGAGCAGACTGAACCAACACTGTCAATGTAACTCACCCAGGGAAGAGCAGACTGACCTCACTCTGTCAATGTTACACACCGCGGGAAGAGCAGACTGACCCCACTCTATCAATGTAACACACCCAAGGAAGAGCAGTCTGACCCCACTCTGTCATTGTAACACAGCCAGGGAAGAGCAGACTGACCCCTCTCTGTCAATGTAACACACTCAGGGAAGAGCAGACTGACCTCGCTCTGTCAATGTAACACACCCAGGGAAGACCAGACTGACCCCTCTCCCTCCGTGTAACTCACCCAGGGAATAGCAGACTGACCCCACTCTTTCAATGTAACACACCCAGGGAAGAGCAGACTGACCCCACTCTGTCAATGCAACACACCCAGGGGAGAGCAGTCTGACCCCTCTCTCTCCATGTAACTCACCCAGGGAAGATAGACTGACCCCACCCTGTCAATGTAACACACCCAGGGAAAAGCAGACTGACCCCACTCTGTCAATGTAACACACCCAGGGAAGAGCAGACTGACCCCACTCTGTCAATATCACAGACCCTGGGAAGAGCAGACTGACCCCCCTCTGTCAATGTAACACACCCAGGGAAGAGCAGACTGACCCTACACTGTCAATGCAACACACCCAGGGAAGAGCAGACTGACCCCACTCTGACAATGTAACCCAACCAGGGAAGAGCAGACTGACCCCACTCTGTCAATGTAACACACCCAGGGAAGAGCAGACTGACCCCACTCTATCAGTGTAACACACCCAGGGAAGAGCAGACTGACCCCACTCTGTCAATGTAACACACCCAGGGAAGAGCGGACTGACCCCACTCTGTCAATGTAACCCACCCAGTGAAGAGCAGACTGACCCCTCTCCCTCCATGTAACTCACCCAGGGAAAAGCAGACTGACCCCATTCTGTCAATGAAACCCACCCAGGCAAGAGCAGACTGACCGCACTCAGTCAATGTAACCCACTCAGGGAAGAGCAGACTGACCCCACTCTGTCATTATCACAGACCCAGGGAAGAGCAGACTCACCCAACTCTGTCAATGTAACACACCCAGGGGAGACCAGAGTGACCCCTCTCTCTCAATGTAACTGACCTAGGGAAGAACAGACTGACCCCACTCTGTCAAAGTAACACACTCAGGGAAGGGCAGACTCTTCCCACTCTGTCAAAGTAACACACTCTGGGAAGAGCAGACTGACCTCACTCTGTCAATGTAACACACCCAGGGAAGAGCAGACTGTCCCCACTCTGTCAATGTAACACACCCAGGGAAGAGCAGACTGACCCAACTCTGTCAATGTAACACACCCAGGGAAGAGCAGACTGACCCCTCTCACTCCGTGTAACTCACCCAGGGAAGAGCAGACTGACCCCACTCTTTCAATGTAACACACCCAGGGAAGAGCAGATGACCCCACTCCATCAATGTAACACACCCGGGGAAGAGCAGACTGACCCCACCCTGTCAATATAACGCACCCAGGGAAGAGCAGGCAGACACCACTGTGTCAATGTAACACACCCAGGGAAGAACAGACTGACCCCACTCTGTCAATGTACCACACCCAGGGAAGAGCAGACTGACCCCACTCTGTCAATGCAACACACCCAGGGAAGAGCAGACTGACCCACTCTGTCAGTATAACACACCCAGGGAAGAGCAGATTGACCCACCTCTGTCAATGTAACACACCCAGGGAAGAGCAGACTGACCCCACTCTGTCAGTGTAACACACCCAGGGAAGAGCAGACTGACCCCACTCTGTCAAAGTAACACACCCAGGGAAGAGCAGACTGACCCCACTCTGTCAATGTAACACACCCAGGGAAGAGCGGACTGACCCCACTCTGTCAATGTAACCCACCTCAGTGAAGAGCAGACTGACCCCTCTCCCTCCATGTAACTCACCCAGGGAAAAGCAGACTGACCCCATTCTGTCAATGTAACCCACCCAGGGAAGAGCAGACTGACCGCACTCAGTCAATGTAACCCACTCAAGGAAGAGCAGACTGACCCCACTCTGTCATTATCACAGACCCAGGGAAGAGCAGACACACCCAACTCTGTCAATGTAACACACCCAGGGGAGACCAGAGTGACCCCTCTCTCTCAATGTAACTGACCTAGGGAAGAACAGACTGACCCCACTCTGTCAAAGTAACACACTCAGGGAAGGGCAGACTCTTCCCCCTCTGTCAAAGTAACACACTCAGGGAAGACCAGACTGACCTCACTCTGTCAATGTAACACACCCAGGGAAGAGCAGACTGTCCCCACTCTGTCAATGTAACACACCCAGGCAAGAGCAGACTGACCCAACTCTGTCAATGTAACACACCCAGGGAAGAGCAGACTGACCCCTCTCCCTCCGTGTAACTCACCCAGGGAAGAGCAGACTGACCCCTCTCCCTCCGTGTAACTCACCCAGGGAAGAGCAGACTGACCCCACTCTTTCAATGTAACACACCCAGGGAAGAGCAGATGACCCGACTCCATCAATGTAACACACCCGGGGAAGAGCAGACTGACACCACCCTGTCAATATAACGCACCCAGGGAAGAGCAGACAGACCCCACTCTGTCAATGTAACACACCCAGGGAAGAACAGACTGACCCCACTCTGTCAATGTAACACACCCAGGGAAGAGCAGACTGACCCCACTCTGTCAATGCAACACACCCAGGGAAGAGCAGACTGACCCCACTCTGTCAATGTAACACACCCAGGGAAGAGCAGACTGACCCCACTCTGTCAAAGTAACAAACCCAGAGAAGCGCAGACTGACCCCACTCTGCCAATATAACACACCCAGAGAAGAGCGGACTGACCCCACTCTGTCAAAGTAACCCACCCAGTGAAGAGCAGACTGACCCCTCTCCCTCCATGTAACTCACCCAGGGAAGAGCAGACTGACCCCAATCTGTCAATGTGACACTCTCAGTGAAGAGCAGACTGACCCCACTCTGTCAATGTGACACTCTCAGCGAAGAGCAGATTGACCGCACTCTGTCAATGTGAGACTCTCAGGGAAGAGCAGACTGACCCCACTCTGTCAAAGTAACACACCCAGGGAAGAACAGACTGACCCCACTCTGTCAATGTAACCCACCCAGGGAAGAGCAGACTGACCCCACTCTGTCAATGCAACATACCCAGGGAAGATCAGACTGACCCCACTCTGTCAATGCAACACACCCAGGGAAGAGCAGACTGACCCCACTCTGTCAATGTAACACACCCAGGGAAGAGCAGACTGACCCCACCCTGTCAATGTAATACACCCAGGGAAGAGCAGACACACCCCACTCTGTCAATGTAACATACTCAGGGAATAGCAGTCTGACCCCACTCTGTCAATGTATCACACCCAGGGGAGAGCAGACTGAACCAACTCTGTCAATGTAACTCACCCAGGGAAGAGCAGACTGACCTCTCTCTGTCAATGTTACACACCGCGGGAAGATCAGACTGACCCCACTCTGTCAATGTAACACACCCAAGGAAGAGCAGTCTGACCCCACTCTGTCATTGTAACACAGCCAGGGAAGAGCAGACTGACCCCTCTCTGTCAATGTAACACACTCAGGGAAGAGCAGACTGACCTCACTCTGTCAATGTAACACACCCAGGGAAGAGCAGACTGTCCCCACTCTGTCAATGTAACACACCCAGGGAAGAGCAGACTGACCCCACTCTGTCAATGTAACACACCCAGGGAAGACCAGACTGACCCCTCTCCCTCCGTGTAACTCACCCAGGGAATAGCAGACTGACCCCACTCTTTCAATGTAACACACCCAGGGAAGAGGAGACTGACGACACTCTGTCAATGCAACACACCCAGGGGAGAGCAGACTGACACCTCTCTCTCCATGTAACTCACCCAGGGAAGATAGACTGACCCCACCCTGTCAATGTAACACACCCAGGGAAAAGCAGACTGACCCCACTCTGTCAATGTAACACACCCAGGGAAGAGCAGACTGACCCCACTCTGTCAATATCACAGACCCTGGGAAGAGCAGACTGACCCCCCTCTGTCAATGTAACACACCCAGGGAAAAGCAGACTGACCCTACACTGTCAATGCAACACACCTCGGGAAGAGCAGACTGACCCCACTCTGACAATGTAACCCACCCAGGGAAGAGCAGACTGACCCCACTCTGTCAATGTAACACACCCAGGGAAGAGCAGACTGTCCCCACTCTGTCAATGTAACACACCCAGGGAAGAGCAGACTGACCCCACTCTGTCAATGTAACACACCCAGGGAAGACCAGACTGACCCCTCTCCCTCCGTGTAACTCACCCAGTGAATAGCAGACTGACCCCACTCTTTCAATGTAACACACCCAGGGAAGAGGAGACTGACCACACTCTGTCAATGCAACACACCCATGGGAGAGCAGACTGACACCTCTCTCTCCATGTAACTCACCCAGGGAAGATAGACTGACCCCACCCTGTCAATGTAACACACCCAGGGAAAAGCAGACTGACCCCACTCTGTCAATGTAACACACCCAGGGAAGAGCAGACTGACCCCACTCTGTCAATATCACAGACCCTGGGAAGAGCAGACTGACCCCCCTCTGTCAATGTAACACACCCAGGGAAAAGCAGACTGACCCTACACTGTCAATGCAACACACCTCGGGAAGAGCAGACTGACCCCACTCTGACAATGTAACCCACCCAGGGAAGAGCAGACTGACCCCACTCTGTCAATGTAACACACCCAGGGAAGAGCAGACTGACCCCACTCTGTCAGTGTAACACACCCAGGGAAGAGCAGACTGACCCCACTCTGTCAATGTAACACACCCAGGGAAGAGCGGACTGACCCCACTCTGTCAATGCAACATACCCAGGGAAGATCAGACTGACCCCACTCTGTCAATGCAACACACCCAGGGAAGAGCAGACTGACCCCACTCTGTCAATGTAACACACCCAGGGAAGAGCAGACTGACCCCACCCTGTCAATGTAACACACCCAGGGAAGAGCAGACACACCCCACTCTGTCAATGTAACATACTCAGGGAATAGCAGTCTGACCCCACTCTGTCAATGTAACACACCCAGGGGAGAGCAGACTGAACCAACCCAGTCAATGTAACTCACCCAGGGAAGAGCAGACTGACCTCACTCTGTCAATGTAACACACCCAAGGAAGAGCAGTCTGATCCCACTCTGTCATTGTAACACAGCCAGGGAAGAGCAGACTGACCCCTCTCTGTCAATGTAACACACTCAGGGAAGAGCAGACTGACCTCACTCTGTCAATGTAACACACCCAAGGAAGAGCAGACTGTCCCCACTCTGTCAATGTAACACACCCAGGGAAGAGCAGACTGACTCCACTCTGTCAATGTAAAACACCCAGGGAAGACCAGACTGACCCCTCTCCCTCCGTGTAACTCACCCAGGGAATAGCAGACTGACCCCACTCTTTCAATGTAACACACCCAGGGAAGAGCAGACTGACCCCACTCTGTCAGTGTAACACACCCAGGGAAGAGCAGACTGACGCCACACTGTCAAAGTAACACACCCAGAGAAGAGCGGACTGATCCCACTCTGTCAATGTAACCCACCCAGTGAAGAGCAGACTGACCCCTCTCCCTCCATGTAACTCACCCAGGGAAGAGCAGACTGACCGCACTCTGTCAATGTAACACACCCAGGGTAGAGCAGACTGACCCCAATCTGTCAATGTGACACTCTCAGTGAACAGCAGACTGACCCCACTCTGTCAATGTGACACTCTCAGGGAAGAGCAGACTGACCGCACTCTGTCAATGTGAGACTCTCAGGGAAGAGCAGACTGACCCCACTCTGTCAAAGTAACACACCCAGGGAAAAACAGACTGACCCCACTCTGTCAATATAACCCACCCAGGGAAGAGCAGACTGACCCCACTCTGTCAATGTATCACACCCAGGGGAGAGCAGACTGAACCAACCCTGTCAATGTAACTCACCCAGGGAAGAGCAGACTGACCTCACTCTGTCAATTTTACACACCGCGGGAAGAGCAGACTGACCCCACTCTGTCAATGTAACACACCCAAGGAAGAGCAGTCTGACCCCACTTTGTCATTGTAACACAGCCAGGGAAGAGCAGATTGACCCCTCTCTGTCAATGTAACTCACCCAGGGAACAGAAGATTGACCTCACTCGGTCAATGTAACATACCCAGGGAAGAGCAGTCTAACCCCATTCTTTCAATGTAACACACCCAGGGAAGAGCAGACTGACCCCACTCTGTCAATGTCACGCACCCAGGGAAGAGCAGACTGACCTCACTCTGTCAATGTAACACACCCAGGGAAGAGCAGACTGTCCCCACTCTGTCAATGTAACACACCCAGGGAAGAGCAGACTGACCCCACTCTGTCAATGTAACACACCCAGGGAAGAGCAGACTGACCCCTCTCCCTCCGTGTAACTCAACCAGGGAGGAGCAGACTGACCCCACTCTGTCAATGTAACACACCCAGGGAAGAGCAGACTGACCCCACTCTGTCAATGCAACACACCCAGGGGAGAGCAGACTGACACCTCTCTCTCCATGTAACTCACCCAGGGAAGATAGACTGACCCCACCCTGTCAATGTAACACACCCAGGGAAAAGCAGACTGACCCCACTCTGTCAATGTAACACACCCAGGGAAGAGCAGACTGACCCCACTCTGTCAATATCACAGACCCTGGGAAGAGCAGACTGACCCCCCTCTGTCAATGTAACACACCCAGGGAAAAGCAGACTGACCCTACACTGTCAATGCAACACACCTCGGGAAGAGCAGACTGACCCCACTCTGACAATGTAACCCACCCAGGGAAGAGCAGACTGACCCCACTCTGTCAATGTAACACACCCAGGGAAGAGCAGACTGACCCCACTCTGTCAGTGTAACACACCCAGGGAAGAGCAGACTGACCCCACTCTGTCAATGTAACACACCCAGGGAAGAGCGGACTGACCCCACTCTGTCAATGCAACATACCCAGGGAAGATCAGACTGACCCCACTCTGTCAATGCAACACAACCAGGGAAGAGCAGACTGACCCCACTCTGTCAATGTAACACACCCAGGGAAGAGCAGACTGACCCCACCCTGTCAATGTAACACACCCAGGGAAGAGCAGACACACCCCACTCTGTCAATGTAACATACTCAGGGAATAGCAGTCTGACCCCACTCTGTCAATGTATCACACCCAGGGGAGAGCAGACTGAACCAACCCAGTCAATGTAACTCACCCAGGGAAGAGCAGACTGACCTCACTCTGTCAATGTTACACACCGCGGGAAGAGCAGACTGACCCCACTCTGTCAATGTAACACACCCAAGGAAGAGCAGTCTGATCCCACTCTGTCATTGTAACACAGCCAGGGAAGAGCAGACTGACCCCTCTCTGTCAATGTAACACACTCAGGGAAGAGCAGACTGACCTCACTCTGTCAATGTAACACACCCAGGGAAGAGCAGACTGTCCCCACTCTGTCAATGTAACACACCCAGGGAAGAGCAGACTGACTCTACTCTGTCAATGTAAAACACCCAGGGAAGACCAGACTGACCCCTCTCCCTCCGTGTAACTCACCCAGGGAATAGCAGACTGACACCACTCTTTCAATGTAACACACCCAGGGAAGAGCAGACTGACCCCACTCTGTCAGTGTAACACACCCAGGGAAGAGCAGACTGACCCCACACTGTCAAAGTAACACACCCAGAGAAGAGCGGACTGATCCCACTCTGTCAATGTAACCCACCCAGTGAAGAGCAGACTGACCCCTCTCCCTCCATGTAACTCACCCAGGGAAGAGCAGACTGACCGCACTCTGTCAATGTAACACACCCAGGGAAGAGCAGACTGACCCCAATCTGTCAATGTGACACTCTCAGTGAACAGCAGACTGACCCCACTCTGTCAATGTGACACTCTCAGGGAAGAGCAGACTGACCGCACTCTGTCAATGTGAGACTCTCAGGGAAGAGCAGACTGACCGCACTCTGTCAAAGTAACACACCCAGGGAAAAACAAACTGACCCCACTCTGTCAATATAACCCACCCAGGGAAGAGCAGACTGACCCCACTCTGTCAATGTATCACACCCAGGGGAGAGCAGACTGAACCAAACCTGTCAATGTAACTCACTCAGGGAAGAGCAGACTGACCTCACTCTGTCAATTTTACACACCGCGGGAAGAGCAGACTGACCCCACTCTGTCAATGTAACACACCCAAGGAAGAGCAGTCTGACCCCACTTTGTCATTGTAACACAGCCAGGGAAGAGCAGATTGACCCCTCTCTGTCAATGTAACTCACCCAGGGAACAGAAGATTGACCTCACTCGGTCAATGTAACATACCCAGGGAAGAGCAGTCTAACCCCATTCTTTCAATGTAACACACCCAGGGAAGAGCAGACTGACCCCACTCTGTCAATGTCACGCACCCAGGGAAGAGCAGACTGACCTCACTCTGTCAATGTAACACACCCAGGGAAGAGCAGACTGTCCCCACTCTGTCAATGTAACACACCCAGGGAAGAGCAGACTGACCCCACTCTGTCAATGTAACACACCCAGGGAAGAGCAGACTGACCCCTCTCCCTCCGTGTAACTCAACCAGGGAAGAGCAGACTGACCCCACTCTGTCAATGTAACACACCCAGGGAAGAGCAGACTGACCCCACTCTGTCAATGCAACACACCCAGGGGAGAGCAGACTGACATCTCTCTCTCCATGTAACTCAACCAGGGAAGATAGACTGACCCCACCCTGTCAATGTAACACACCCAGGGAAAAGCAGACTGACCCCACTCTGTCAATGTAACACACCCAGGGAAGAGCAGACTGACCCCACTCTGTCAATATCACAGACCCTGGAAAGAGCAGACTGACCCCCCTCTGTCAATGTAACACACCCAGGGAAAAGCAGACTGACCCTACACTGTCAATGCAACACACCTCGGGAAGAGCAGACTGACCCCACTCTGACAATGTAACCCACCCAGGGAAGAGCAGACTGACCCCACTCTGTCAATGTAACACACCCAGGGAAGAGCAGACTGACCCCACTCTGTCAGTGTAACACACCCAGGGAAGAGCAGACTGACCCCACTCTGTCAATGTAACACACCCAGGGAAGAGCGGACTGACCCCACTCTGTCAATGCAACATACCCAGGGAAGATCAGACTGACCCCACTCTGTCAATGCAACACACCCAGGGAAGAGCAGACTGACCCCACTCTGTCAATGTAACACACCCAGGGAAGAGCAGACTGACCCCACCCTGTCAATGTAACACACCCAGGGAAGAGCAGACACACCCCACTCTGTCAATGTAACATACTCAGGGAATAGCAGTCTGACCCCACTCTGTCAATGTATCACATCCAGGGGAGAGCAGACTGAACCAACCCAGTCAATGTAACTCACACAGGGAAGAGCAGACTGACCTCACTCTGTCAATGTTACACACCGCGGGTAGAGCAGACTGCCCCCACTCTGTCAATGTAACACACCCAAGGAAGAGCAGTCTGATCCCACTCTGTCATTGTAACACAGCCAGGGAAGAGCAGACTGACCCCTCTCTGTCAATGTAACGCACCCAGGGAAGAGCAGACTGTCCCCACTCTGTCAATGTAACACACCCAGGGAAGAGCAGACTGACTCCACTCTGTCAATGTAAAACACCCAGGGAAGACCAGACTGACCCCTCTCCCTCCGTGTAACTCACCCAGGGAATAGCAGACTGACCCCACTCTTTCAATGTAACACACCCAGGGAAGAGCAGACTGACCCCACTCTGTCAGTGTAACACACCCAGGGATGAGCAGACTGACCCCACACTGTCAAAGTAACACACCCAGAGAAGAGCGGACTGATCCCACTCTGTCAATGTAACCCACCCAGTGAAGAGCAGACTGACCCCTCTCCCTCCATGTAACTCACCCAGGGAAGAGCAGACTGACCGCACTCTGCCAATGTAACACACCCAGGGAAGAGCAGACTGACCCCAATCTGTCAATGTGACACTCTCAGTGAACAGCAGACTGACCCCACTCTGTCAATGTGACACTCTCAGGGAAGAGCAGACTGACCGCACTCTGTCAATGTGAGACTCTCAGGGAAGAGCAGACTGACCCCACTCTGTCAAAGTAACACACCCAGGGAAAAACAGACTGACCCCACTCTGTCAATGTAACCCACCCAGGGAAGAGCAGACTGACCCCACTCTGTCAATGTCACGCACCCAGGGAAGAGCAGACTGACCTCACTCTGTCAATGTAACACACCCAGGGAAGAGCAGACTGTCCCCACTCTGTCAATGTAACACACCCAGGGAAGAGCAGACTGACCCCACTCTGTCAATGTAACACACCCAGGGAAGAGCAGACTGACCCCTCTCCCTCCGTGTAACTCAACCAGGGAAGAGCAGACTGACCCCACTCTGTCAATGTAACACACCCAGGGAAGAGCAGACTGACCCCACTCTGTCAATGCAACACACCCAGGGGAGAGCAGACTGACATCTCTCTCTCCATGTAACTCAACCAGGGAAGATAGACTGACCCCACCCTGTCAATGTAACACACCCAGGGAAAAGCAGACTGACCCCACTCTGTCAATGTAACACACCCAGGGAAGAGCAGACTGACCCCACTCTGTCAATATCACAGACCCTGGAAAGAGCAGACTGACCCCCCTCTGTCAATGTAACACACCCAGGGAAAAGCAGACTGACCCTACACTGTCAATGCAACACACCTCGGGAAGAGCAGACTGACCCCACTCTGACAATGTAACCCACCCAGGGAAGAGCAGACTGACCCCACTCTGTCAATGTAACACACCCAGGGAAGAGCAGACTGACCCCACTCTGTCAGTGTAACACACCCAGGGAAGAGCAGACTGACCCCACTCTGTCAATGTAACACACCCAGGGAAGAGCGGACTGACCCCACTCTGTCAATGCAACATACCCAGGGAAGATCAGACTGACCCCACTCTGTCAATGCAACACACCCAGGGAAGAGCAGACTGACCCCACTCTGTCAATGTAACACACCCAGGGAAGAGCAGACTGACCCCACCCTGTCAATGTAACACACCCAGGGAAGAGCAGACACACCCCACTCTGTCAATGTAACATACTCAGGGAATAGCAGTCTGACCCCACTCTGTCAATGTATCACATCCAGGGGAGAGCAGACTGAACCAACCCAGTCAATGTAACTCACACAGGGAAGAGCAGACTGACCTCACTCTGTCAATGTTACACACCGCGGGTAGAGCAGACTGACCCCACTCTGTCAATGTAACACACCCAAGGAAGAGCAGTCTGATCCCACTCTGTCATTGTAACACAGCCAGGGAAGAGCAGACTGACCCCTCTCTGTCAATGTAACGCACCCAGGGAAGAGCAGACTGTCCCCACTCTGTCAATGTAACACACCCAGGGAAGAGCAGACTGACTCCACTCTGTCAATGTAAAACACCCAGGGAAGACCAGACTGACCCCTCTCCCTCCGTGTAACTCACCCAGGGAATAGCAGACTGACCCCACTCTTTCAATGTAACACACCCAGGGAAGAGCAGACTGACCCCACTCTGTCAGTGTAACACACCCAGGGATGAGCAGACTGACCCCACACTGTCAAAGTAACACACCCAGAGAAGAGCGGACTGATCCCACTCTGTCAATGTAACCCACCCAGTGAAGAGCAGACTGACCCCTCTCCCTCCATGTAACTCACCCAGGGAAGAGCAGACTGACCGCACTCTGCCAATGTAACACACCCAGGGAAGAGCAGACTGACCCCAATCTGTCAATGTGACACTCTCAGTGAACAGCAGACTGACCCCACTCTGTCAATGTGACACTCTCAGGGAAGAGCAGACTGACCGCACTCTGTCAATGTGAGACTCTCAGGGAAGAGCAGACTGACCCCACTCTGTCAAAGTAACACACCCAGGGAAAAACAGACTGACCCCACTCTGTCAATGTAACCCACCCAGGGAAGAGCAGACTGACCCCACTCTGTCAATGTATCACACCCAGGGGAGAGCAGACTGAACCAACCCTGTCAATGTAACTCACCCAGGGAAGAGCAGACTGACCTCACTCTGTCAATTTTACACAGCGCGGGAAGAGCAGACTGACCCCACTCTGTCAATGTAACACACCCAAGGAAGAGCAGTCTGACCCCACTTTGTCATTGTAACACAGCCAGGGAAGAGCAGATTGACCCCTCTCTGTCAATGTAACTCACCCAGGGAACAGAAGATTGACCTCACTCGGTCAATGTAACATACCCAGGGAAGAGCAGTCTAACCCCATTCTTTCAATGTAACACACCCAGGGAAGAGCAGACTGACCCCACTCTGTCAATGTCACGCCCCCAGGGAAGAGCAGACTGACCTCACTCTGTCAATGTAACACACCCAAAGAAGAGCAGACTGTCCCCACTCTGTCAATGTAACACACCCAGGGAAGAGCAGACTGACCCCACTCTGTCAATGTAACACACCCAGGGAAGAGCAGACTGACCCCTCTCCCTCCGTGTAACTCAACCAGGGAAGAGCAGACTGACCCCACTCTGTCATTGTAACACACCCAGGGAAGAGCAGACTGACCCTACACTGTCAATGCAACACACCTAGGGAAGAGCAGACTGATCCCACTCTGACAATGTAATCAACCCAGGGAAGAGCAGACTAAACCCACTCTGTCAATGTAACACACCCAGGGAAGAGCAGACTGACCCCACTCTGTCAATGTAACACACCGAGGGAAGAGCAGACTGACCCTACACTGTCAATGCAACACACCCAGGGAAGAGCAGACTGACCCCACTCTGACAATGTAACTCACCCAGGGAAGAGAAGACTGACCCCACTCTGTCAATGTAACACACCCAGGGAATAGCAGACTGACCCCACTCTGTCAGTGTATCACACCCAGGGATGAGCAGACTGACCCCACACTGTCAATGTAACACACCCAGGGAATAGCGTACTGATCCCACTCTGTCAATGTAACCCACCCAGTGAAGAGCAGACTGACCCCTCTCCCTCCATGTAACTCACCCAGGGAAGAGCAGACTGACCCCATTCTGTCAATGTAACCCACCCAGGGAAGAGCAGACTGACCCCACTCTGTCAAAGTAACACACCCAGGGAAGAGCAGACTCACCCAACTCTGTCAATTTAACACACCCAGGGGAGACCAGAGTGACCCCTCTATCTCAATGTAACTCACCTAGGGAAGAGCAGACTGACCCCACTCTGTCAAAGTAACACACTCAGGGAAGAGCAGACTGACCTCACTCTGTCAATGGAACACACCCAGGGAAGATCAGATTGTCCCCACTCTGTCAATGTAACACACCCAGGGAAGAGCAGACTGACGCCACTCTGTCAATGGAACACACCCAGGGAAGAGCAGACTGACCCCTCTCCCTCCGTGTAACTCACCCAGAGAAGAGCAGACTGACCCCACTCTTTCAATGTAACACACCCAGGGAAGAGCAGTCTGACCCCACTCTGTCACTGTAACACAGCCAGGGAAGAACAGACTGACCACTCTCTGTCAATGTAACTCACCCAGGGAACAGAGGATTGACCTCACTCGGTCAATGTAACATACCCAGCGAAGAGCAGACTAAACCCACTCTGTCAATGTAACACACCCAGGGAAGAGCAGACTGACCCCACTCTGTCAATGCAACACACCCAGGGAAGAGCAGACTGACCCCACTCTGACAATGTAACTCACGCAGGGAAGAGCAGACTGACCCCACTCTGTCAATGTAACACACCCAGGGAAGAGCAGACTGACCCCACTCTGTCAGTGTAACACACCCAGGGAAGAGCAGACTGAACCCCTCGGTCAATGTAACACACCCAGGGAAGAGCAGATTTACCCCACTCTGTCAATGTAACAGACCCAGTGAAGAGCAGACTGACCCCACTCTGTCAATGTAACACACCCAGGGAAGAGCAGACTGACAACATTCTGTCAATGTAACACACCCAGGGAAGAACAGACTGACCCCACTCTGTCAAAGTTAGACCTCCAGGGGAGAGCAGACTTACCCAACTCTGTCAATGTAACGCACCCAGGGAAGAGCAGATTGACCCCACTCTGTCAATGTAACACACCCAGGGAAGAGCAGACTGACCCCACTCTGTCAATGTAACACACCCAGGGAAGAGCAGACAGACCCCGTTCTGTCAATGTAACCCACCCAGGGAAGAACAGACTGACCCCACTCTGTCAATGTAACACACCCAGAGAAGAGCGGACTGACCCCACTCTGTCAATGTAACACACCCAGGGAAGAGCAGACTGACTCCACTCTGTCAGTGTAACACACCCAGAGAAGAGCAGACTGACCCCACTCTGTCAATGTAACACACCCAGGGAAGAGCAGACTGACCCCACTCTGTCAATGTAACCCACCCAGTGAAGAGCATACTGACCCCTCTCCCTCCATGTAACTCACCCAGGGAAGAGCAGACTGACCGCACTCTGTCAATGTAACACACCCAGGGAAGAGCAGACTGACCCCAATCTGTCAATGTGACACTCTCAGTGAAGAGAGACTGACCCCACTCTGTCAATCTGACACTCTCAGGGAAGAGCAGACTGACCGCACCCTGTCAATGTGAGATTCTCAGGGAAGAGCAGACTGACCGCACTCTGTCAATGCAACATACCCAGGGAAGATCAGACTGACCCCACTCTGTCAATGCAACACAGCCAGGGAAGAGCAGACTGACCTTACTCTGTCAATGTCGCACACCCAGGGAAGATCAGACTGACCCCACTCTGTCAATGTTACACACCCAAAAAAGAGCAGACTGATCCCACTCTGTCAATGTAACACACTCAAAAAAGAGCAGACTGACCGCACTCTGCCAATGTAACTCACCCAGGTAAGAGCAGACTGACCCCACCCTGTCAATGTAACACACCCAGTGAAGGGCAGACAGACCCCACTCTGTCAATGTACCACACCCAGGGAAGAGCAGACTGACCCCACTCTGTCAATGTAACACACCCAGGGAAGAGCAGCCTGACCCCACTCTGTCAGTGTCTCACACCCAGGGAAGAGCAGACTGACCCCACTCTGTCAATGTCACACACCCAGGGAAGAGCAGACTGAGCCCACTCTGTCAATGTGACACTGTCAGGGAAAAGCAGACTGACCGCACACTGTCAATGTATCAAACCGAGGAAAGAGCAGACTGACCACACTGTGTCAATGTAACGCACCCATGGAAGAGCAGACTGACACCACTCTGTCAATGCAACACACCCAGGGAGGAGCAGACTGACCGCACTCTGTCAATGTAACACACCCAGGGAAGAGCAGACTGACCCCACTCTGTCAATGTAACGCACCCAAAAAAGAGCAGACTGACCCCACTCTGTCAATGTAACGCACCCTAACAAGAGCAGACTGACCTCACTCTGTCAATGTAACACACCCTGGGAAGAGCAGACTGACCCCAATCTGTCAATGTGACACTCTCAGTAAAGAGCAGACTGACCCCACTCTGTCAATGTAACGCACCCAAAAAAAAGCAGACTGACCCCACTCTGTCAATGTAACACACCCAGGGAAGAGCAGACTGACCTCTCTCTGTCAATGTAACCCACCCAGGGAAGAGCAGACTGACCCCACTCGGTCAATGCAACATACCAAGGGACGATCAGACTGACTCCACTCTGTCAATGCAACACAACCAGGGAAGAGCAGACTGACCCCAATCTGTCAATGTCACACACCCAGGAAGATCAGACTGACCGCACTCTGTCAATGTAACACACTCAAAAACGAGCAGACTGACCGCACTCTGCCAATGTAACTCACCCAGGTAAGAGCAGACTGACCCCACTCTGTCCATGTAACACACCCAGTGAAGGGCAGACTGACCCCACTCTGTCAATGTAACACCCCCAGGGAAGAGCAGCCTGACCCCACTCTGTCAATGTAACACACCCAGGGAAGAGCAGACTGATCCAACTCTGTCAATGTGACACTCTCAGGGAAGAGCAGACTGACCGCACTCTGTCAATGTGACACTCTCAGGCAAGAGCAGACTGACCGCACTCTGTCAATGTAACACACCCAGGGAAGAGCAGACTGACTCCACTCTGTCAGTGTAACACACCCAGAGAAGAGCAGACTGACCCCACTCTGTCATGTAACACACCCAGGGAAGAGCAGACTGACCCCACTCTGTCAATGTAACCCACCCAGTGAAGAGCAGACTGACCCCTCTCCCTCCATGTAACTCACCCAGGGAAGAGCAGACTGACCGCACTCTGTCAATGTAACACACCCAGGGAAGAGCAGACTGACCCCAATCTGTCAATGTGACACTCTCAGTGAAGAGAGACTGACTCCACTCTGTCAATCTGACACTCTCAGGGAAGAGCAGACTGACCGCACTCTGTCAATGTGAGATTCTCAGGGAAGAGCAGACTGACCGCACTCTGTCAATGCAACATACCCAGGGAAGATCAGACTGACCCCACTCTGTCAATGCAACACAGCCAGGGAAGAGCAGACTGACCTCACTCTGTCAATGTCGCACACCCAGGGAAGATCAGACTGACCCCACTCTGTCAATGTTACACACCCAAAAAAGAGCAGACTGATCCCACTCTGTCAATGTAACACACTCAAAAAAGAGCAGACTGACCGCACTCTGCCAATGTAACTCACCCAGGTAAGAGCAGACTGACCCCACCCTGTCAATGTAACACACCCAGTGAAGGGCAGACAGACCCCACTCTGTCAATGTACCACACCCAGGGAAGAGCAGACTGACCCCACTCTGTCAATGTAACACACCCAGGGAAGAGCAGCCTGACCCCACTCTGTCAATGTCTCACACCCAGGGAAGAGCAGACTGACCCCACTCTGTCAATGTCACACACCCAGGGAAGAGCAGACTGAGCCCACTCTGTCAATGTGACACTGTCAGGGAAAAGCAGACTGACCGCACACTGTCAATGTATCAAACCGAGGAAAGAGCAGACTGACCACACTGTGTCAATGTAACGCACCCATGGAAGAGCAGACTGACACCACTCTGTCAATGCAACACACCCAGGGAGGAGCAGACTGACCGCACTCTGTCAATGTAACACACCCAGGGAAGAGCAGACTGACCCCACTCTGTCAATGTAACGCACCCAAAAAAGAGCAGACTGACCCCACTCTGTCAATGTAACGCACCCTAACAAGAGCAGACTGACCTCACTCTGTCAATGTAACACACCCTGGGAAGAGCAGACTGACCCCAATCTGTCAATGTGACACTCTCAGTAAAGAGCAGACTGACCCCACTCTGTCAATGTAACGCACCCAAAAAAAAGCAGACTGACCCCACTCTGTCAATGTAACACACCCAGGGAAGAGCAGACTGACCTCTCTCTGTCAATGTAACCCACCCAGGGAAGAGCAGACTGACCCCACTCGGTCAATGCAACATACCAAGGGACGATCAGACTGACCCCACGCTGTCAATGCAACACACCCAGGGAAGAGCAGACTGACCCCAATCTGTCAATGTCACACACCCAGGAAGATCAGACTGACCGCACTCTGTCAATGTAACACACTCAAAAACGAGCAGACTGACCGCACTCTGCCAATGTAACTCACCCAGGTAAGAGCAGACTGACCCCACTCTGTCCATGTAACACACCCAGTGAAGGGCAGACTGACCCCACTCTGTCAATGTAACACCCCCAGTGAAGAGCAGCCTGACCCCACTCTGTCAATGTAACACACCCAGGGAAGAGCAGACTGATCCAACTCTGTCAATGTGACACTCTCAGGGAAGAGCAGACTGACCGCACTCTGTCAATGTGACACTCTCAGGCAAGAGCAGACTGACCGCACTCTGTCAATGTAACACACCCAGGGAAGAGCAGACTGACCCCACTCTGTCAATGCAACACACCCAGGGAAGAGCAGACTGACCCCACTCTGTCATTGCAACACACCCAGTGAAGAGAAGACTGACCTCACTCTGTCAATGTAACACACCCTGGGAAGATCAGAATGACCCCACTCTGTCAATGTAACACACCCAACAAAGAGCAGACTGATCCCACTCTGTCAATGTAACACACTCAAAAAAGAGCAGACTGACCGCACTTTGCCAATGTAACTCACCCAGGTAAGAGCAGACTGACCCCACCCTGTCAATGTAACACACCCAGTGAAGGGCAGACTGACCCCACTCTGTCAATGTACCACACCCAGGGAAGAGCAGACTGACCCCACTCTGTCAATGTCACACACCCAGGGAAGAGCAGCCTGACCCCACTGTGTCAATGTCTCACACCCAGGGAAGAGCAGACTGACCCCACTCTGTCAATGTGACACTCTCAGGGAAGAGCAGACTGACTGCGCTCTGTCAATGTGACACTCTCAGGGAAGAGCAGACCGACCGCACTCTGTTAATGTAACAAACCGAGGGAACAGCAGACTGACCCCACTCTGTCAATGTTACACACCCTGGGAAGAGCAGACTGACCCCACTCTGTCAATGCAACACACCCAGGGAAGAGCAGACTGACCCCACTTTGTCAATGCAACACACACAGGGAAGAGCAGACTGACCGCATTCTGTCAATGTAACACACGCTGGGAAGGGCAGACTGACACCACTCTGTCAATGTCACACACCCAGGGAAGAGCAGACTGAGCCCACTCTGTCAATGTGACACTGTCAGGGAAAAGCAGACTGACCGCACACTGTCAATGTATCAAACCGAGGAAAGAGCAGACAGACCCCACTGTGTCAATGTAACACACCCATGGAAGAGCAGACTGACACCACTCTGTCAATGCAACACACCCAGGGAGGAGCAGACTGACCGCACTCTGTCAATGTAACACACCCAGGGAAGAGCAGACTGACCCCACTCTGTCAATGTAACACACCCAGGGAGGAGCAGACTGACCCCACTCTGTCAATGTAACGCACCCAAAAAAGAGCAGACTGACCCCACTCTGTCAATGAAACGCACCCAAACAAGAGCAGACTGACCTCACTCTGTCAATGTAACACACCCTGGGAAGAGCAGACTGACCCCAATCTGTCAATGTGACACTCTCAGTGAACAGCAGACTGACCCCACTCTGTCAATGTAACGCACAAAAAAAAGAGCAGACTGACCCCTCTCTGTCAATGTAACGCACCCAAACAAGAGCAGACTGACCTCACTCTGTCAATGTAACACACCCTGGGAAGAGCAGACTGACCCCAATCTGTCAATGTGACGCTCTCAGTGAAGAGAAGACTGACCCCACTCTGTCAATGTAACGCACCCAAAAAAAAGCAGACTGACCCCACTCTGTCAATGTAACACACCCAGGGAAGAGCAGACTGACCCCTCTCTGTCAATGTAACCCACCCAGGGAAGAGCAGACTGACCCCACTCTGTCAATGCAACATACCCAGGGACGATCAGACTGACCCCACTCTGTCAATGCAACACACCCAGGGAAGAGCAGACTGACCCCAATCTGTCAATGTCACACACCCAGGAAGATCAGACTGACCCCACTCTGTCAATGTAACACACCCAGGGAAGAGCAGACTGATCCAACTCTGTCAATGTGACACTCTCAGGGAAGAGCAGACTGACCGCACTCTGTCAATGTGACACTCTCAGGCAAGAGCAGACTGACCGCACTCTGTCAATGTAACACACCCAGGGAAGAGCAGACTGACTCCACTCTGTCAGTGTAACACACCCAGAGAAGAGCAGACTGACCCCACTCTGTCATGTAACACACCCAGGGAAGAGCAGACTGACCCCACTCTGTCAATGTAACCCACCCAGTGAAGAGCAGACTGACCCCTCTCCCTCCATGTAACTCACCCAGGGAAGAGCAGACTGACCGCACTCTGTCAATGTAACACACCCAGGGAAGAGCAGACTGACCCCAATCTGTCAATGTGACACTCTCAGTGAAGAGAGACTGACTCCACTCTGTCAATCTGACACTCTCAGGGAAGAGCAGACTGACCGCACTCTGTCAATGTGAGATTCTCAGGGAAGAGCAGACTGACCGCACTCTGTCAATGCAACATACCCAGGGAAGATCAGACTGACCCCACTCTGTCAATGCAACACAGCCAGGGAAGAGCAGACTGACCTCACTCTGTCAATGTCGCACACCCAGGGAAGATCAGACTGACCCCACTCTGTCAATGTTACACACCCAAAAAAGAGCAGACTGATCCCACTCTGTCAATGTAACACACTCAAAAAAGAGCAGACTGACCGCACTCTGCCAATGTAACTCACCCAGGTAAGAGCAGACTGACCCCACCCTGTCAATGTAACACACCCAGTGAAGGGCAGACAGACCCCACTCTGTCAATGTACCACACCCAGGGAAGAGCAGACTGACCCCACTCTGTCAATGTAACACACCCAGGGAAGAGCAGCCTGACCCCACTCTGTCAATGTCTCACACCCAGGGAAGAGCAGACTGACCCCACTCTGTCAATGTCACACACCCAGGGAAGAGCAGACTGAGCCCACTCTGTCAATGTGACACTGTCAGGGAAAAGCAGACTGACCGCACACTGTCAATGTATCAAACCGAGGAAAGAGCAGACTGACCACACTGTGTCAATGTAACGCACCCATGGAAGAGCAGACTGACACCACTCTGTCAATGCAACACACCCAGGGAGGAGCAGACTGACCGCACTCTGTCAATGTAACACACCCAGGGAAGAGCAGACTGACCCCACTCTGTCAATGTAACGCACCCAAAAAAGAGCAGACTGACCCCACTCTGTCAATGTAACGCACCCTAACAAGAGCAGACTGACCTCACTCTGTCAATGTAACACACCCTGGGAAGAGCAGACTGACCCCAATCTGTCAATGTGACACTCTCAGTAAAGAGCAGACTGACCCCACTCTGTCAATGTAACGCACCCAAAAAAAAGCAGACTGACCCCACTCTGTCAATGTAACACACCCAGGGAAGAGCAGACTGACCTCTCTCTGTCAATGTAACCCACCCAGGGAAGAGCAGACTGACCCCACTCGGTCAATGCAACATACCAAGGGACGATCAGACTGACCCCACGCTGTCAATGCAACACACCCAGGGAAGAGCAGACTGACCCCAATCTGTCAATGTCACACACCCAGGAAGATCAGACTGACCGCACTCTGTCAATGTAACACACTCAAAAACGAGCAGACTGACCGCACTCTGCCAATGTAACTCACCCAGGTAAGAGCAGACTGACCCCACTCTGTCCATGTAACACACCCAGTGAAGGGCAGACTGACCCCACTCTGTCAATGTAACACCCCCAGTGAAGAGCAGCCTGACCCCACTCTGTCAATGTAACACACCCAGGGAAGAGCAGACTGATCCAACTCTGTCAATGTGACACTCTCAGGGAAGAGCAGACTGACCGCACTCTGTCAATGTGACACTCTCAGGCAAGAGCAGACTGACCGCACTCTGTCAATGTAACACACCCAGGGAAGAGCAGACTGACCCCACTCTGTCAATGCAACACACCCAGGGAAGAGCAGACTGACCCCACTCTGTCATTGCAACACACCCAGTGAAGAGAAGACTGACCTCACTCTGTCAATGTAACACACCCTGGGAAGATCAGAATGACCCCACTCTGTCAATGTAACACACCCAACAAAGAGCAGACTGATCCCACTCTGTCAATGTAACACACTCAAAAAAGAGCAGACTGACCGCACTTTGCCAATGTAACTCACCCAGGTAAGAGCAGACTGACCCCACCCTGTCAATGTAACACACCCAGTGAAGGGCAGACTGACCCCACTCTGTCAATGTACCACACCCAGGGAAGAGCAGACTGACCCCACTCTGTCAATGTCACACACCCAGGGAAGAGCAGCCTGACCCCACTGTGTCAATGTCTCACACCCAGGGAAGAGCAGACTGACCCCACTCTGTCAATGTGACACTCTCAGGGAAGAGCAGACTGACTGCGCTCTGTCAATGTGACACTCTCAGGGAAGAGCAGACCGACCGCACTCTGTTAATGTAACAAACCGAGGGAACAGCAGACTGACCCCACTCTGTCAATGTTACACACCCTGGGAAGAGCAGACTGACCCCACTCTGTCAATGCAACACACCCAGGGAAGAGCAGACTGACCCCACTTTGTCAATGCAACACACACAGGGAAGAGCAGACTGACCGCATTCTGTCAATGTAACACACGCTGGGAAGGGCAGACTGACACCACTCTGTCAATGTCACACACCCAGGGAAGAGCAGACTGAGCCCACTCTGTCAATGTGACACTGTCAGGGAAAAGCAGACTGACCGCACACTGTCAATGTATCAAACCGAGGAAAGAGCAGACAGACCCCACTGTGTCAATGTAACACACCCATGGAAGAGCAGACTGACACCACTCTGTCAATGCAACACACCCAGGGAGGAGCAGACTGACCGCACTCTGTCAATGTAACACACCCAGGGAAGAGCAGACTGACCCCACTCTGTCAATGTAACACACCCAGGGAGGAGCAGACTGACCCCACTCTGTCAATGTAACGCACCCAAAAAAGAGCAGACTGACCCCACTCTGTCAATGAAACGCACCCAAACAAGAGCAGACTGACCTCACTCTGTCAATGTAACACACCCTGGGAAGAGCAGACTGACCCCAATCTGTCAATGTGACACTCTCAGTGAACAGCAGACTGACCCCACTCTGTCAATGTAACGCACAAAAAAAAGAGCAGACTGACCCCTCTCTGTCAATGTAACGCACCCAAACAAGAGCAGACTGACCTCACTCTGTCAATGTAACACACCCTGGGAAGAGCAGACTGACCCCAATCTGTCAATGTGACGCTCTCAGTGAAGAGAAGACTGACCCCACTCTGTCAATGTAACGCACCCAAAAAAAAGCAGACTGACCCCACTCTGTCAATGTAACACACCCAGGGAAGAGCAGACTGACCCCTCTCTGTCAATGTAACCCACCCAGGGAAGAGCAGACTGACCCCACTCTGTCAATGCAACATACCCAGGGACGATCAGACTGACCCCACTCTGTCAATGCAACACACCCAGGGAAGAGCAGACTGACCCCAATCTGTCAATGTCACACACCCAGGAAGATCAGACTGACCGCACTCTGTCAATGTAACACACTCAAAAACGAGCAGACTGACACCACTCTGTCAAAGTAACACACTCAGGGAAGAGCAGACTCTTCCCACTCTGTCAAAGTAACACACTCAGGGAAGAGCAGACTGACCTCACTCTGTCAATGTAACACACCCAGGGAAGAGCAGACTGACCTCACTCTGTCAATGTAACACACCCAGGGAAGAGCAGACTGACCCCTCTCCCTCCGTGTAACTCACCCAGGGAAGAGCAGACTGATCCCACTCTTTCAATGTAACACACCCAGGGAAGAGCTGACTGACCCCACTCTTTCAATGTAACATACCCTGGGAAGAGCAGACTGACCCCGCTCTGTCAATGTAACACACCCAGGGAAGAGCAGACTGACCCTACACTGTCAATGCAACACACCCAGGGAAGAGCAGACTGACCCCACTCTGACAATGTAACTCACCCAGGGAAGAGCAGACTGACCCCACTCTGTCAATGTAACACACCCAGGGAAGAGCAGACTGACCCCACTCTGTCAGTGTAACACACCCAGGGATGAGCAGACTGACCCCACTCTGTCAATGTAACACACCCAGGGAAGAGCTGACTGACCCCACTCTGTCAATGTAACCCACCCAGTGAAGAGCAGACTGACCCCTCTCCCTCCATGTAACTCACCCAGGGAAGAGCAGACTGACCCCATTCTGTCAATGTAACCCACCCAGGGAAGAGCAGACTGACCCCACTCTGTCAAAGTAACACACCCAGGGAAGAGCAGACTCACCCAACTCTGTCAATTTAACACACCCAGGGGAGACCAGAGTGACCCCTCTATCTCAATGTAACTCACCTAGGGAAGAGCAGACTGACCCCACTCTGTCAAAGTAACACACTCAGGGAAGAGCAGACTGACCTCACTCTGTCAATGGAACACACCCAGGGAAGATCAGATTGTCCCCACTCTGTCAATGTAACACACCCAGGGAAGAGCAGACTGACCCCACTCTGTCAATGGAACACACCCAGGGAAGAGCAGACTGACCCCTCTCCCTCCGTGTAACTCACCCAGAGAAGAGCAGACTGACCCCACTCTTTCAATGTAACACACCCAGGGAAGAGCAGTCTGACCCCACTCTGTCACTGTATCACAGCCAGGGAAGAACAGACTGACCCCTCTCTGTCAATTTAACTCACCCAGGGAACAGAGGATTGACCTCACTCGGTCAATGTAACATACCCAGGGAAGAGCAGACTAAACCCACTCTGTCAATGTAACACACCCAGGGAAGAGCAGACTGACCCCACTCTGTCAATGTAACACACCCAGGGAAGAGCAGACTGACCCCACTCTGTCAATGTTACACACCCAGGGAAGAGCAGACTGACTGCACTCTGTCAATGTAACACACCCAGGGAAGAGCAGATTGATCCCACTGTGTCAATGTAACACACCCACGGAAGAGCAGACAGACCGCACCCTGTCAATGTAACACATCCAGGGAAGAGCAGACTGAACCCCTCGGTCAATGTAACACACCCAGGGAATAGCAGATTTACCCCACTCTGTCAATGTAACAGACCCAGTGAAGAGCAGACTGACCCCACTCTGTCAATGTAACAGACCCAGGGAAGAGCAGACTGACCCCATTCTGTCAATGTAACACACCCAGGGAAGAACAGACTGACCCCACTCTGTCAATGTTAGACCTCCAGGGGAGAGCAGACTTACCCAACTCTGTCAATGTAACACACCCAGGGAAGAGCAGATTGACCCCACTCTGTCAATGTAACACACCCAGGGAAGAGCAGACTGACCCCACTCTGTCAATGTAACACACCCAGGGAAGAGCAGACAGACCCCGTTCTGTCAATGTAACCCACCCAGGGAAGAACAGACTGACCCCACTCTGTCAATGTAACACACCCAGGGAAGAGCAGACTGACCCCACTCTGTCAATGTAACACACCCAGAGAAGAGCGGACTGACCCCACTCTGTCAATGTAACACACCCAGGGAAGAGCAGACTGACCCCACTCTGTCAGTGTAACACACCCAGAGTAGAGCAGACTGACCCCACTCTGTCAATGTAACACACCCAGGGAAGAGCAGACTTACCCCACTCTGTCAATGTAACCCACCCAGTGAAGAGCAGACTGATCCCTCTCCCTCCATGTAACTCACCCAGGGAAGAGCAGACTGACCGCACTCTGTCAATGTAACACACCCAGGGAAGAGCAGACTGACCCCACTCTGTCAATGTAACACACCCAGAGATGAGCGGACTGACCCCACTCTGTCAATGTAACCCAACCAGTGAAGAGCAGACTGACCCCTCTCCCTCCATGTAACTCACCCAGGGAAGAGCAGACTGACCGCACTCTGTCAATGTAACACACCCAGGGAAGAGCAGACTGACCCCAATCTGTCAATGTGACACTCTCAGTGAAGAGAGACTGACCCCACTCTGTCAATCTGACACTCTCAGGGAAGAGCAGACTGACCGCACTCTGTCAATGTGAGATTCTCAGGGAAGAGCAGACTGACCCCACTCTGTCAATGCAACATACCCAGGGAAGATCAGACTGACCCCACTCTGTCAATGCAACACACCCAGGGAAGAGCTGACTGACCCCACTCTGTCAATGTTATACAGCCAGGGAAGAGCAGACTGACCTCACTCTGTCAATGTCGCACACCCAGGGAAGATCAGACTGACCCCACTCTGTCAATGTAACACACCCAAAAAAGAGCAGACTGATCCCACTCTGTCAATGTAACACACTCAAAAAAGAGCAGACTGACCGCACTCTGCCAATGTAACTCACCCAGGTAAGAGCAGACTGACCCCACCCTGTCAATGTAACACACCCAGTGAAGGGCAGACAGACCCCACTCTGTCAATGTACCACACCCAGGGAAGAGCAGACTGACCCCACTCTGTCAATGTAACACACCCAGGGAAGAGCAGCCTGACCCCACTCTGTCAATGTCTCACACCCAGGGAAGAGCAGACTGACCCCACTCTGTCAATGTGACACTCTCAGGGAAGAGCAGACTGACCGCGATCTGTCAATGTGACACTCTCAGGGAAGAGCAGGCCGACCGCACTCTGTCAAAGTAACAAACCGAGGGAACAGCAGACTGACCCCACTGTGTCAATATAACACACCCAGGGAAGAGCAGACTGACCCCACTCTGTCAATGCAACGCACCCAGGGAAGAGCAGACTGACCGCACTCTGTCAATGTAACACACGCAGGGAAGGGCAGACTGACCCCACTCTGTCAATGTCACACACCCAGGGAAGAGCAGACTGAGCCCACTCTGTCAATGTGACACTGTCAGGGAAAAGCAGACTGACCGCACACTGTCAATGTAACACACCCAGGGAAGAGCAGACTGACCTCTCTCTGTCAATGTAACCCACCCAGGGAAGAGCAGACTGACCCCACTCTGTCAATGCAACATACCCAGGGACGATCAGACTGACCCCACTCTGTCAATGCAACACACCCAGGGAAGAGCAGACTGACCTCACTCTGTCAATGGAACACACCCAGGGAAGATCAGATTGTCCCCACTCTGTCAATGTAACACACCCAGGGAAGAGCAGACTGACCCCACTCTGTCAATGGAACACACCCAGGGAAGAGCAGACTGACCCCTCTCCCTCCGTGTAACTCACCCAGAGAAGAGCAGACTGACCCCACTCTTTCAATGTAACACACCCAGGGAAGAGCAGTCTGACCCCACTCTGTCACTGTAACACAGCCAGGGAAGAACAGACTGACCACTCTCTGTCAATGTAACTCACCCAGGGAACAGAGGATTGACCTCACTCGGTCAATGTAACACACCCAGGGAAGAGCAGACTGACCCCACTCTGTCAATGTAACACACCCAGGGAAGAGCAGACTGACCCCACTCTGTCAATGTCACGCACCCTGGGAAGAGCAGACTGACTGCACTCTGTCAAAGTAACACACCCAGGGAAGAGCAGATTGATCCCACTGTGTCCATGTAGCACACCCACGGAAGAGCAGACAGACCGCACCCTGTCAATGTAACACATCCAGGGAAGAGCAGACTGAACCCCTCGGTCAATGTAACACACCCAGGGAAGAGCAGATTTACCCCACTCTGTCAATGTAACAGACCCAGTGAAGAGCAGACTGACCCCACTCTGTCAATGTAACAGACCCAGGGAAGAGCAGACTGACCCCATTCTGTCAATATAACACACCCAGGGAAGAACAGACTGACCCCACTCTGTCAAAGTTAGACCTCCAGGGGAGAGCAGACTTACCCAACTCTGTCAATGTAACACACCCAGGGAAGAGCAGATTGACCCCACTCTGTCAATGTAACACACCCAGGGAAGAGCAGACTGACCACACTCTGTCAATGTAACACACCCAGGGAAGAGCAGACAGACCCCGTTCTGTCAATGTAAACCACCCAGGGAAGAACAGACTGACCCCACTCTGTCAATGTAACACACCCAGGGAAGAGCAGACTGACACCACTCTGTCAATGTAACACACCCAGAGAAGAGCGGACTGACCCCACTCTGTCAATGTAACACACCCAGGGAAGAGCAGACTGACCCCACTCTGTCAGTGTAACACACCCAGAGAAGAGCAGACTGACCCCACTCTGTCAATGTAACACACCCAGGGATGAGCAGACTGACCCCACTCTGTCAATGTAACCCACCCAGTGAAGAGCAGACTGACCCCTCTCCCTCCATGTAACTCACCCAGGGAAGAGCAGACTGACCGCACTCTGTCAATGTAACACACCCAGGGAAGAGCAGACTGACCCCAATCTGTCAATGTGACACTCTCAGTGAAGAGAGACTGACCCCACTCTGTCAATCTGACACTCTCAGGGAAGAGCAGACTGACCGCACTCTGTCAATGTGAGATTCTCAGGGAAGAGCGGACTGACCGCACTTTGTCAATGCAACATACCCAGGGAAGATCAGACTGACCCCACTCTGTCAATGCAACACACCCAGGGAAGAGCAGACTGACCCCACTCTGTCAATGTTACACAGCCAGGGAAGAGCAGACTGACCTCACTCTGTCAATGTCGCACACCCAGGGAAGATCAGACTGACCCCACTCTGTCAATGTTACACACCCAAAAAAGAGCAGACTGATCCCACTCTGTCAATGTAACACACTCAAAAAAGAGCAGACTGACCGCACTCTGCCAATGTAACTCACCCAGGTAAGAGCAGACTGACCCCACCCTGTCAATGTAACACACCCAGTGAAGGGCAGACAGACCCCACTCTGTCAATGTACCACACCCAGGGAAGAGCAGACTGACCCCACTCTGTCAATGTAACACAACCAGGGAAGAGCAGCCTGACCCCACTCTGTCAATGTCTCACACCCAGGGAAGAGCAGACTGACCCCACTCTGTCAATGTCACACACCCAGGGAAGAGCAGACTGAGCCCACTCTGTCAATGTGACACTGTCAGGGAAAAGCAGACTGACCGCACACTGTCAATGTATCAAACCGAGGAAAGTGCAGACGGACCACACTGTGTCAATGTAACGCACCCATGGAAGAGCAGACTGACACCACTCTGTCAATGCAACACACCCAGGGAGGAGCAGACTGACCGCACTCTGTCAATGTAACACACCCAGGGAAGAGCAGACTGACCCCACTCTGTCAATGTAACGCACCCAAAAAAGAGCAGACTGACCCCACTCTGTCAATGTAACGCACCCTAACAAGAGCAGACTGACCTCACTCTGTCAATGTAACACACCCTGGGAAGAGCAGACTGACCCCAATCTGTCAATGTGACACTCTCAGTAAAGAGCAGACTGACCCCACTCTGTCAATGCAACGCACCCAAAAAAAAGCAGACTGACCCCACTCTGTCAATGTAACACACCCAGGGAAGAGCAGACTGACCTCTCTCTGTCAATGTAACCCAACCAGGGAAGAGCAGACTGACCCCACTCTGTCAATGTAACACCCCCAGGGAAGAGCAGCCTGACCCCACTCTGTCAATGTAACACACCCAGGGAAGAGCAGACTGATCCAACTCTGTCAATGTGACACTCTCAGGGAAGAGCAGACTGACCGCACTCTGTCAATGTGACACTCTCAGGGAAGAGCAGACTGACCGCACTCTGTCAATGTAACACACCCAGGGAAGAGCAGACTGACCCCACTCTGTCAATGCAACACACCCAGGGAAGAGCAGACTGACCCCACTCTGTCATTGCAACACACCCAGTGAAGAGCAGACTGACCTCACTCTGTCAATGTAACACACCCAGGGAAGATCAGAATGACCCCACTCTGTCAATGTAACACACCCAACAAAGAGCAGACTGATCCCACTCTGTCAATGTAAAACACTCAAAAAAGAGCAGACTGACCGCACTCTGCCAATGTAACTCACCCAGGTACGAGCAGACTGACCCCACCCTGTCAATGTAACACACCCAGTGAAGGGCAGACTGACCCCACTCTGTCAATGTACCACACCCAGGGAAGAGCAGACTGACCCCACTCTGTCAATGTCACACACCCAGGGAAGAGCAGCCTGACCCCACTGTGTCAATGTCTCACACCCAGGGAAGAGCAGACTGACCCCACTCTGTCAATGTGACACTCTCAGGGAAGAGCAGACTGACTGCGCTCTGTCAATGTGACACTCTCAGGGAAGAGCAGACCGACCGCACTCTGTTGATGTAACAAACCGAGGGAACAGCAGACTGACCCCACTCTGTCAATGTAACACACCCATGGGAGGGGCAGACTGACCCCACTCTGTCAATGCAACACACCCAGGGAAGAGCAGACTGACCCCACTCTGTCAATGCAACACACACAGGGAAGAGCAGACTGACCGCATTCTGTCAATGTAACACACGCTGGGAAGGGCAGACTGACACCACTCTGTCAATGTCACACACCCAGGGAAGAGCAGACTGAGCCCACTCTGTCAATGTGACACTGTCAGGGAAAAGCAGACTGACCGCACACTGTCAATGTATCAAACCGAGGAAAGAGCAGACTGACCCCACTGTGTCAATGTAACACACCCATGGAAGAGCAGACTGACACCACTCTGTCAATGCAACACACCCAGGGAGGAGCAGACTGACCGCACTCTGTCAATGTAACACACCCAGGGAAGAGCAGACTGACCCCACTCTGTAAATGTAACACACCCAGGGAGGAGCAGACTGACCCCACTCTGTCAATGTATCGCACCCAAAAAAGAGCAGACTGACCCCACTCTGTCAATGTAACGCACCCAAACAAGAGCAGACTGACCTCACTCTGTCAATGTAATACACCCTGGGAAGAGCAGACTGACCCCAATCTGTCAATGTGACACTCTCAGTGAAGAGCAGACTGACCCCACTCTGTCAATGTAACGCACCCAAAAAAGAGCAGACTGACCCCACTCTGTCAATGTAACGCACCCAAACAAGAGCAGACTGACCTCACTCTGTCAATGTAACACACCCTGGGAAGAGCAGACTGACCCCAATCTGTCAATGTGACACTCTCAGTGAAGAGCAGACTGACCCCACTCTGTCAATGTAACGCACCCAAAAAAAGCAGACTGACCCCACACTGTCAATGTAACACACCCAGGGAAGAGCAGACTGACCCCTCTCTGTCAATGTAACCCACCCAGGGAAGAGCAGACTGACCCCACTCTGTTAATGCAACATACCCAGGGACGATCAGACTGACCCCACTCTGTCAATGCAACACACCCAGGGAAGAGCAGACTGACCCCAATCTGTCAATGTCACACACCCAGGAAGATCAGACTGACCGCACTCTGTCAATGTAACACACTCAAAAACGAGCAGACTGACACCACTCTGTCAAAGTAACACACTCAGGGAAGAGCAGACTCTTCCCACTCTGTCAAAGTAACACACTCAGGGAAGAGCAGACTGACCTCACTCTGTCAATGTAACACACCCAGGGAAGAGCAGACTGACCTCACTCTGTCAATGTAACACACCCAGGGAAGAGCAGACTGACCCCTCTCCCTCCGTGTAACTCACCCAGGGAAGAGCAGACTGATCCCACTCTTTCAATGTAACACACCCAGGGAAGAGCTGACTGACCCCACTCTTTCAATGTAACACACCCTGGAAAGATCAGACTGACCCCGCTCTGTCAATGTAACACACCCAGGGAAGAGCAGTCTGACCCTACACTGTCAATGCAACACACCCAGGGAAGAGCAGACTGACCCCACTCTGACAATGTAACTCACCCAGGGAAGAGCAGACTGACCCCAATCTGTCAATGTAACACACCCAGGGAAGAGCAGACTGACCCCACTCTGTCAGTGTAACACACCCAGGGATGAGCAGACTGACCCCACTCTGTCAATGTAACACACCCAGGTAAGAGCGGACTGACCCCACTCTGTCAATGTAACCCACCCAGTGAAGAGCAGACTGACCCCTCTCCCTCCATGTAACTCACCCAGGGAAGAGCAGACTGACCCCATTCTGTCAATGTAACCCACCCAGGGAAGAGCAGACTGACCCCACTCTGTCAAAGTAACACACCCAGGGAAGAGCAGACTCACCCAACTCTGTCAATTTAACACACCCAGGGGAGACCAGAGTGACCCCTCTATCTCAATGTAACTCACCTAGGGAAGAGCAGACTGACCCCACTCTGTCAAAGTAACACACTCAGGGAAGAGCAGACTGACCTCACTCTGTCAATGGAACACACCCAGGGAAGATCAGATTGTCCCCACTCTGTCAATGTAACACACCCAGGGAAGAGCAGACTGACCCCACTCTGTCAATGGAACACACCCAGGGAAGAGCAGACTGACCCCTCTCACTCCGTGTAACTCACCCAGAGAAGAGCAGACTGACCCCACTCTTTCAATGTAACACACCCAGGGAAGAGCAGTCTGACCCCACTCTGTCACTGTAACACAGCCAGGGAAGAACAGACTGACCCCTCTCTGTCAATTTAACTCACCCAGGGAACAGAGGATTGACCTCACTCGGTCAATGTAACATACCCAGGGAAGAGCAGACTAAACCCACTCTGTCAATGTAACACACCCAGGGAAGAGCAGACTGACCCCACTCTGTCAATGTAACACACCCAGGGAAGAGCAGACTGACCCCACTCTGTCAATGTTACACACCCAGGGAAGAGCAGACTGACTGCACTCTGTCAATGTAACACACCCAGGGAAGAGCAGATTGATCCCACTGTGTCAATGTAACACACCCACGGAAGAGCAGACAGACCGCACCCTGTCAATGTAACACGTCCAGGGAAAAGCAGACTGAACCCCTCGGTCAATGTAACACACCCAGGGAAGAGCAGTTTTACCCCACTCTGTCAATGTAACAGACCCAGTGAAGAGCAGACTGACCCTACTCTGTCAATGTAACACACCCAGGGAAGAGCAGACTGACCCCATTCTGTCAATGTAACACACCCAGGGAAGAACAGACTGACCCCACTCTGTCAATGTTAGACCACCAGGGGAGAGCAGACTTACCCAACTCTGTCAATGTAACACACCCAGGGAAGAGCAGATTGACCCCACTCTGTCAATGTAACACACCCAGGGAAGAGCAGACTGACCCCACTCTGTCAATGTAACACACCCAGGGAAGAGCAGACAGACCCCGTTCTGTCAATGTAACCCACCCAGGGAAGAACAGACTGACCCCACTCTGTCAATGTAACACACCCAGGGAAGAGCAGACTGACCCCACTCTGTCAATGTAACACATCCAGAGAAGAGCGGACTGACCCCACTCTGTCAATGTAACACACCCAGGGAAGAGCAGACTGACCCCACTCTGTCAGTGTAACACACCCAGAGAAGAGCAGACTGACCCCACTCTGTCAATGTAACACACCCAGGGAAGAGCAGACTGACCCCACTCTGTCAATGTAACCCACCCAGTGAAGAGCAGACTGACCCCTCTCCCTCCATGTAACTCACCCAGGGAAGAGCAGACTGACCGCACTCTGTCAATGTAACACACCCAGGGAAGAGCAGACTGACCCCACTCTGTCAATGTAACACACCCAGAGAAGAGCGGACTGACCCCACTCTGTCAATGTAACCCAACCAGTGAAGAGCAGACTGACCCCTCTCCCTCCATGTAACTCACCCAGGGAAGAGCAGACTGACCGCACTCTGTCAATGTAACACACCCAGGGAAGAGCAGACTGACCCCAATCTGTCAATGTGACACTCTCAGTGAAGAGAGACTGACCCCACTCTGTCAATCTGACACTCTCAGGGAAGAGCAGACTGACCCCACACTGTCAATGCAACATACCCAGGGAAGATCAGACTGAACCCACTCTGTCAATGCAACACACCCAGGGAAGAGCAGACTGACCCCACTCTGTCAATGTTATACAGCCAGGGAAGAGCAGACTGACCTCACTCTGTCAATGTAACACACCCAAAAAAGAGCAGACTGATCCCACTCTGTCAATGTAACACACTCAAAAAAGAGCAGACTGACCGCACTCTGCCAATGTAACTCACCCAGTGAAGGGCAGACAGACCCCACTCTGTCAATGTACCACACCCAGGGAAGAGCAGACTGACCCCACTCTGTCAATGTAACACACCCAGGGAAGAGCAGCCTGACCCCACTCTGTCAATGTCTCACACCCAGGGAAGAGCAGACTGACCCCACTCTGTCAATGTGACACTCTCAGGGAAGAGCAGACTGACCGCGCTCTGTCAACGTGACATTCTCAGGGAAGAGCAGGCCGACCGCACTCTGTCAATGTAACAAACCGAGGGAACAGCAGACTGACCCCACTGTGTCAATGTAACACACCCAGGGAAGAGCAGACTGACCCCACTCTGTCAATGCAACACACCCAGGGAAGAGCAGACTGACCGCACTCTGTCAATGTAACACACGCAGGGAAGGGCAGACTGACCCCACTCTGTCAATGTAACAGACCCAGTGAAGAGCAGACTGACCCCACTGTGTCAATGTAACACACCCAGGGAAGAGCAGACTGACCCCACTCTGTCAATGCAACACACCCAGGGAAGAGCAGACTGACCGCACTCTGTCAATGTAACACACCCAGGGAAGAGCAGTTTTACCCCACTCTGTCAATGTAACAGACCCAGTGAAGAGCAGACTGACCCCACTCTGTCAATGTAACACACCCAGGGAAGAGCAGACTGACCCCATTCTGTCAATGTAACACACCCAGGGAAGAACAGACTGACCCCACTCTGTCAATGTTAGACCACCAGGGGAGAGCAGACTTACCCAACTCTGTCAATGTAACACACCCAGGGAAGAGCAGACAGACCCCGTTCTGTCAATGTAACCCACCCAGGGAAGAACAGACTGACCCCACTCTGTCAATGTAACACACCCAGGGAAGAGCAGACTGACCCCACTCTGTCAATGTAACACACCCAGGGAAGATCAGAATGACCCCACTCTGTCAATGTAACACACCCAACAAAGAGCAGACTGATCCCACTCTGTCAATGTAACACACTCAAAAAAGAGCAGACTGACCGCACTCTGCCAATGTAACTCACCCAGGTAAGAGCAGACTGACCCCACCCTGTCAATGTAACACACCCAGTGAAGGGCAGACTGACCCCACTCTGTCAATGTACCACACCCAGGGAAGAGCAGACTGACCCCACTCTGTCAATGTCACACACCCAGGGAAGAGCAGCCTGACCCCACTGTGTCAATGTCTCACACCCAGGGAAGAGCAGACTGACCCCACTCTGTCAATGTGACACTCTCAGGGAAGAGCAGACTGACTGCGCTCTGTCAATGTGACACTCTCAGGGAAGAGCAGACCGACCGCACTCTGTTGATGTAACAAACCGAGGGAACAGCAGACTGACCCCACTCTGTCAATGTAACACACCCATGGGAGGGGCAGACTGACCCCACTCTGTCAATGCAACACACCCAGGGAAGAGCAGACTGACCCCACTCTGTCAATGCAACACACACAGGGAAGAGCAGACTGACCGCATTCTGTCAATGTAACACACGCTGGGAAGGGCAGACTGACACCACTCTGTCAATGTCACACACCCAGGGAAGAGCAGACTGAGCCCACTCTGTCAATGTGACACTGTCAGGGAAAAGCAGACTGACCGCACACTGTCAATGTATCAAACCGAGGAAAGAGCAGACTGACCCCACTGTGTCAATGTAACACACCCATGGAAGAGCAGACTGACACCACTCTGTCAATGCAACACACCCAGGGAGGAGCAGACTGACCGCACTCTGTCAATGTAACACACCCAGGGAAGAGCAGACTGACCCCACTCTGTAAATGTAACACACCCAGGGAGGAGCAGACTGACCCCACTCTGTCAATGTATCGCACCCAAAAAAGAGCAGACTGACCCCACTCTGTCAATGTAACGCACCCAAACAAGAGCAGACTGACCTCACTCTGTCAATGTAATACACCCTGGGAAGAGCAGACTGACCCCAATCTGTCAATGTGACACTCTCAGTGAAGAGCAGACTGACCCCACTCTGTCAATGTAACGCACCCAAAAAAGAGCAGACTGACCCCACTCTGTCAATGTAACGCACCCAAACAAGAGCAGACTGACCTCACTCTGTCAATGTAACACACCCTGGGAAGAGCAGACTGACCCCAATCTGTCAATGTGACACTCTCAGTGAAGAGCAGACTGACCCCACTCTGTCAATGTAACGCACCCAAAAAAAAGCAGACTGACCCCACTCTGTCAATGTAACACACCCAGGGAAGAGCAGACTGACCCCAATCTGTCAATGTCACACACCCAGGAAGATCAGACTGACCGCACTCTGTCAATGTAACACACTCAAAAACGAGCAGACTGACACCACTCTGTCAAAGTAACACACTCAGGGAAGAGCAGACTCTTCCCACTCTGTCAAAGTAACACACTCAGGGAAGAGCAGACTGACCTCACTCTGTCAATGTAACACACCCAGGGAAGAGCAGACTGACCTCACTCTGTCAATGTAACACACCCAGGGAAGAGCAGACTGACCCCTCTCCCTCCGTGTAACTCACCCAGGGAAGAGCAGACTGATCCCACTCTTTCAATGTAACACACCCAGGGAAGAGCTGACTGACCCCACTCTTTCAATGTAACACACCCTGGAAAGATCAGACTGACCCCGCTCTGTCAATGTAACACACCCAGGGAAGAGCAGACTGACCCTACACTGTCAATGCAACACACCCAGGGAAGAGCAGACTGACCCCACTCTGACAATGTAACTCACCCAGGGAAGAGCAGACTGACCCCAATCTGTCAATGTAACACACCCAGGGAAGAGCAGACTGACCCCACTCTGTCAGTGTAACACACCCAGGGATGAGCAGACTGACCCCACTCTGTCAATGTTAGACCACCAGGGGAGAGCAGACTTACCCAACTCTGTCAATGTAACACACCCAGGGAAGAGCAGATTGACCCCACTCTGTCAATGTAACACACCCAGGGAAGAGCAGACTGACCCCACTCTGTCAATGTAACACACCCAGGGAAGAGCAGACAGACCCCGTTCTGTCAATGTAACCCACCCAGGGAAGAACAGACTGACCCCACTCTGTCAATGTAACACACCCAGGGAAGAGCAGACTGACCCCACTCTGTCAATGTAACACATCCAGAGAAGAGCGGACTGACCCCACTCTGTCAATGTAACACACCCAGGGAAGAGCAGACTGACCCCACTCTGTCAGTGTAACACACCCAGAGAAGAGCAGACTGACCCCACTCTGTCAATGTAACACACCCAGGGAAGAGCAGACTGACCCCACTCTGTCAATGTAACCCACCCAGTGAAGAGCAGACTGACCCCTCTCCCTCCATGTAACTCACCCAGGGAAGAGCAGACTGACCGCACTCTGTCAATGTAACACACCCAGGGAAGAGCAGACTGACCCCACTCTGTCAATGTAACACACCCAGAGAAGAGCGGACTGACCCCACTCTGTCAATGTAACCCAACCAGTGAAGAGCAGACTGACCCCTCTCCCTCCATGTAACTCACCCAGGGAAGAGCAGACTGACCGCACTCTGTCAATGTAACACACCCAGGGAAGAGCAGACTGACCCCAATCTGTCAATGTGACACTCTCAGTGAAGAGAGACTGACCCCACTCTGTCAATCTGACACTCTCAGGGAAGAGCAGACTGACCCCACACTGTCAATGCAACATACCCAGGGAAGATCAGACTGAACCCACTCTGTCAATGCAACACACCCAGGGAAGAGCAGACTGACCCCACTCTGTCAATGTTATACAGCCAGGGAAGAGCAGACTGACCTCACTCTGTCAATGTCGCACACCCAGGGAAGATCAGACTGACCCCACTCTGTCAATGTAACACACCCAAAAAAGAGCAGACTGATCCCACTCTGTCAATGTAACACACTCAAAAAAGAGCAGACTGACCGCACTCTGCCAATGTAACTCACCCAGTGAAGGGCAGACAGACCCCACTCTGTCAATGTACCACACCCAGGGAAGAGCAGACTGACCCCACTCTGTCAATGTAACACACCCAGGGAAGAGCAGCCTGACCCCACTCTGTCAATGTCTCACACCCAGGGAAGAGCAGACTGACCCCACTCTGTCAATGTGACACTCTCAGGGAAGAGCAGACTGACCGCGCTCTGTCAACGTGACATTCTCAGGGAAGAGCAGGCCGACCGCACTCTGTCAATGTAACAAACCGAGGGAACAGCAGACTGACCCCACTGTGTCAATGTAACACACCCAGGGAAGAGCAGACTGACCCCACTCTGTCAATGCAACACACCCAGGGAAGAGCAGACTGACCGCACTCTGTCAATGTAACACACGCAGGGAAGGGCAGACTGACCCCACTCTGTCAATGTAACAGACCCAGTGAAGAGCAGACTGACCCCACTGTGTCAATGTAACACACCCAGGGAAGAGCAGACTGACCCCACTCTGTCAATGCAACACACCCAGGGAAGAGCAGACTGACCGCACTCTGTCAATGTAACACACCCAGGGAAGAGCAGTTTTACCCCACTCTGTCAATGTAACAGACCCAGTGAAGAGCAGACTGACCCCACTCTGTCAATGTAACACACCCAGGGAAGAGCAGACTGACCCCATTCTGTCAATGTAACACACCCAGGGAAGAACAGACTGACCCCACTCTGTCAATGTTAGACCACCAGGGGAGAGCAGGCTTACCCAACTCTGTCAATGTAACACACCCAGGGAAGAGCAGACAGACCCCGTTCTGTCAATGTAACCCACCCAGGGAAGAACAGACTGACCCCACTCTGTCAATGTAACACACCCAGGGAAGAGCAGACTGACCCCACTCTGTCAATGTAACACACCCAGGGAAGATCAGAATGACCCCACTCTGTCAATGTAACACACCCAACAAAGAGCAGACTGATCCCACTCTGTCAATGTAACACACTCAAAAAAGAGCAGACTGACCGCACTCTGCCAATGTAACTCACCCAGGTAAGAGCAGACTGACCCCACCCTGTCAATGTAACACACCCAGTGAAGGGCAGACTGACCCCACTCTGTCAATGTACCACACCCAGGGAAGAGCAGACTGACCCCACTCTGTCAATGTCACACACCCAGGGAAGAGCAGCCTGACCCCACTGTGTCAATGTCTCACACCCAGGGAAGAGCAGACTGACCCCACTCTGTCAATGTGACACTCTCAGGGAAGAGCAGACTGACTGCGCTCTGTCAATGTGACACTCTCAGGGAAGAGCAGACCGACCGCACTCTGTTGATGTAACAAACCGAGGGAACAGCAGACTGACCCCACTCTGTCAATGTAACACACCCATGGGAGGGGCAGACTGACCCCACTCTGTCAATGCAACACACCCAGGGAAGAGCAGACTGACCCCACTCTGTCAATGCAACACACACAGGGAAGAGCAGACTGACCGCATTCTGTCAATGTAACACACGCTGGGAAGGGCAGACTGACACCACTCTGTCAATGTCACACACCCAGGGAAGAGCAGACTGAGCCCACTCTGTCAATGTGACACTGTCAGGGAAAAGCAGACTGACCGCACACTGTCAATGTATCAAACCGAGGAAAGAGCAGACTGACCCCACTGTGTCAATGTAACACACCCATGGAAGAGCAGACTGACACCACTCTGTCAATGCAACACACCCAGGGAGGAGCAGACTGACCGCACTCTGTCAATGTAACACACCCAGGGAAGAGCAGACTGACCCCACTCTGTAAATGTAACACACCCAGGGAGGAGCAGACTGACCCCACTCTGTCAATGTATCGCACCCAAAAAAGAGCAGACTGACCCCACTCTGTCAATGTAACGCACCCAAACAAGAGCAGACTGACCTCACTCTGTCAATGTAATACACCCTGGGAAGAGCAGACTGACCCCAATCTGTCAATGTGACACTCTCAGTGAAGAGCAGACTGACCCCACTCTGTCAATGTAACGCACCCAAAAAAGAGCAGACTGACCCCACTCTGTCAATGTAACGCACCCAAACAAGAGCAGACTGACCTCACTCTGTCAATGTAACACACCCTGGGAAGAGCAGACTGACCCCAATCTGTCAATGTGACACTCTCAGTGAAGAGCAGACTGACCCCACTCTGTCAATGTAACGCACCCAAAAAAAAGCAGACTGACCCCACTCTGTCAATGTAACACACCCAGGGAAGAGCAGACTGACCCCAATCTGTCAATGTCACACACCCAGGAAGATCAGACTGACCGCACTCTGTCAATGTAACACACTCAAAAACGAGCAGACTGACACCACTCTGTCAAAGTAACACACTCAGGGAAGAGCAGACTCTTCCCACTCTGTCAAAGTAACACACTCAGGGAAGAGCAGACTGACCTCACTCTGTCAATGTAACACACCCAGGGAAGAGCAGACTGACCTCACTCTGTCAATGTAACACACCCAGGGAAGAGCAGACTGACCCCTCTCCCTCCGTGTAACTCACCCAGGGAAGAGCAGACTGATCCCACTCTTTCAATGTAACACACCCAGGGAAGAGCTGACTGACCCCACTCTTTCAATGTAACACACCCTGGAAAGATCAGACTGACCCCGCTCTGTCAATGTAACACACCCAGGGAAGAGCAGACTGACCCTACACTGTCAATGCAACACACCCAGGGAAGAGCAGACTGACCCCACTCTGACAATGTAACTCACCCAGGGAAGAGCAGACTGACCCCAATCTGTCAATGTAACACACCCAGGGAAGAGCAGACTGACCCCACTCTGTCAGTGTAACACACCCAGGGATGAGCAGACTGACCCCACTCTGTCAATGTAACACACCCAGGTAAGAGCGGACTGACCCCACTCTGTCAATGTAACCCACCCAGTGAAGAGCAGACTGACCCCTCTCCCTCCATGTAACTCACCCAGGGAAGAGCAGACTGACCCCATTCTGTCAATGTAACCCACCCAGGGAAGAGCAGACTGACCCCACTCTGTCAAAGTAACACACCCAGGGAAGAGCAGACTCACCCAACTCTGTCAATTTAACACACCCAGGGGAGACCAGAGTGACCCCTCTATCTCAATGTAACTCACCTAGGGAAGAGCAGACTGACCCCACTCTGTCAAAGTAACACACTCAGGGAAGAGCAGACTGACCTCACTCTGTCAATGGAACACACCCAGGGAAGATCAGATTGTCCCCACTCTGTCAATGTAACACACCCAGGGAAGAGCAGACTGACCCCACTCTGTCAATGGAACACACCCAGGGAAGAGCAGACTGACCCCTCTCACTCCGTGTAACTCACCCAGAGAAGAGCAGAGTGACCCCACTCTTTCAATGTAACACACCCAGGGAAGAGCAGTCTGACCCCACTCTGTCACTGTAACACAGCCAGGGAAGAACAGACTGACCCCTCTCTGTCAATTTAACTCACCCAGGGAACAGAGGATTGACCTCACTCGGTCAATGTAACATACCCAGGGAAGAGCAGACTAAACCCACTCTGTCAATGTAACACACCCAGGGAAGAGCAGACTGACCCCACTCTGTCAATGTAACACACCCAGGGAAGAGCAGACTGACCCCACTCTGTCAATGTTACACACCCAGGGAAGAGCAGACTGACTGCACTCTGTCAATGTAACACACCCAGGGAAGAGCAGATTGATCCCACTGTGTCAATGTAACACACCCACGGAAGAGCAGACAGACCGCACCCTGTCAATGTAACACGTCCAGGGAAGAGCAGACTGAACCCCTCGGTCAATGTAACACACCCAGGGAAGAGCAGTTTTACCCCACTCTGTCAATGTAACAGACCCAGTGAAGAGCAGACTGACCCCACTCTGTCAATGTAACACACCCAGGGAAGAGCAGACTGACCCCATTCTGTCAATGTAACACACCCAGGGAAGAACAGACTGACCCCACTCTGTCAATGTTAGACCACCAGGGGAGAGCAGACTTACCCAACTCTGTCAATGTAACACACCCAGGGAAGAGCAGATTGACCCCACTCTGTCAATGTAACACACCCAGGGAAGAGCAGACTGACCCCACTCTGTCAATGTAACACACCCAGGGAAGAGCAGACAGACTCCGTTCTGTCAATGTAACCCACCCAGGGAAGAACAGACTGACCCCACTCTGTCAATGTAACACACCCAGGGAAGAGCAGACTGACCCCACTCTGTCAATGTAACACATCCAGAGAAGAGCGGACTGACCCCACTCTGTCAAGGTAACACACCCAGGGAAGAGCAGACTGACCCCACTCTGTCAGTGTAACACACCCAGAGAAGAGCAGACTGACCCCACTCTGTCAATGTAACACACCCAGGGAAGAGCAGACTGACCCCACTCTGTCAATGTAACCCACCCAGTGAAGAGCAGACTGACCCCTCTCCCTCCATGTAACTCACCCAGGGAAGAGCAGACTGACCGCACTCTGTCAATGTAACACACCCAGGGAAGAGCAGACTGACCCCACTCTGTCAATGTAACACACCCAGAGAAGAGCGGACTGACCCCACTCTGTCAATGTAACCCAACCAGTGAAGAGCAGACTGACCCCTCTCCCTCCATGTAACTCACCCAGGGAAGAGCAGACTGACCGCACTCTGTCAATGTAACACACCCAGGGAAGAGCAGACTGACCCCAATCTGTCAATGTGACACTCTCAGTGAAGAGAGACTGACCCCACTCTGTCAATCTGACACTCTCAGGGAAGAGCAGACTGACCCCACACTGTCAATGCAACATACCCAGGGAAGATCAGACTGAACCCACTCTGTCAATGCAACACACCCAGGGAAGAGCAGACTGACCCCACTCTGTCAATGTTATACAGCCAGGGAAGAGCAGACTGACCTCACTCTGTCAATGTCGCACACCCAGGGAAGATCAGACTGACCCCACTCTGTCAATGTAACACACCCAAAAAAGAGCAGACTGATCCCACTCTGTCAATGTAACACACTCAAAAAAGAGCAGACTGACCGCACTCTGCCAATGTAACTCACCCAGGTAAGAGCAGACAGACCCCACCCTGTCAATGTAACACACCCAGTGAAGGGCAGACAGACCCCACTCTGTCAATGTACCACACCCAGGGAAGAGCAGACTGACCCCACTCTGTCAATGTAACACACCCAGGGAAGAGCAGCCTGACCCCACTCTGTCAATGTCTCACACCCAGGGAAGAGCAGACTGACCCCACTCTGTCAATGTGACACTCTCAGGGAAGAGCAGACTGACCGCGCTCTGTCAACGTGACATTCTCAGGGAAGAGCAGGCCGACCGCACTCTGTCAATGTAACAAACCGAGGGAACAGCAGACTGACCCCACTGTGTCAATGTAACACACCCAGGGAAGAGCAGACTGACCCCACTCTGTCAATGCAACACACCCAGGGAAGAGCAGACTGACCGCACTCTGTCAATGTAACACACGCAGGGAAGGGCAGACTGACCCCACTCTGTCAATGTCACACACCCAGGGAAGAGCAGACTGAGCCCACTCTGTCAATGTGACACTGTCAGGGAAAAGCAGACTGACCGCACACTGTCAATGTATCAAACCGAGGAAAGAGCAGACTGACCACACTGTGTCAATGTAACGCACCCATGGAAGAGCAGACTGACACCACTCTGTCAATGCAACACACCCAGGGAGGAGCAGACTGACCACACTCTGTCAGTGTAACACACCCAGAGAAGAGCAGACTGACCCCACTCTGTCAATGTAACACACCCAGGGAAGAGCAGACTGACCCCACTCTGTCAATGTAACCCACCCAGTGAAGAGCAGACTGACCCCTCTCCCTCCATGTAAATCACCCAAAAGAAGAGCAGACTGACCGCACTCTGTCAATGTAACACACCCAGGGAAGAGCAGACTGACCCCACTCTGTCAATGTAACACACCCAGAGAAGAGCGGACTGACCCCACTCTGTCAATGCAACCCAACCAGTGAAGAGCAGACTGACCCCTCTCCCTCCATGTAACTCACCCAGGGAAGAGCAGACTGACCGCACTCTGTCAATGTAACACACCCAGGGAAGAGCAGACTGACCCCAATCTGTCATTGTGACACTCTCAGGGAAGAGCAGACTTACCGCACTCTGTCAATGTGAGATTCTCAGGGAAGAGCAGACTGACCCCACTCTGTCAATGCAACATACCCAGGGAAGATCAGACTGACCCCACTCTGTCAATGCAACACACCCAGGGAAGAGCAGACTGACCCCACTCTGTCAATGTAACACACATAGGAAAGAGCAGACTGACCTCACTCTGTCAATGTCACACACCCAGGGAAGATCAGAATGACCCCACTAGTCAATGTAACACACCCAACAAAGAGCAGACTGATCCCACTCTGTCAATGTAACACACTCAAAAAAGAGCAGACTGACCGCAATCTGCCAATGTAACTCACCCAGGTAAGAGCAGACTGACCTCACCATGTCAATGTAACACACCCAGTGAAGGGCAGACTGACCCCACTCTGTCAATGTAACACACCCAGGGAAGAGCAGCCTGACCCCACTGTGTCAATGTCTCACACCCAGGGAAGAGCAGACTGACCCCACTCTGTCAATGTGACACTCTCAGGGAAGAGCAGACTGACTGCGCTCTGTCAATGTGACACTCTCAGGGAAGAGCAGACCGACCGCACTCTGTCAATGTAACAAACCGAGGGAACAGCAGACTGACCCCACTCTGTCAATGTAACACACCCAGGGAAGAGCAGACTGACCCCACTCTGTCAATGCAACACACCCAGGGAAGAGCAGACTGACCCCACTCTGTCAATGTAACACACGCTGGGAAGAGCAGACTGAGCCCACTCTGTTAATGTGACACTGTCAGGGAAAAGCAGACTAACCGCACACTGTCAATGTATCAAACCGAGGAAAGAGCAGACTGACCCCACTGTGTCAATGTCTCACACCCAGGGAAGAGCAGACTGACCCCACTCTGTCAATGTGACACTCTCAGGGAAGAGCAGACTGACTGCGCTCTGTCAATGTAACTCACCCAGGGAAGAGCAGACCGACCGCACTCTGTTAATGTAACAAACCGAGGGAACAGCAGACTGACCCCACACTGTCAATGTAACACACTCAGGGAAGAACAGACTGACCCCAAACTGTCAATGTAACATGCTCAAGGAATAGCAGTCTGACCCCACTCTGTCAATGTAACACACCCAGGGGAGAGCAGACTGACCCCACTCTGTCAATGCAACACACCCAGGGAAGAGCAGACTGACCCCACTCTGTCAATGCAACACACACAGGGAAGAGCAGACTGACCGCATTCTGTCAATGTAACACACGCTGGGAAGGGCAGACTGACACCACTCTGTCAATGTCACACACCCAGGGAAGAGCAGACTGAGCCCACTCTGTCAATGTGACACTGTCAGGGAAAAGCAGACTGACCGCACACTGTCAATGTATCAAACCGAGGAAAGAGCAGACTGACCCCACTGTGTCAATGTAACACACCCATGGAAGAGCAGACTGACACCACTCTGTCAATGCAACACACCCAGGGAGGAGATAACTGACCGCACTCTGTCAATGTAACACACCCAGGGAAGAGCAGACTGACCCCACTCTGTAAATGTAACACACCCAGGGAGGAGCAGACTGACCCCACTCTGTCAATGTAACGCACCCAAAAAAGAGCAGACTGACCCCACTCTGTCAATGTAACGCACCCAAACAAGAGCAGACTGACCTCACTCTGTCAATGTAACACACCCTGGGGAGAGCAGACTGACCCCAATCTGTCAATGTGACACTCTCAGTGAAGAGCAGACTGACCCCACTCTGTCAATGTAACGCACCCAAAAAAGAGCAGACTGACCCCACTCTGTCAATGTAACGCACCCAAACAAGAGCAGACTGACCTCACTCTGTCAATGTAACACACCCTGGGAAGAGCAGACTGACCCCAATCTGTCAATGTGACACTCTCAGTGAAGAGCAGACTGACCCCACTCTGTCAATGTAACGCACCCAAAAAAAAGCAGACTGACCCCACTCTGTCAATGTAACACACCCAGGGAAGAGCAGACTGACCCCTCTCTGTCAATGTAACCCACCCAGGGAAGAGCAGACTGACCCCACGCTGTCAATGCAACATACCCAGGGACGATCTGACTGACCCCACTCTGTCAATGCAACACACCCAGGGAAGAGCAGACTGACCCCAATCTGTCAATGTCACACACCCAGGAAGATCAGACTGACCGCACTCTGTCAATGTAACACACTCAAAAACGAGCAGACTGACCGCACTCTGCCAATGTAACTCACCCAGGTAAGAGCAGACTGACCCCACTCTGTCCATGTAACACACCCAGTGAAGGGCAGACTGACCCCACTCTGTCAATGTAACACCCCCAGGGAAGAGCAGCCTGACCCCACTCTGTCAATGTAACACACCCAGGGAAGAGCGGACTGATCCAACTCTGTCAACGTGACACTCTCAGGGATGAGCAGACTGACCGCACTCTGTCAATGTGACACTCTCAGGGAAGAGCAGACTGACCGCACTCTGTCAATGTAACACACCCAGGGAAGAGCAGACTGACCCCACTCTGTCAATGCAACACACTCAGGGAAGAGCAGACTGACCCCACTCTGTCAATGCAACACACCCAGTGAAGAGCAGACTGACCTCACTCTGTCAATGTAACACACCCAGGGAAGGGCAGACTAACCCCACTCTGTCAATGTAACACACCGGGGAAAAGCAGACTGACCCCTCTCTCTCCATGTTACTCACCCAGGGAAGATAGACTGACCCCACTCTGTCAATGTAACACACCCAGGGAATAGCAGACTGACCCCACTCTGTCAATATCACAGACCCTGGGAAGAGCAGACTGACCCCCCTCTGTCAATGTAACACACCCAGGGAAGAGCAGACTTACCCTACACTGTCAATACAACACACCCATGAAGAGCAGACTGACCCCACTCTGACAATGTAACCCACCCAGGGAAGAGGAGACTGACCCCACTCTGTCAATGTAACACACCCAGGGAAGAGCAGACTGACCCCACTCTGTCAGTGTAACACACCCAGGGAAGAGCGGACTGACCTCACTCTGTCAATGTAACCCACCCAGTGAAGAGCAGACGGACACCTCTCCCTCCATGTAACTCACCCAGGGAAGTGCAGACTGACCCCATTCTGTCAATGTAACCCACCCAGGGAAGAGCAGACAGACTCCACTCTGTCATTATCACAGACCCCGGGAAGAGCAGACTCACACAACTCTGTCAATGTAACACACCCAGGGGAGACCAGAGTGACCCCTCTATCTCAATGTAACTCACCTAGGGAAGAGCAGACTGACCCCACTCTGTCAAAGTAACACACTCATGGAAGAGCAGACTGACCCCACTCTGTCAGTGTAACACACCCAGAGAAGAGCGGACTGACCAAACTCTGTCAATGTAACACACCCAGGGAAGAGCAGACTGACCACACTCTGTCAGTGTAACACACCCAGAGAAGAGCAGACTGACCCCACTCTGTCAATGTAACACACCCAGGGAAGAGCAGACTGACCCCACTCTGTCAATGTAACCCACCCAGTGAAGAGCAGACTGACCCCTCTCCCTCCATGTAAATCACCCAAAAGAAGAGCAGACTGACCGCACTCTGTCAATGTAACACACCCAGGGAAGAGCAGACTGACCCCACTCTGTCAATGTAACACACCCAGAGAAGAGCGGACTGACCCCACTCTGTCAATGCAACCCAACCAGGGAAGAGCAGACTGACCCCTCTCCCTCCATGTAACTCACCCAGGGAAGAGCAGACTGACCGCACTCTGTCAATGTAACACACCCAGGGAAGAGCAGACTGACCCCAATCTGTCATTGTGACACTCTCAGGGAAGAGCAGACTTACCGCACTCTGTCAATGTGAGATTCTCAGGGAAGAGCAGACTGACCCCACTCTGTCAATGCAACATACCCAGGGAAGATCAGACTGACCCCACTCTGTCAATGCAACACACCCAGGGAAGAGCAGACTGACCCCACTCTGTCAATGTAACACACATAGGAAAGAGCAGACTGACCTCACTCTGTCAATGTCACACACCCAGGGAAGATCAGAATGACCCCACTAGTCAATGTAACACACCCAACAAAGAGCAGACTGATCCCACTCTGTCAATGTAACACACTCAAAAAAGAGCAGACTGACCGCAATCTGCCAATGTAACTCACCCAGGTAAGAGCAGACTGACCTCACCATGTCAATGTAACACACCCAGTGAAGGGCAGACTGACCCCACTCTGTCAATGTAACACACCCAGGGAAGAGCAGCCTGACCCCACTGTGTCAATGTCTCACACCCAGGGAAGAGCAGACTGACCCCACTCTGTCAATGTGACACTCTCAGGGAAGAGCAGACTGACTGCGCTCTGTCAATGTGACACTCTCAGGGAAGAGCAGACCGACCGCACTCTGTCAATGTAACAAACCGAGGGAACAGCAGACTGACCCCACTCTGTCAATGTAACACACCCAGGGAAGAGCAGACTGACCCCACTCTGTCAATGCAACACACCCAGGGAAGAGCAGACTGACCCCACTCTGTCAATGCAACACACACAGGGAAGAGCAGACTGACCGCATTCTGTCAATGTAACACACGCTGGGAAGAGCAGACTGAGCCCACTCTGTTAATGTGACACTGTCAGGGAAAAGCAGACTAACCGCACACTGTCAATGTATCAAACCGAGGAAAGAGCAGACTGACCCCACTGTGTCAATGTAACACACCCATGGAAGAGCAGACTGACACCACTCTGTCAATGCAACACACCCAGGGAGGAGCAGACTGACCGCACTCTGTCAATGTCACACACCCAGGGAAGAGCAGACTGACACCACTCTGTAAATGTAACACACCCAGGGAGGAGCAGACTGACCCCACTCTGTCAATGTAACGCACCCAAAAAAGAGCAGACTGACCCCACTCTGTCAATGTAACGCACCCAAACAAGAGCAGACTGACCTCACTCTGTCAATGTAACACACCCTGGGAAGAGCAGACTGACCCCAATCTGTCAATGTGACACTCTCAGTGAAGAGCAGACTGACCCCACTCTGTCAATGTAACGCACCCAAAAAAAAGCAGACTGACCCCACTCTGTCAATGTAACACACCCAGGGAAGAGCAGATCTGACCCCTCTCTGTCAATGTAACCCACCCAGGGAAGAGCAGACTGACCCCACTCTGTCAATGCAACATACCCAGGGACGATCAGACTGACCACACTCTGTCAATGCAACACACCCAGGGAAGAGCAGACTGACCCCAATCTGTCAATGTCACACACCCAGGAAGATCAGACTGACCGCACTCTGTCAATGAAACAAACTCAAAAACGAGCAGACTGACCGTACTCTGCCAATGTAACTCACCCAGGTAAGAGCAGACGAACCCCACTCTGTCAATGTAACACACCCAGGGAAGAGCAGACTGACCCCACTCTGTCAATGTGACACTCTCAGGGAAGAGCAGACTGACCGCACTCAGTCATTGTGACACTCTAAGGGAAGAGCAGACTGACCGCACTCTGTCAATGTTACACACCCAGGGAAGAGCAGACTGACCCCACTCTGTCAATGCAACACACCCAGGGAAGAGCAGACTGACCCCACTCTGTCAATGCAACACACCCAGTGAAGAGCAGACTGACCTCACTCTGTCAATGTAACACACCCAGGGAAGGGCAGACTGACCCCACTCTGTCAATGTAACACACCGGGGGAAAAGCAGACTGACCCCTCTCTCTCCATGTAACTCACCCAGGGAAGTTAGACTGACTCCACTCTGTCAATGTAACACACCCAGGGAAAAGCAGACTGACCCCACTCTGTCAATGTAACACACCCAGTGAAGAGCAGACTGACCCCACTCTGTCAATATCACAGACCCTGGGAAGAGCAGACTGACCCCCCTCAGTCAATGTAACACACCCAGGGAAGAGCAGACTGACCCTACACTGTCAATGCAACACACCCAGGGAAGAGCAGACTGACCCCACTCTGACAATGTAACCCACCCAGGGAAGAGGAGACTGACCCCACTCTGTCAATGTAACACACCCAGGGAAGTGCAGACTGACCCCACTCTGTCAGTGTAACACACCCAGGGAAGAGCAGACTGACCCCACTCTGTCAATGTAACACACCCAGGGAAGAGCAGACTGACCTCACTCTGTCAATGTAACCCACCCAGTGAAGAGCAGACTGACCCCTCTCCCTCCATGTAACTCACCCAGGGAAGAGCAGACTGACCCCATTCTGTCAATGTAACCCACCCAGGGAAGAGCAGACTGACCCCACTCAGTCAATGTAACCCACCCAGGGAAGAGCAGACTGACCCCTCTCCCTCCGTGTAACTCACCCAGGGAAGAGCAGACTGACCCCACTCTTTAATGTAACACACCCAGGGAAGAGCAGACTGACCCCAGTCCGTCAATGTAACACACCCGGGGAAGAGCAGACTGACCCCACCCTGTCAATGTAAGACACCCAGGGAAGAGGAGACTGACCCCACTCTGTCAATGTAACACACCCAGGGAAGTGCAGACTGACCCCACTCTGTCAGTGTAACACACCCAGGGAAGAGCAGACTGACCCCACTCTGTCAATGTAACACACCCAGGGAAGAGCAGACTGACCTCACTCTGTCAATGTAACCCACCCAGTGAAGAGCAGACTGACCCCTCTCCCTCCATGTAACTCACCCAGGGAAGAGCAGACTGACCCCATTCTGTCAATGTAACCCACCCAGGGAAGAGCAGACTGACCCCACTCAGTCAATGTAACCCACCCAGGGAAGAGCAGACTGACCCCTCTCCCTCCGTGTAACTCACCCAGGGAAGAGCAGACTGACCCCACTCTTTAATGTAACACACCCAGGGAAGAGCAGACTGACCCCACTCCGTCAATGTAACACACCCGGGGAAGAGCAGACTGACCCCACCCTGTCAATGTAAGACACCCAGGGAAGAGCAGACAGACCCCACTCTGTCAATGTAACACACCCAGGGAAGAGCAGACTGACCACAGTCTGTCAATGTAACAAAACCAGGGAAGGGCAGACTGACCCCACTCTGTCAATGTAACATACTCAGGGAATAGCAGTCTGACCCCACTCTGTTTTTTATCACACCCAGGGGAGAGCAGACTGACCCCACCCTGTCAATGTAACTCACACAGGGAAGAGCAGACTGACCTCACTCTGTCAATGTAACACACCGCGGGAAGAGCGGACTGACCCCACTCTGTCAATGTAACACACCCAAGGAAGAGCAGTCTGACCACACTCTGTCATTGTAACACAGCCAGGGAAGAGCAGACTGACCCCTCTCTGTCAATGTAACTCACCCAGGGAACAGAAGATTGACCTCTTTTCGGTCAATGTAACATACCCAGGGAAGAGCAGACTAACCCCACTCTGTCAATGTAACACACCCAGGGAAGAGCAGACTGACCCCTCTCTGTCAATGTAACACACACAGGGAAGAGCAGAATGACCACACTCTGTCAATGTCACGCACCCAGGGAAGAGCAGACTGACCCCACTCTGTCAATGCAACATACCCAGGGACGATCAGACTGACCCCACTCTGTCAATGCAACACACCCAGGGAAGAGCAGACTGACCCCAATCTGTCAATGTCACACACCCAGGAAGATCAGACTGACCGCACTCTGTCAATGAAACAAACTCAAAACGAGCAGACTGACCGTACTCTGCCAATGTAACTCACCCAGGTAAGAGCAGACTGACCCCACTCTGTCCATGTAACACACCCAGTGAAGGGCAGACTGACCCCACTCTGTCAATGTAACACCCCCAGGGAAGAGCAGCCTGACCCCACTCTGTCAATGTAACACACCCAGGGAAGAGCAGACTGACCCCACTCTGTCAGTGTAACACACCCAGAGAAGAGCGGACTGACCACACTCTGTCAATGTAACACACCCAGGGAAGAGCAGACTGACCACACTCTGTCAGTGTAACACACCCAGAGAAGAGCAGACTGACCCCACTCTGTCAATGTAACACACCCAGGGAAGAGCAGACTGACCCCACTCTGTCAATGTAACCCACCCAGTGAAGAGCAGACTGACCCCTCTCCCTCCATGTAAATTACCCAAAAGAAGAGCAGACTGACCGCACTCTGTCAATGTAACACACCCAGGGAAGAGCAGACTGACCCCACTCTGTCAATGTAACACACCCAGAGAAGAGCGGACTGACCCCACTCTGTCAATGTAACCCAACCAGTGAAGAGCAGACTGACCCCTCTCCCTCCATGTAACTCACCCAGGGAAGAGCAGACTGACCGCACTCTGTCAATGTAACACACCCAGGGAAGAGCAGACTGACCCCAATCTGTCATTGTGACACTCTCAGGGAAGAGCAGACTTACCGCACTCTGTCAATGTGAGATTCTCAGGGAAGAGCAGACTGACCCCACTCTGTCAATGCAACATACCCAGGGAAGATCAGACTGACCCCACTCTGTCAATGCAACACACCGCGGGAAGAGCAGACTGACCCCACTCTGTCAATGTAACACACCCAGGGAAGAGCAGACTGACCTCACTCTGTCAATGTCACACACCCAGGGAAGATCAGAATGACCCCACTCTGTCAATGTCACACACCCAACAAAGAGCAGACTGATCCCACTCTGTCAATGTAACACACTCAAAAAAGAGCAGACTGACCGCACTCTGCCAATGTAACTCACCCAGGTAAGAGCAGACTGACCCCACCCTGTCAATGTAACACACCCAGTGAAGGGCAGACTGACCCCACTCTGTCAATGTACCACACCCAGGGAAGAGCAGACTGACCCCACTCTGTCAATGTCACACACCCAGGGAAGAGCAGCCTGACCCCACTGTGTCAATGTCTCACACCCAGGGAAGTGCAGTCTGACCCCACTCTGTCAATGTGACACTCTCAGGGAAGAGCAGACTGACTGCGCTCTGTCAATGTGACACTCTCAGGGAAGAGGAGACCGACCCGCACTATGTCAATGTAACAAACCGAAGGAACAGCAGACTGACCCCACTCTGTCAATGTAACACACCCAGGGAAGAGCAGACTGACCCCACTCTGTCAATACAACACACCCAGGGAAGAGCAGACTGACCCCACTCTGTCAATGCAACACACACAGGGAAGAGCAGACTGACCGCATTCTGTCAATGTAACACACGCTGGGAAGAGCAGACTGAGCCCACTCTGTTAATGTGACACTGTCAGGGAAAAGCAGACTGACCGCACACTGTCAATGTATCAAACCGAGGAAAGAGCAGACTGACCCCACTGTGTCAATGTAACACACCCATGGAAGAGCAGACTGACACCACTCTGTCAATGTAACTCACCCAGGGAACAGAAGATTGACCTCTTTTCGGTCAATGTAACATACCCAGGGAAGAGCAGACTAACCCCACTCTGTCAATGTAACACACCCAGGGAAGAGCAGACTGACCCCTCTCTGTCAATGTCACGCACCCAGGGAAGAGCAGACTGACCGCACTCTGTCAATGTAACACTCCCAGGGAAGAGCAGATTGATCCCACTGTGTCAATGTAACACACCCAGGGAAGAACAGACTGACCCCACTCTGTCAATGTAAGACACCCAGGGGAGAGCAGACTTACCCCACTCTGTCAATGTAACACACCCAGGGAAGAGCAGATTGACCCCAGTCTGTCAATGTAACAAAACCAGGGAAGGGCAGACTGACCCCACTCTGTCAATGTAACATACTCAGGGAATAGCAGTCTGACCCCACTCTGTTTTTTTTCACACCCAGGGGAGAGCAGACTGACCCCACCCTGTCAATGTAACTCACCCAGGGAAGAGCAGACTGACCTCACTCTGTCAATGTAACACACCGCGGGAAGAGCAGACTGACCCCACTCTGTCAATGTAACACACCCAAGGAAGAGCAGTCTGACCACACTCTGTCAATGTTACACACCCAGGGAAGAGCAGACTGACCTCACTCTGTCAATGTCACACACCCAGGGAAGATCAGACTGAACCCACTCTGTCAATGTAACACACCCAGGGAAGAGCAGACTGACCCCACTCTGTCAATGTAACGCACCCAAAAAAGAGCAGACTGACCCCACTCTGTCAATGTAACGCACCCAAACAAGAGAAGACTGACCGCACTCTGTCAATGTAAAACACCCAGGGAAGAGCAGACTGACCCCAATCTGTCAATGTGACACTATCAGTGAAGAGCAGACTGACCCCACTCTGTCAATGTGACACTCTCAGGGAAGAGCAGACTGACCGCACTCTGTCAATGTGAGACTCTCAGGGAAGAGCAGACTAACCCCACTCTGTCAATGTAACACACCCAGGGAAGAGCAGACTGACCCCTCTCTGTCAATGTAACACACCCAGGGAAGAGCAGAATGACCACATTCTGTCAATGTCACGCACCCAGGGAAGAGCAGACTGACCGCACTCTGTCAATGTAACACACCCAGGGAAGAGCAGATTGATCCCACTGTGTCAATGTAACACACCCAGGGAAGAACAGACTGACCCCACTCTGTCAATGTAAGACACCCAGGGGAGAGCAGACTTACCCCACTCTGTCAATGTAAGACACCCAGGGGAGAGCAGACATACCCCACTCTGTCAATGTGACACTCTCAGGGAAGAGCAGACTGACCGCACTCTGTCAATGTGAGACTCTCAGGGAAGAGCAGACTGATCCCAGTCTGTCAATGTAACACACTCAAAAAAGAGCAGACTGACCGCACTCTGCCAATGTAACTCACCCAGGTAAGAGCAGACTGACCCCACCCTGTCAATGTAACACACCCAGTGAAGGGCAGACTGACCCCACTCTGTCAATGTACCACACCCAGGGAAGAGCAGACTGACCCCACTCTGACAATGTCACGCACCCAGGGAAGAGAAGACTGACCCCACTCTGTCAATGTATCACACCCAGGGGAGAGCAGACTGACCCCACCCTGTCAATGTAACTCACCCAGGGAAGAGCAGACTGACCTCACTCTGTCAATGTAACACACCGCGGGAAGAGCAGACTGACCCCACTCTGTCAATGTAACACACCCAAGGAAGAGCAGTCTGACCACACTCTGTCATTGTAACACACCCAGGGAAGGGCAGACTGACCCCACTCTGTCAATGTAACACACCGGGGGAAAAGCAGACTGACCCCTCTCTCTCCATGTAAATCACCCAGGGAAGTTAGACTGACTCCACTCTGTCAATGTAACACACCCAGGGAAAAGCAGACTGACCCCACTCTGTCAATGTAACACACCCAGGGAAGAGCAGGCTGACACCACTCTGTCAATATCACAGACCCTGGGAAGAGCAGACTGACCCCCCTCAGTCAATGTAACACACCCAGGGAAGAGCAGACTGACCCTACACTGTCAATGCAACACACCCAGGGAAGAGCAGACTGACCCCACTCTGACAATGTAACCCACCCAGGGAAGAGGAGACTGACCCCACTCTGTCAATGTAAAACACCCAGGGAAGTGCAGACTGACCCCACTCTGTCAGTGTAACACACCCAGGGAAGAGCAGACTGACCCCACTCTGTCAATGTAACACACCCAGGGAAGAGCAGACTGACCTCACTCTGTCAATGTAACCCACCCAGTGAAGAGCAGACTGACCCCTCTCCCTCCATGTAACTCACCCAGGGAAGAGCAGACTGACCCCATTCTGTCAATGTAACCCACCCAGGGAAGAGCAGACTGACCCCACTCAGTCAATGTAACCCACCCAGGGAAGAGCAGACTGACCCCTCTCCCTCCGTGTAACTCACCCAGGGAAGAGCAGACTGACCCCACTCTTTCAATGTAACACACCCAGGGACGAGCAGACTGACCCCACTCCGTCAATGTAACACACCCGGGGAAGAGAAGACTGACCCCACCCTGTCAATGTAACACACCCAGGGAAGACCAGACTGACCCCAGTCTGTCAATGTAACAAAACCAGGGAAGGGCAGACTGACCCCACTCTGTAAATGTAACATACTCAGGGAATAGCAGTCTGACCCCACTCTGTTTTTTATCACACCCAGGGGAGAGCAGACTGACCCCACCCTGTCAATGTAACTCACACAGGGAAGAGCAGACTGAACTCACTCTGTCAATGTAACACACCGCGGGAAGAGCGGACTGACCCCACTCTGTCAATGTAACACACCCAAGGAAGAGCAGTCTGACCACACTCTGTCAATGTAACACACCCAAGGAAGAGCAGTCTGACCACACTCTGTCATTGTAACACAGCCAGGGAAGAGCAGACTGACCCCTCTCTGTCAATGTAACTCACCCAGGGAACAGAAGATTGACCTCTTTTCGGTCAATGTAACTTACCCAGGGAAGAGCAGACTAACCCCACTCTGTCAATGTAACACACCCAGAGAAGAGCAGACTGACCCCTCTCTGTCAATGTAACACACCCAGGGAAGAGCAGAATGACCACACTCTGTCAATGTCACGCACCCAGGGAAGAGCAGATTGATCCCACTGTGTCAATGTAACACACCCAGGGAAGAACAGACTGACCCCTCTCTGTCAATGTAAGACACCCAGGGGAGAGCAGACTTACCCCACTCTGTCAATGTAACACACCCAGGGAGGAGCAGATTGACCCCACTCTGTCAATGTAACACACCCAGGGAAGAGCAGACTGACCCCACTCTGTCAATGTAACACACCCTGGGAAGAGCAGACAGACCCCGTTCTGTCAATGTAACCCACCCAGGGAAGAACAGACTGACCCCACTCTGTCAATGTAACACACCCAGGGAAGAGCAGACTGACCCCACTCTGTCAGTGTAACACACCCAGGGAAGAGCAGACTGACCCCACTCTGACAATGTAACACACCCAGAGAAGAGCGGACTGACCCCACTCTGTCAATGTAACCCACCCAGTGAAGAGCAGACTGACCCCTCTCCCTCCGTGTAACTCACCCAGGGAAGAGCAGACTGACCGCACTCTGTCAATGTAACACACCCAGGGAAGAGCAGACTGACCCCAATCTGTCAATGTGACACTCTCAGTGAAGAGCAGACTGACCCCACTCTGTCAATGTGACACTCTCAGGGAAGAGCAGACTGACCGCACTCTGTCAATGTGAGACTCTCAGGGAAGAGCAGACTGACCCCACTCTGTCAAAGTAACACACCCAGGGAAGAACAGACTGACCCCACTCTGTCAATGTAACCCACCCAGGGAAGAGCAGACTGACCCCACTCTGTCAATGCAACATACCCAGGGAAGATCAGACTGACCCCACTCTGTCAATGCAACTCACCCAGGGAAGAGCAGACTGACCCCACTCTGTCATTGTTACACACCCAGGGAAGAGCAGACTGACCTCACTCTGTCAATGTCACACACCCAGGGAAGATCAGACTGACCCCACTCTGTCAATGTAACACACCCAGGGAAGAGCATTCTGACCCCACTCTGTCAATGTGACACTCTCAGGGAAGAGCAGACTGACCGCACTCTGTCAATGTGAGACTCTCAGGGAAGAGCAGACTGATCCCAGTCTGTCAATGTAAGACTCTCAGGGAAGAGCAGACTGATCCCAGTCTGTCAATGTAACACACTCAAAAAAGAGCAGACTGACCCCACTCTGACAATGTCACGCACCCAGGGAAGACAAGACTGACCCCTCTCTGTCAATGTATCACACCCAGGGGAGAGCAGACTGACGCCACCCTGTCAATGTAACTCACCCAGGGAAGAGCAGACTGACCCCACTCTGTCAGTGTAACACACCCAGGGAAGAGCTGACTGACCCCACTCTGTCAATGTAACACACCGCGGGAAGAGCGGACTGACCCCTCTCTGTCAATGTAACACACCCAAGGAAGAGCAGTCTGACCACACTCTGTCATTGTAACACAGCCAGGGAAGAGCAGACTGACCCCTCTCTGTCAATGTAACTCACCCAGGGAACAGAAGATTGACCTCTTTTCGGTCAATGTAACATACCCAGGGAAGAGCAGACTAACCCCACTCTGTCAATGTAACACACCCAGGGAAGAGCAGACTGACCTCTCTCTGTCAATGTAACACACCCAGGGAAGAGCAGAATGACCACACTCTGTCAATGTCACGCACCCAGGGAAGAGCAGACTGACCGCACACTGTCAATGTAACACTCCCAGGGAAGAGCAGATTGATCCCACTGTGTCAATGTAACACACCCAGGGAAGAACAGACTGACCCCACTCTGTCAATGTAAGACACCCAGGGGAGAGCAGACTTACCCCACTCTGTCAATGTAACACACCCAGGGAAGAGCAGATTGACCCCACTCTGTCAATGTAACACACCCAGGGAAGAGCAGACTGACCCCACTCTGTCAATGTAACACACCCAGGGAAGAGCAGACAGACCCCGTTCTGTCAATGTAACCCACCCAGGGAAGAACAGACTGACCCCACTCTGTCAATGTAACATACCCAGGGAAGAGCAGACTGACCCCACTCTGTCAGTGTAACACACCCAGGGAAGAGCTGACTGACCCCACTCTGTCAATGTAACACACCCAGAGAAGAGCGGACTGACCCCACTCTGTCAATGTAACCCACCAAGTGAAGAGCAGACTGACCCCTCTCCCTCCATGTAACTCACCCAGGGAAGAGCAGACTGACCCCAATCTGTCAATGTGACACTCTCAGTGAAGAGCAGACTGACCCCACTCTGTCAATGTGAGACTCTCAGGGAAGTGCAGACTGACCCCACTCTGTCAATGTAACACACCCAGGGAAGAGCAGACTGACCCCAATCTGTCAATGTGACACTCTCAGGGAAGAGCAGACTGACCGCACTCTGTCAATGTGACACTCTCAGGGAAGAGCAGACTGACCCCACTCTGTCTAAGTAACACACCCAGGGAAGAACAGACTAACCCCACTCTGTCAATGTAACCCACCCAGGGAAGAGCAGACTGACCCCACTCTGTCAATGCAACATACCCAGGGAAGATCAGACTGACCCCACTCTGTCAATGCAACACACCCAGGGAAGAGCAGACTGACCCCACTCTGTCAATGTTACACACCCAGGGAAGAGCAGACTGACCTCACTCTGTCAATGTCACACACCCAGGGAAGATCAGACTGACCCCACTCTGTCAATGTAACACACCCAGGGAAGAGCAGACTGACCCCACTCTGTCAATGTAACGCACCCAAAAAACAGCAGACTGACCGCATTCTGTCAATGTAAAACACCCAGGGAAGAGCAGACTGACCCCAATCTGTCAATGTGACACTATCAGTGAAGAGCAGACTGACCCCACTCTGTCAATGTGACACTCTCAGGGAAGAGCAGACTGACCGCACTCTGCCAATGTGAGACTCTCAGGGAAGAGCAGACTAACCCCACTCTGTCAATGTAACACACCCAGGGAAGAGCAGACTGACCCCTCTCTGTCAATGTAACACACCCAGGGAAGAGCAGATTGATCCCACTGTGTCAATGTAACACACCCAGGGAAGAAGAGACTGACCCCACTCTGTCAATGTAAGACACCCAGGGGAGAGCAGACTTACCCCACTCTGTCAATGTAAGACACCCAGGGGACAGCAGACTTACCCCACTCTGTCATTGTGACACTCTCAGGGAAGAGCAGACTGACCGCACTCTGTCAATGTGAGACTCTCAGGGAAGAGCAGACTGATCCCAGTCTGTCAATGTAACACAATCAAAAAAGAGTAGACTGACCGCACTCTGCCAATGTAACTCACCCAGGTAAGAGCAGACTGACCCAACCCTGTCAATGTAACACACCCAGTGAAGGGCAGACTGACCCCACTCTGTCAATGTACCACACCCAGGGAAGAGCAGACTGACCCCACTCTGTCAATGTAACGCACCCAAAAAAGAGCAGACTGAACCCACTCTGTCAATGTAACGCACCCAAACAAGAGCAGACTGACCGCACTCTGTCAATGTAAAACACCCAGGGAAGAGCAGACTGACCCCAATCTGTCAATGTGACACTATCAGTTAAGAGCAGACTGACCCCTCTCTGTCAATGTAACGCACCCAAAAAAGAGCAGACAGACCCCACTCTGTCAATGCAACATACCCAGGGAAGATCAGACTGACCCCACTCTGTCAATGCAGCACACCCAGGGAAGAGCAGACTGACCCCACTCTGTCAATGTCACACATCCAGGAAGATCAGACTGACCGCACTCTGTCAATGTAACACACTCAAAAACGAGCAGACTGACCGCACTCTGCCCATGTAACTCACCCAGGTAAGAGCAGACTGACCCCACTCTGTCCATGTAACACACCCAGTGAAGGGCAGACTGACCCCACTCTGTCAATGTAACACCCCCAGGGAAGAGCAGCGTGACCCCACTCTGTCAATGTAACACACCCAGGGAAGAGCAGACTGACCCCACTCTGTCAATGTGACACTCTCAGGGAAGAGCAGACTGACCGCACTCTGTCAATGTGACACTCTCAGGGAAGAGCAGACTGACCGCACTCTGTCAATGTAACAAACCGAGGGAAGAGCAGACTGACCCCACTGTGTCAATGTAACACTCCCAGGGAAGAGCAGACTGACCCCACTCTGTCAATGCAACACACCCAGGGAAGAGCAGACTGACCCCACTCTGTCAATGTAACACACCCAGGGAAGGGCAGACTGACCCCACTCTGTCAATGTAACACACCGAGGGAAGAGCAGACTGACCCCACTCTGTCAATGTCACACACCCAGGGAAGAGCAGACTGACCCCACTCTGTCAATGCAACACACCCAGTGAAGAGCAGACTGACCTCACTCTGTCAATGTAACACACCCAGGGAAGGGCAGACTGACCCCACTCTGTCAATGTAACACACCGAGGGAAAAGCAGACTGACCCCACTCTGTCAATGTCACACACCCAGGGAAGAGCAGTCTGACCCCACTCTGTCAATGTAACCCACGCAGGGAAGAGCAGACTGACCTCACTCCGTCAATGTAACACACTCAGCGAAGATCAGACTGACCTCACTCTGTCAATGTAACACACCCTGGGATGAGCAGACTGACCACTCTCTGTCAATGTAACTCTGAGTGTGTGGGGTAAGTCGCAATATTCAGGGGTTAGTGCCTTGAACACAGTGTCTGAGAGTGTGGGATAGGCCGGATTAATCCAGGGTTTAGGGTCTGGAACACAGTGTCTGTGGGAGTAGGATAAACCAGATTAATCCAGTGGTTATGGTCTGGTACAATGTGCTGGAAAGTGTGGGGAAGGCCTATTCAATTCCGGTGGTAGAGACTGGAATAAAGTATCCGGGAGTGTGGGAGAGGCTGGATTAATCCAGGCATTAGGGTCTGGAACACAGTGTCTGAGAGTGTGGGATAGGCTGGATTAATTCGGGGGATAGTGTCGGGAACACAGTGGTTGAGAGTGTGGGGTAGGCCGGAATATTCCAGGGATTAGGGTCTGGAACACAGTGTCTGAGAGTGAGGGAGAGGCCGGATTAATCCAGGGGTTAGGGCCTGGAACACAGTGTCTGAGAGTGTACGATCGACCCGGTCTATCCAGTGGTTCAAATCTGGAATACAATGTATGAGAGTGTGGGATAGGCCGGATTAATCCAGGGGTTAGGGTCTGGAACAAAGTGCCGGAGAGTGTTGGATAGGCCGGATTATTCCAGACATTAGGGTCTGGAACACAGGGTGTCTGAGAGTGTGGGATAGGCGGGATTAATCCAGGGGTTAGTGTCTGGAACCCAGTGTCTGAGAGTGTGGGGTAGGCCACAATATTCCAGGGTTAATGATCTGGAACACAGTGTCTGAGAGTGTGGGAGAGGTCGGGTTAATCCAGGGGTTAGGGCCTGGAACACAGTGTCTGAGAGTGTGGGATAGGCCAGTTTAGTCTAGGGGTTAGGGTTGGAACACAGCGCCTGAGAGTGTGGGACATGCCGGATTAAAACAGGGGTTAGGGTCTGGAACAAAGTGCCGGAGAGTGTGGGATAGGCCAGATTAATCTAGGGGTTTGTGTCTGGAATTCAGTGTCTGAGAGTGTGGGATAGGCCGGATTAATCTAGGGGTTAGTGTCTGGTTACAGTGTCTGAGAATATGGGATAGGCCGGATTAATCTAGAGGTTTGTGTCTTGAATTCAGTGGCTGAAAGTGTGGGAAGAGTGGGTTAATCCAGTGGTTAGGGTCTGGAACAAAGTGCCGGAGATTGTGGGATAGGCCAGATTAATCCAGTGGCTAGTGTCTGGTTACATTGTCTGAGAGTGTGGGATAGGCCGGATTAATCTAGGGGTTTGTGTCTGGAATTCAGTGTCTGAGAGTGTGGGATAGGCCGGATTAATCCAGTGGTTCGGGTTTGGAACACTGTGCCAGGGAGTGTGGGGTAGGCCGGATTAATCCAGGGGTTAGTGCCTGGAATACAGTGGCTGAGATTGTGGGGGAGGCCAGGTTATTCCAGTGTTTAGGATCTGGAACACTGTGTCTGAGAGTGTAGGATAGGCTGGATTAATCCAGGGGTTAGTGTGTGGAATACAGTGTCTGAGAGTGAGGGATAGGCCGTGTCTATCCAGAGGTTAAGGTCTGGAATACAGTGTCTGAGAATGTGGGATAGGCCGGATTAATCCAGGGTTGAGGGTCTGGAACACAGTATCTGAGAGTGTGGGGAGGCCGGTTCAATGCAGGGGTTAGGTTCTGGAAAAAAGTGCCTGAGAGTGTGGGAAAGGTCGGATTAATCCAGGGGTTAGGGTCTGGAACAAAGTGTCTGAGGGTGTGGGATAGGCCGGATTAATCCAGGGGTTAGGGTCTGGAACACAGTGTCTGAGGGTGTGGGATAGGCCGGATTAATCCAGGGGTTTGGCTAAACACAGGGTCTGAGAGTGTGGGGTAGGCCGGAATATTCCAGGGGTTTGGCTAAACACAGGGTCTGAGAGTGTGGGGTAGGCCGGAATATTCCAGGGGTTAGAGTCTGAAACACAGTGTCTGAGAGTGTGGGAGAGGCCAGATTAATCCAGGGGTTAGGGTCTGGAACACAGTGTCTGACAGTGTGGGAGAGGCCGGATTAATCCCGGGGTTAGGGCCTGGAACACAGTGTCTGAGAGTGTAGAATAGACCCGGTCTATCCAGGGGTTAGGATCTGGAACACAATGTCTGAGAGTGTGGGATCGGTCGGATTAATCCAGGGATTAGGGTCTGTAACACTGTGTCCGAGAGTGTAGGATAGGCCGGCGTAATCCAGGGATAGGGTCTGGATTACAGTGATTGAGAGTGTGGGATTGGCCAGTTTAGTCTAGGTTTTAGGGATGGAACAAAGTGCCGGAGAGTGTGGGACATGCCGGATTAAAACAGGGGTTAGGGTCTGGAACAAAGTGTCGGAGAGTGTGGGATAGGCCGGATTAATCCAGGGGTTAGTGTCTGGAATACAGTGTCTGAGAGTGTGGGGAGAGTGGGCCAATCCAGTGGTTAGGGTCTGGAACAAAGTGCCGGAGATTCTGGGATAGGCCAGATTAATCCAGGGGCTAGTGTCTGGTTACATTGTCTGAGAGTATGGGATAGGCCGGATTAATCCAGGGGTTTGTGTCTGGAATTCAGTGTCAGAGTGTCGGAGAGCCGGATTAATCCAGGGGTGAGGGTCTGTAACACTGTGTCCGAGAGTGTAGGATAGGCCGGCGTAATCCAGGGTTAGGGTTGGAACACAGTGATTGAGAGTGTGGGATAGGCCAGTTTAGTCTAGGGTTTAGGGTTGGAACACAGCGCCTGAGAGTGTGGGACATGCCGGATTAAAACAGGGGTTAGGGTCTGGAACACAGTGTCTGAGAGTGTGGGGAGAGCGGGTCAATCCAGGGGTTAGGGTCTGGAACAAAGTGCCGGAGATTGTGGGATAGGCCAGATTAATCCAGGGGCTAGTGTCTGGTTACATTGTCTGAGAGTATGGGATAGGCTGGATTAATCTAGGGATTTGTGTCTGGAATACAGTATCTGAGAGTGTGGGATAGGCCGGATTAATCCAGGGGTTAGTGCCTGGAATACAGTGTCTGAGAGTGTGGGATAGGCCGGTTTAATCCCGTGTTTAGGGTCTGGAACACTGTGTCTGAGAGTGTAGGATAGGCTGGATTAATTCAGGGGTCAGTGTGTGGAATGCAGTGTCTGAGAGTGTGGGATAGGCCGGATTAATCCCGTGTTTAGGGTCTGGAACACAGTATCTGAGAGTGTGGGGCGGCCGGTTCAATGCAGGGGTTAGGTTCTGGAAAAAAGTGCCTGAGGGTGTGGGATTGTCCGGATTAATCCAGGGGTTAGGGTCTGGGACAAAGTGTCTGAGAGTGTGGGGTAGGCCGGGTCAATTCAATGGTTAGGGTCTGGAACACAGTGTATGAGAGTGTGGGATAGGCCGGATTAATCCAGGTGTTAGGGTCTGGAACACAGTGCCTGAGAGTGTGGGATAGGCCGGATTAATCCAGGGGTTAGGGTCTGGAACACAGTATCTGAGCGTGAGAGATAGGCCGGATTAATCCAGGGTTAGTGACTGGAACACAGTGTCTGAGAGTGTGGGGTAGGCCAGGTCTTTCCATGGATTAGGGTCTGGAACACTGTGTCTGAGAGTGTCGGGGAGGCCGGATTAATCCAGGGGTTAGTGTGTGGAATACAGTGTCTGAGAGTATGGGATAGGCCGTGTCTATCCAGAGGTTAAGGTCTGGAATACAGTGTCTGAGAGTGTGGGATAGGCCGGATTAATCCAGGGTTAGTGACTGGAACACAGTGTCTGAGAGTGTGGGGAGAGCGGGTCAATCCAGGTGTTAGGGTCTGGAACAAAGAGCCAGAGATTGTGGGATAGGCCAGATTAATCCAGGGGCTAGTGTCTGGTTACATTGTCTGAGAGTATGGGATAGGCTGGATTAATCTAGGGGTTTGTGTCTGGAATATACTGTCTGAGAGTGTGGGATAGGCCGAAATAATCCAGGGTTTAGGGTCTGCAGCACAGTATCTGAGAGTGTGGGGTGGCCGGTTCAATGCAGGGGTTAGGTTCTGGAAAAAAGTGCCTGAGGGTGTGGGATAGGCCGGATTAATCCAGGGGTTAGGGTCTGGCACAAAGTGCCTGAGAGTGTGGGGAGGCCGGATTAATCCAGAGGCAAGGGTCTGGAAAACAGTGCTTGAGAGTGTGGGATAGGCCGGATTAATCCTGGGTTTAGGGTTTGGAACACAGTGTCTGAGAGTGTGGGATAGGCCGGATTAATACGTAGGTTACGGTCTGGAACAAAGTGTCTGAGAGTGTGGGGTAGGCTGGAAAAATCCAGGGGTTAGGGTCTGGAACACAGTGACTTCGAATGTGAGATAGGCCGTATTAATCCAGGGGTTAGAATCTGGAACAAAGTGGGTTTAGGGTCTCGAACACAGTGCCTGAGAATCTGGGTTAGACCGGATTGATCCAGTGGTTAGGGTCTGGGACACAGTGTCTGAGAGTGTGTGATAGGTCGGATTAATCCAGGGGTTAGTGCTTGGAACACAGTGTCTGAGAGTGTGGGATAGGCCCGGTCAATCCAGGGGTTACATTCTGGAGCACAATGTCTGAGAGAGTGGGATTGGTCGGATTAATCAAGGGGTTAGGGTCTGGGCCACAGTGTCTGAGAGTGTGGGGAGGCCGGTTCAATGCAGGGGTTAGGTTCTGGAAAAAAGTGTCTGAGAGTGTGGGAAAGGCCGGATTAATCCAGGGGTTAGGGTCTGGCACAAAGTGCCTGAGGGTGTGGGATAGGCCGGATTAATACAGGGGTTAGTGTCTGGAACAAAGTACCTGCGAGTGTGGGGATGACGGAATAATCCAGGATTTAGGGTCTGGAACTCAGTGTCTGAGAGTGTTGAATAGGCCGAGTCAATCCAATGGTCAGTCTCTGGAACACAGTGCCTGAGAGTGGGGAGGCCGGTTCAATGCAGGGCTTAGGTTCTGGAAAAATGTGCCTGAGAGTGTGGGAAAGGCCAGATTAATCCAGGGGTTAGGATCTGGGACACAGTTTCTGAGAGTGTGGGAAAGGCCAGATTAATCCAGGGGTTACGATCTGGAACAGCGTCTGAGAGTGTAGGATAGGCCGGATTAATCCAGGGGTTAGTGTCTGGAACACAGTGCCTGAGAGTGTAGGATAAACTGGATAAATCCAGGTGTTAGGGTCTGGAACACAGTGCCTGAGAGTGTAGGATAGGTTGGATAAATCCAGGGGTTAGTGTATGGAATACAGTGTCTGAGAGTGTGGGATAGGCCAGATTAATCCAGGGGTTAGTGTCTGGAATACAGTGTCTGAGAGTGTGAGGAGGCCGGAATAATCCAGGGTTTAGGGTCTGGAACACAATGTCTGAGAGTGTGGCATAGGCTGGATTAATACGTAGGTTACGGTCTGGAACAAACTGTCTGAGAGTGTGGGGTAGGCTGGAAAAATCCAGGGGTTAGGGTCTGGAACACAGTGTCTGAGATTGTGGGATAGGCTGGATTAATCCAGTGGTTAGGGTCTGGCACAAAGTGTCTGAGAGTGTGGGATAGGCCGGGTCAATCCAGGGGTTAGTGTCTTGAACACAGTGTCTGAGAGTGTGGGGTAGGCTGGATTAATCCAGTGGTTAGGATCTGGAACACAGTGTCTGAGAGTGTGGGAGAGGCCGGACTAATCCAGGGGTTAGGGTCTGGGACAAAGTGTCTGAGAGTGTGAGAAAGGCTGGATTAATCCAGGGTTTAGGGTCTGGAACAGAGTGTCTGAGAGTGTGGGATAGGCCAGGTCAATCCAATGGTGTAGGTCTGGAACACAGTGTCTGAGGGTGTCAAATAGGCCGTATTAATCCAGGAGTTAGGGTCTGGAACACTGTGTCTGAGAGTGTGATATCGGCCGGATTAATCCAGGGGTTAGGGTTTGGCACAAAGTGCCTGAGGGTGTGGAATAGGCCAGATTAATCCAGGGGTTAGTGTCTGGAACACAGTGTCTGAGAGTGTGAAATCGGCTGGATTAATACAGGGGTTAGGGTCTGGAACAAAGTGCCTGAGAATGTGGGATAGGCCAGATTATGCCAGGAGTTAGGGTCTGGTACACAGTGCCCGAGTATGGAATAGGCCAGATTACCCCAGGGGTTAGGTTCTAGAACACAGTGTCTGAGAGTGTGGGGGAGGCCGGATTAATTCAGGAGTTAGGGTCTGGAACTGAGTGTCTGAGTGTGTGGGATAGGCCGGGTCAATCCAATGGTGTAGGTCTGGAACACCCTGCGTGAGAGTGTAGGATAGGCCGGATTAATCAAGGGGGTTAGGGTCTGGAACACAGTGTCTGAGAGTGTAGGAAAAACTGGATAAATCCAGGGGTTAAGTTCTGGAACACAGTGTCTGAGAGTGTGGGATAGGCTGGGTCAATCCAGGGGTTAGCGTCTGGAATACAGTGTCTGAGAGTGTGGGGTAGGCTGGAATATTCCAGGGGTTAGTGTCTGGAATACAGTGATTATGTAGGTGAGAGTGTGGGACCGGCCGGATTAATCCAGGGATTAGTGTCTGTAAAACTGTGACCGAGAGTGTAGGATAGGCCGGCGTAATCCAGGGTTAGGGTCTGGAACACAGTGATTGAGAGTGTGGGATTGGCCAGTTTAGTCTAGGGTTTAGGGTTGGAACACAGTGTCTGTGAGTGTGGGACATGACAGATTAATCCAGGGGTTAGGGTCTGGAACAAAGTGCCGGAGAGTGTGGGATAGGCCGGATTAATCTAGGGGTTTGTGTCTGGAATACAGTGTCTGAGAGTGTGGGGAGAGTGGGCCAATCCAGTGGTTAGGGACTGGAACACAGTGTCTGTGAGTGTGGGACATGCCGGAATAAAACAGGTGTTAGGGTCTGGAACAAAGAGCCAGAGAGTGTGGGATAGGCCGGATTAATCCAGGGGTTAGTGTCTGGAACACAGTGTCCGTGAGTGTAGGGTAAGCTGGATAAATCCAGGGGTGAGGGTCTGGAACACAGTGCCTGAGAGTGTAGGATAGGTTGGATTAATCCAGGGGTTAGTGTGTGGAATACAGTGTCTGAGAGTGTGGGATAGGCCGGATTAATCCAGGGGTTAGTGTCTGGAATACAGTGTCTGAGAGTGTGGGGAGGCCGGATTAATCCAGGGTTTAGAGTCTGGAACACAATGTCTGAGAGTGTGGCATAGGCCGGATTAGTACGTAGGTTACGGTCTGGAACAAACTGTCTGAGAGTGTTGGGTAGGCTGGAAAAATCCAGGGGTTAGCGTCTGGAACACAGAGACTTCGAATGTGAGATAGACCGTATTAATCCAGGGGTTAGAATCTGGAACACAGCATTTGAGGGTGTGGAATAGGCTGGATTAATGCAGGAGTTCGGGTCTGGAACACAGTGTCTGAGAGTGTAGGATAGGCCAGGTCAATCCAGGGGTTAGGTTCTGGAACAAAGTGCCTGAGAGTGTGGGTTAGGCCGGATTAATCCAGGGGTTAGGGCCTGGAACACAGTGCCTGAGAGTGTGGGATGGGCCGGGTCAATCCAGGGGTTCGGGTCTGGAACACAGTGTCTGAGAGTGTGAGAAAGGCCGGATTAATCCAGGGGTTAGGATCTGGAACAGTGCCTGAGGGTGTAGGATTGGCTGGATTAATCCAAGGGTTATTGTATGGAATGCAGTCCCTGAGATTGTGGGACAGGCTGTTTCTATCCAGGGGTTAAGGTCTGGAATACAGTGGCTGAGAGTGTGGGATAGGCCGGATTAATCCGGGGGTTAGGGTCTGGAACACAGTTTCTCAGATTGGGGGAGAGGCCAGATTAATCCAGGGGTTAGGATCGGGAACAAAGTGCCTGAGATTGTGGTATAGGACGGATTAATCCGGGGGTTAGGGTCTGGCGCAAAGTGTCTGAGAGTGTGGGATAGGCCGGATTAATCCGGGGGTTAGGGTCTGGCGCAAAGTGTCGGTGAGTGTGGGATAGGCTGGATTAATCCAGGGGTTAGTGTATGGAATACAGTCCGTGAGATTGTGGGACAGGCTGTTTCTATCCAGGGGTTAAGGTCTGGAATACAGTGTCTGAGAGTGTGGGATAGGCCGGATTAATCCAGGGATTAGGGCCTGGAACACAGTGTCTGAGAGCGTGGGAAAGGCCAGATTAATCCAGGGGTTAGGTCTGGAACACAGTGTCTGAGAGTGTGGGAAAGGCCAGATTAATCCAGGGGTTAGGATCTGGAACAGTGTCTGAGAGTGTAGGAGAGGCTGGATTAATCCAGGGGTTAGTGTATGGAATACAGTCCCTGAGATTGTGGGACAGGCTGTTTCTATCCAGGGGTTAAGGTCTGGAAAACAGTGTCTGAGAGTGTGGGATAGGCCGGATTAATCCGGGGGTTAGGGTCTGGCACAAAGTGTCTGAGAGTGTGGGATAGGCCGGATTAATCCAGGGGTTAGGGTCTGGAACACAGTGTCTGAGAGTGTGGGATAGGCCGGATTAATCCGGGGGTTAGGGTCTGGCACAAAATGTCGGTGAGTGTGTTACAGGCCGGATTAATCCAGGGGTTAGTGTCTGGAACTCAGTGTCTGAGAGTGTGGGGATGCCGGAATATTCCAGGATTTAGGGTCTGGAACTCAGTGTCTGAGAGTGTGGAATAGGCCGAGTCAATCCAATGGTCAGTCTCTGGAACACAGTGCCTGAGTGTGGGGAGGACGGTTCAATGCAGGGCTTAGGTTCTGGAAAAATGTGCCTGAGAGTGTGGGAAAGGCCAGATTAATCCAGGGGTTAGGATCTGGGACACAGTTTCTGAGAGTGTGGGAAAGGCCAGATTAATCCAGGGGTTAGGTCTGGAACACAGTGTCTGAGAGTGTGGGAAAGGCCAGATTAATCCGGGGCTAGGATCTGGAACAGTGTCTGAGAGTGTAGGAGAGGCTGGATTAATCCAGGGGTTAGTGTATTGAATACTGTCCCTGAGATTGTGGGACAGGCCTTTTCTATCCAGGGGTTAAGGTCTGGAATACAGTGTCTGAGAGTGTGGGATAGGCCGGATTAATCCAATGGTTAGTGTCTGGAACACAGTGTCTGAGATTGTGGGAGAGGCCGGATTAATCCAGGGGTTAGGATCTGGAACAAAGTGCCTGAGAGTGTAGTATAGGACGGATTAATCCAGGGGTTAGGGTCTGGCACAAAGTGTCTGAGAGTGTGGGATAGGCCGGATTAATCCAGGGGTTAGGTCTGGAACACAGTGTCTGAGAGTGTGGGAAAGGCCAGATTATTCCGGGGCTAGGATCTGGAACAGTGTCTGAGAGTGTAGGAGAGGCTGGATTAATCCAGGGGTTAGTGTATTGAATACTGTCCCTGAGATTGTGGGACAGGCCATTTCTATCCAGGGGTTAAGGTCTGGAATACAGTGTCTGAGAGTGTGGGATAGGCCGGATTAATCCAGGGGTTAGGGTCTGGAACACAGTGTCTGAGAGTGTGGGATAGGCCGGATTAATCCGGGGGTTAGGGTCTGGAACACAGTGTCTGAGAGTGTGGGATAGGCCGGGTCAATCCAATGGTTAGGGTCTGTACACAGTGTCTGAGACTGTGGGAGAGGCCGGATTAATCCAGGGGTTAGGATCTGGGACACAGTTTCTGAGAGTGTGGGAAAGGCCACATTAATCCAGGGGTTAGGGTCTGGAACACAGTGTCTGAGAGTGTGGGAAAGGCCGGATTAATCCAGGGGTTAGGATCTGGGACACAATTTCTGAGAGTGTGGAATCGGTCGGATTAATCCAGTTGTTAAGGTCTGGGACACAGCATTTGAGAGTGTGGGATAGACTGGATTAATGCAGGGGTTAGGGCCTGGAACACTGTGTCTGAGAGTGTGGGATAGGCCGGATTAATCCAGGGGTTAAGGTCTGGGACACAGCATTTGAGAGTGTGGGATAGACTGGATTAATGCTGGAGTTAGGGTCTGGAACACAGTGTCTGAGAGTGTAGGATAGGCCGGATTAATCCAGCAGTGAGGGTCTGGAATGCAGTGTCTGCAGGAGAAGGATAGGCCGGATTAATCCAGGGGTGAGGGTCAGGTACAAAGTGCCAGAAAATATGGGGAAGGCCGATTCAATCCCGGGGTTAGTGTCTGGAACAAGGTAGCTGGGAGTGTGGGATAGGCTGGATTAATGCAGGCATTAGGGCCTGGAACACATGGTGTCTGAGAGTGTGGGATAGGCCGGAATAATCCAGGGGTTAGGGTCAGGTGCAAAGTGCCGGAAAGTGCGGGGAAGGCCGATTCAATCCCGGGGTTAGGTTCTGGCTCAAAGTGCGTGAGGGTTTGGGATAGTTTCTGAGAGTGCAGGAGAGGCTGGATTAATCCAGGGGTTAGTGTGGAGTACAGTCCCTGAGATTGTGGGAGAGGCCGTTTCTATCCAGGGGTTAGTGTGGAATACAGTCCCTGAGATTGTGGGACAGGCCGTTTCTATCCAGGGGTTAGTGTGGAATACAGTCCCTGAGATTGTGGGACAGGCCGTTTCTATCCAGGGGTTAGTGTGGAATACAGTCCCTGAGATTGTGGGAAAGGCCGTTTCTATCCAGGGGTTAGTGTGGAATACAGTCCCTGAGATTGTGGGACAGGCCGTTTCTATCCAGGGGTTAGTGTGGAATACAGTCCCTGAGATTGTGGGACAGGCCGTTTCTATCCAGGGGTTAAGGTCTGGAATACAGCGTCTGAGAGTGTGAAATCGGCCAGATTAATCCAGGGGTTAGGGTCTGGCACAAAGTGCCTGAGCGTATTGGAGGCCGGATTAAACCAGGGGTTAGTGTCTGGGACAAAGTGTCTGAGAGTGTGGGGTAGGCTGGGTCAATTCAATGGTTAGGGTCTGGAACACAGTGTCTGAGAGTGTGGGATAGGCCGGATTAATCCAGAGGCAAGGGTCTGCAAAACAGTGCCTAGGAGTGTGGGATAGGATGGATTAATCCAGGATTTAGGGTCTGGAACAAAGGGCGTGAGAGCGTGGGGGAGGCTGGATTAATCCTGGGTTTAGGGCCTCGATCACAGTGTCTGAGAGTGTGTAATAGGCCGGATTAATATGTAGGTTACGGTCTGGAACAAAGTGTCTGAGAGTGTGGGGTAGGCTGGAAAAATCCAGGGGTTAGGGTCTGGAACACAGTTTCTCAGATTGTGGGAGAGGCCGGATTAATCCAGGGGTTAGGATCTGGAACAAAGTGCCTGAGAGTGTGGTATAGGACGGATTAATCCGGGGGTTATGGTCTGGCGCAAAGTGTCTGAGAGTGTGGGATAGGCCGGATTAATCCGGGGGTTAGGGTCTGGCACAAAGTGTCGGTGAGTGTGGGATAGGCTGGATTAATCCAGGGGTTAGGGTCTGGCACACAGTGCCTGAGAGTGCGGGATGGGCCGGGTCAATCCAGGGGTTCGGGTCTGTAACACAGTGTCCGAGAGTGTGCGGGAGGCCGGATTTATCCAGGGATTAGGGCCTGGAACACAGTGTCTGAGAGCGTGGGAAAGGCCAGATTAATCCAGGGGTTAGGTCTGGAACACAGTGTCTGAGAGTGTGGGAAAGGCCAGATTAATCCAGGGGTTAGGATCTGGAACAGTGTCTGAAAGTGTAGGATAGGCTGGATTAATCCGGGGGTTAGTGTATGGAATACAGTCCGTGAGATTGTGGGTCAGGCTGTTTTTATCCAGGGGTTAAGGTCTGGAATACAGTGTCTGAGAGTGTGGGATAGGCCGGATTAATCCAGGGATTAGGGCCTGGAACACAGTGTCTGAGATTGTGGGAAAGGCCAGATTAATCCAGGGGTTAGGTCTGGAACACAGTGTCTGAGAGTGTGGGAAAGGCCAGATTAATCCAGGGGTTAGGATCTGGAACAGTGTCTGAGACTGTAGGAGAGGCTTGATTAATCCAGGGGTTAGTGTATGGAATACAGTCCCTGAGATTGTGGGACAGGCTGTTTCTATCCAGGGGTTAAGGTCTGGAATACAGTGTCTGAGAGTGTGGGATAGGCCGGATTAATCCGGGGGTTAGGGTCTGGCACAAAGTGTCTGAGAGTGTGGGATAGGCCGGATTAATCCAGGGGTTATGGTCTGGAACACAGTGTCTGAGAGTGTGGGATAGGCCGGATTAATCCGGGGGTTAGGGTCTGGCACAAAATGTCGGTGAGTGTGGGATAGGCCGGATTAATCCAGGGGTTAGTGTCTGGAACTCAGTGTCTGAGAGTGTGGGGATGCCGGAATAATCCAGGATTTAGGGTCTGGAACTCAGTGTCTGAGAGTGTGGGATAGGCCGAGTCAATCCAATGGTCAGTCTCTGGAACACAGTGTCTGAGAGTGTGGGAAAGGCCAGATTAATCCGGGGCTTGGATCTGGAACAGTGTCTGAGAGTGTAGGAGAGGCTGGATTAATCCAGGGGTTAGTGTATTGAATACTGTCCCTGAGATTGTGGGACAGGCCTTTTCTATCCAGGGGTTAAGGTCTGGAATACAGTGTCTGAGAGTGTGGGATAGGCCGGATTAATCCAGGGGTTAGTGTCTGGAACACAGTGTCTGAGATTGTGGGAGAGGCCGGATTAATCCAGGGGTTAGGATCTGGAACACAGTGTCTGAGAGTGTGGGATAGGCCGGGTCAATCCAATGGTTAGTGTCTGTACACAGTGTCTGAGAGTGTGGGAGAGGCCGGATTAATCCAGGGGTTAGGGTCTGGGACACAGTTTCTGAGAGTGTGGGATAGGCCGGGTCAATCCAATGGTTAGTGTCTGTACACAGTGTCTGAGAGTGTGGGAGAGGCCGGATTAATCCAGGGGTTAGGATCTGGGACACAGTTTCTGAGAGTGTGGGAAAGGCCACATTAATCCAGGGGTTAGGGTCTGGAACACAGTGTCTGAGAGTGTGGGAAAGGCCGGATTAATCCAGGGGTTAGGATCTGGGACACAATTTCTGAGAGTGTGGAATCGGTCGGATTAATCCAGTTGTTAAGGTCTGGGACACAGCATTTGAGAGTGTGGGATAGACTGGATTAATGCAGGGGTTAGGGCCTGGAACACAGTGTCTGAGAGTGTGGGATAGGCCGGATTAATCCAGGGGTTAAGGTCTGGGACACAGCATTTGAGAGTGTGGGATAGACTGGATTAATGCAGGAGTTAGGGTCTGGAACACAGTGTCTGAGAGTGTAGGATAGGCCGGATTAATCCAGCAGTGTGGGTCTGGAATGCAGTGTCTGCAGGAGAAGGATAGGCCGGATTAATCCAGGGGTGAGGGTCTGGTACAAAGTGCCAGAAAATATGGGGAAGGCCGATTCAATCCCGGGGTTAGTGTCTGGAACAAGGTAGCTGGGAGTGTGGGATAGGCTGGATTAATGCAGGCATTAGGGCCTGGAACACATGGTGTCTGAGAGTGTGGGATAGGCCGGAATAATCCAGGGGTTAGGGTCAGGTGCAAAGTGCCGGAAAGTGCGGGGAAGGCCGATTCAATCCCGGGGTTAGGTTCTGGCTCAAAGTGCGTGAGGGTTTGGGATAGTTTCTGAGAGTGTAGGAGAGGCTGGATTAATCCAGGGGTCAGTGTGGAGTACAGTCCCTGAGATTGTGGGACAGACCGTTTCTATCCAGGGGTTAGTGTGGAATACAGTCCCTGAGATTGTGGGACAGGCCGTTTCTATCCAGGGGTTAGTGTGGAATACAGTCCCTGAGATTGTGGGACAGGCCGTTTCTATCCAGGGGTTAGTGTGGAATACAGTCCCTGAGATTGTGGGACAGGCCGTTTCTATCCAGGGGTTAGTGTGGAATACAGTCCCTGAGATTGTGGGACAGGCCGTTTCTATCCAGGGGTTAGTGTGGAATACAGTCCCTGAGATTGTGGGACAGGCCGTTTCTATCCAGGGGTTAGTGTGGAATACAGTCCCTGAGATTGTGGGACAGGCCGTTTCTATCCAGGGGTTAAGGTCTGGAATACAGCGTCTGTGAGTGTGAAATCGGCCAGATTAATCCAGGGGTTAGGGTCTGGCACAAAGTGCCTGAGAGTGTGGGATAGGCCGGATTAATACAGCGGTTAGGGTCTGGAAAAAAGTGCCTGAGAGTATGGGAGGCCGGATTAAACCAGGGGTTAGTGTCTGGGACAAAGTGTCTGAGAGTGTGGGGTAGGCTGGGTCAATTCAATGGTTAGGGTCTGGAACACAGTGTCTGAGAGTGTGGGATAGGCCGGATTAATCCAGAGGCAAGGGTCTGCAAAACAGTGCCTAGGAGTGTGGGATAGGACGGATTAATGCAGGATTTAGGGTCTGGAACACAGGGCGTGAGAGCGTGGGGGAGGCTGGATTAATCCTGGGTTTAGGGTCTCGATCACAGTGTCTGAGAGTGTGTAATAGGCCGGATTAATATGTAGGTTACGGTCTGGAACAAAGTGTCTGAGAGTGTGGGGTCGGCTGGAAAAATCCAGGGGTTAGGGTCTGGAACACAGTGTCTGAGCGTGAGGGATAGGCCGGATTAATCCAGGGGTTAGGGTCTGGAACACAGAGACTTCGAATGTGAGATTGACCGTATTAATCCAGGGGTTAGGATCTGGAATAAAGTGGGTTTAGGGTCTCGAACACAGTGCCTGAGAATCTGGGTTAGACCGGATTGATCCAGTGATTAGTGCCTGGGACACAGTGTCTGAGAGTGTGTGATCGGTCGGATTAATTCATGGGTTAGTGTCTGGAACGCAGTGTCTGAGAGTGCGAGATAGGCCGGGTAAATCCAGGGGTTAGGGTCTGGAACACAGTGTCTGAGAGTGTGAGACATGCCGGATTAATTCAGGGGTTAGGGTCTGGAACAAATTGCCGGAGAGTTTGGGATAGGCCAGATTAATCCAGGGGCTCGTGTCTGGAATACAGTGTCAGAGAGTATGGGATAATCCGGATTAATCTAGGGGTTTGTGTCTGGAATACAGTGTCTGAAAGTGTCGGATAGGTTGGATTAATCCAGGGGTTAGGGTCTGGAATACAGTGTCTGAGAGTGTGGGATAGGCCGGATTAATCCAGGGGTTAGTGTGTGGAATACAGTGTCTGAGAGTGTGGGTAGGCTGGAAAAATCCAGGGGTTAGCGTCTGGAACACAGAGACTTCGAATGTGAGATAGACCATATTAATCCAGGGGTTAGAATCTGGAACAAAGTGGGTTTAGGGTCTCGAACACAGTGCCTGAAAATCTGGGTTAGACCAGATTGATCCAGTGATTAGTGCCTGGGACACAGTGTCTGAGAGTGTGTGATCAGTCGGATTAATCCAGGGGTTAGGGTCTGGAATACAGGGTATGAGAGTGTGGGATAGGCCAGATTAATCTAGGGGTTAGTGCCTGGAACACAGTGTCTGAGAGATTGGGATAGGCCAGATTACTCCAGGGGTTAGGTTCTAGAACACAGTGTCTAAGAGTGTGGGATAGGCCGGATTAATCCAGGGGGTAGGGTCTTGGACACAGTGTCAGAGAATGTGGTGTATGCCAGATTAATCCAGGGGTGAGTGTCTGGAATACAGTGTCTGAGAGTGTGGGATAGGCCGGATTAATCCAGGGGTTAGGTTCTGGAAAAAAGTGCCTGAGAGTGGGAGAAAGGCCGGATTAAACCAGGGGTTAGTGTCTGGGACAAAGTGTCTGAGAGTGTGGGGTAGACCAGTTTAATCCAGGGGTTAGGGTCTGGCACAAAGTGTCTGAGAGTGTGGGATAGGCCGGATTAATCCAGGGTTTAGGGTCAGGTGCAAAGTGCCGGAAAGTGCGGGGAAGGCCGATTCAATCCCGGGGTTAGGTTCTGGCTCAAAGTGCGTGAGGGTTTGGGATAGGCCGGATTAATCCAGGGGTTAGGGTCTGGAATACAGTGGCTGAGAGTGTGGAATAATCCGGGTCAATCCAATGGTTAATGTCTGGAACACAGTGGCTGAGAGTGTGGGGTAGGCCGGATTAATCCAGGGGTTAGGATCTGGAACACAGTGTCTGAGAGTGTGGTATAGGCTGGATTAATCCAGGGGTTAGGGTCTGAAACACAGTTTCTGAGATTGTGGGAGAGGCCGGATTAATCCAGGGGTTAGGATCTGGAACAAAGTGCCTGAGAGTGTGGGGATGCCGGAATAATCCAGGATTTAGGGTCTGGAACTCAGTGTCTGAGAGTGTTGAATAGGCCGAGTCAATCCAATGGTCAGTCTCTGGAACACAGTGCCTGAGTGTGGGGAGGCCGGTTCAATGCAGGGCTTAGGTTCTGGAAAAATGTGCCTGAGAGTGTGGGAAAGGCCAGATTAATCCAGGGGTTAGGATCTGGGACACAGTTTCTGAGAGTGTGGGAAAGGCCAGATTAATCCAGGGGTTAGGATCCGGAACAGTGTCTGAGAGTGTAGGAGAGGCTGGATTAATCCAGGGGTTAGTGTATTGAATACTGTCTCTGAGATTGTGGGACAGGCCATTTCTATCCAGGGGTTAAGGTCTGGAATACAGTGTCTGAGAGTGTGGGATAGGCCGGATTAATCCGGGGGTTAGGGTTTGGCACAAAGTGCCTGAGGGTGTGGAATAGGCCAGATTAATCCAGGGGTTAGTGTCTGGAACACAGTGTCTGAGAGTGTGGGATAGGCCAGATTACGCCAGGAGTTAGGGTCTGGTACACAGTGCCCGAGTATGGAATAGGCCAGATTACCCCAGGGGTTAGGTTCTAGAACACAGTGTCTGAGAGTGTGGGGGAGGCCCGATTAATTCAGGAGTTAGGGTCTGGAACCGAGTGTCTGAGCGTGTGGGATAGGCCGGGTCAATCCAATGGTGTAGGTCTGGAACACCGTGCATGAGAGTGTGGGATAGGCCGGATTAATCCAGGGGTTAGGGTCTGGAACACAGTGTCTGAGAGTGTAGGAAAAGCTGGATAAATCCAGGGGTTAAGTTCTGGAACACAGTGTCTGAGAGTGTGGGATAGGCTGGGTCAATCCAGGGGTTAGCGTCTGGAATACAGTGTCTGAGAGTGTGGGGTAGGCTGGAATATTCCAGGGGTTAGCGTCTGGAATACAGTGTCTGAGAGTGTGGGGTAGGCTGGAATATTCCAGGGGTTAGTGTCTGGAATACAGTGTCTGAGAGTGTGGGACCGGCCGGATTAATCCAGGGATTAGGGTCTGTAACACTGTGTCCGAGAGTGTAGGATAGGCCGGCGTAATCCAGGGTTAGTGTCTGGAACACAGTGTCTGAGAGTGTGGGATAGGCCGGATTAATCCAGGGGTTAGTGTCTGGAATACAGTGTCTGAGAGTGTGGGGAGGCCGGATTAATCCAGGGTTTAGGGTCTGGAACACAATGTCTGAGAGTGTGGCATTGGCCGGATTAGTACGTAGGTTACGGTCTGGAACAAGCTGTCTGAGAGTGTGGGGTAGGCTGGAAAAATCCAGGGGTTAGCGTCTGGAACACAGAGACTTCGAATGTGAGATAGACCGTATTAATCCAGGGGTTAGAATCTGGAACACAGCATTTGAGGGTGTGGAATAGGCTGGATTAATGCAGGAGTTCGGGTCTGGAACACAGTGTCTGAGAGTGTAGGATAGGCCAGGTCGATCCAGGGGTTAGGTTCTGGAACAAAGTGCCTGAGAGTGTGGGTTAGGCCGGATTAATCCAGGGGTTAGGGCCTGGAACACAGTGCCTGAGAGTGTGGGATGGGCCGGGTCAATCCAGGGGTTCGGGTCTGTAACACAGTGTCCGAGAGCGTGGGAAAGGCCAGATTAATCCAGGGGTTAGGTCTGGAACACAGTGTCTGAGAGTGTGAGAAAGGCCGGATTAATCCAGGGGTTAGGATCTGGAACAGTGCCTGAGAGTGTAGGATTGGCTGGATTAATCCAAGGGTTAGTGTATGGAATACAGTCCCTGAGATTGTGGGACAGGCTGTTTCTATCCAGGGGTTAAGGTCTGGAACACAGTGTCTGAGATTGTGGGAGAGGCCGGATTAATCCAGGGGTTAGGATCTGGAACAAAGTGCCTGAGAGTGTGGTATAGGACGGATTAATCCGGGGGTTAGGGTCTGGCGCAAAGTGACTGAGAGTGTGGGATAGGCCGGATTAATCCAGGGGTTAGGATCTGGAACAGTGTCTGAGAGTGTAGGATAGGCCGGATTAATCCAGGGGTTAGGATCTGGAACAGTGTCTGAGAGTGTGGGAAAGGCCAGATTGATCCAGGGGTTAGGGTCTGGAACACAGTTTCTGAGATTGTGGGGCAGGCTGGATTAATCCAGGGGTTAGGATCTGGAACAAAGTGCCTGAGAGTGTGGGGATGCCGGAATAATCCTGGATTTAGGGTCTGGAACTCAGTGTCTGAGAGTGTTGAATAGGCCGAGTCAATCCAATGGTCAGTCTCTGGAACACAGTGCCTGAGTTTGGGGAGGCCGGTTCAATGCAGAGCTTAGGTTCTGGAAAAATGTGCCTGAGAGTGTGGGAAAGGCCGGATTAATCCAGGGGTTAGGATCTGGGACACAGTTTCTGAGAGTGTGGGAAAGGCCACATTAATCCAGGGGTTAGGGTCTGGAACACAGTGTCTGAGAGTGTGGGAAAGGCCGGATTAATCCAGGGGTTAGGATCTTGGACACAATTTCTGAGAGTGTGGAATCGGACGGATTAATCCAGTTGTTAAGGTCTGGGACACAGCATTTGAGAGTGTGGGATAGACTGGATTAATGCAGGGGTTAGGGCCTGGAACACAGTGTCTGAGAGTGTAGGATAGGCCGGATTAATCCAGCAGTGTGGGTCTGGAATGCAGTGTCTGCAGGAGAAGGATAGGCCGGATTAATCAAGGGGTTAGGGTCTGGTACAAAGTGCCAGAAAATATGGGGAAGGCCGATTCAATCCCGGGGTTAGTGTCTGGAACAAGGTAGCTGGGAGTGTGGGATAGGCCGGATTAATGCAGGCATTAGGGCCTGGAACACATGGTGTCTGAGAGTGTGGGATAGGCCGGAATAATCCAGGGGTTAGGGTCTGAAACAAAGTGCATGAGAGTGTGGGGAGGCCGGAATAATCCAGGGGTTAGGGTCTGAAACAAAGTGCATGAGAGTGTGGGATAGGCCGGATTAAACCAGGGGCTAGGCTCTGGAACATGTGATAGGGTTAGGGTGAGGGTTAGGCATAGCTGGGGCCCATACGTGGGCCTGTCTCTTTGTTGGCTACGTAGAACAGTTGATCTTCCGTAATTACACCGGCACCACTCCCCACCTCTTCCTCCGCTACATTGATGACTGCATTGGCGCCACCTCGTGCTCCCGTGAGGAGGTTGAGCAATTCATCAACTTCACCAACACATTCCACCCTGACCTTAAATTTACCTGGACCATCTCTGACACCTCCCTCCCCTTCCTGGACCTCTCCATCTCCACTAATGACGACCGACTTGACACTGACATTTTTTACAAACCCACCGACTCCCATAGCTACCTGGATTACACCTCTTCCCACTCTACCTCTTGCAAAAATGCCATCCCGTATTCCCAATTCCTCCGCCTCCGCCGTATCTGCTCCCAGGAGGACCAGTTCCACCATAGGACACACCAGATGGCCTCCTTCTTTAGAGACCGCAATTTCCCTGCCCACGTGGTTAAAGATGCCCTTCCACATCCCGCACCTCCACCCTCAGACCCCACCCCTCCAACTGTAACAAGGACAGAACCCTCCTGGTGCTCACCTTCCACCCTACAAACCTTTGCATAAACCAAATCATCCGCCGACATTTCTGCCACCTCCAAACAGAACCCACCACCAGGGATATATTTCCTTCCCCACCCCTTTATGCCTTCCGCAAAGACCGTTCCCTCCGTGACTACCTGGTCAGGTCCACGCCCCCCTACAACTCACCCTCCTATCTTGGCACTTTCCCCTGCCACTGCAGGAACTGTAAAACCTGCGCCCACACCTCCTCCCTCACCTCTATCCAAGGCCCTAAAGGAGCCTTCCACATCCATCAAAGTTTTATTTGCACATCCACTAATATCATTTATTGTATCCGTTGCTCCCGATGTGGTCTCCTCTACATTGGGAAGACTGGGCGCCTCCTAGCAGAGCGCTTTAGGGAACATCTCTGGGACACCCGCACCAATCAACCAAACCGCCCCGTGGCCCAACATTTCAACTCCCCCTCCCACTCTGCCGAGGACATGGAGGTCCTGGGCCTCCTTCACCGCCGCTCCCTCACCACCAGACGCCTGGAGGAAGAACGACTCAACTTCCGCCTTGGAACACTTCAACCCCAGGGCATCAATGTGGACTTCAACAGTTTCCTCATTTCCCCTTCCCCCACCTCATCCTAGTTTCAAACTTCCAGTTCAGTAACTGTCCCCATGACTTGTCCGGACTTGTCCACCTGCCTATCTCCTTTTCCACCTATCCACTCCACCCTCTCCTCCCTGACCTGTCACCTTCATCACCTCCCCCACTCACCCATTGCACTCTATGCTACTTTCTCCCCACCCACACCCTCCTCTAGCTTATCTCTCCATGCTTCAGGCTCACTGCCTTTATTCCTGATGAAGGGCTTTTGCCCGAAACGTCGATTGCGAAGCAACTTGGATGCTGCCTGTACTGCTGTGCTCTTCCAGCACCACTAATTCAGAACTTGGAATTTAAATGCTATTAATGCTTAGTATAATTCTATGCTATTAAACTGCTTGTCTCTCTCTGTAGTTACAGCAGTCTAAACAAACCATCAAGGCTGGGTTGGAGCCCCCCCCCCCAATCAACTCCATCATTCTATTAGGGCCTTGTGGAAGAGACAGAGGATGAATCACCAGTTTTTCACAAAATAATCCCCTTTCCCCACTCAAAGGTTCGATGGTTGGACACTCACTAGTTTTGTTGTTTGTTGTACCTGTTACATCTGTCCAGCTCGGCCTGTCTTGGTTTATTGCTTTTGTTTGTTTGTTTAGGTGATTATTCTTTGTTTATGGAATATGGAAGGTGGCTGGTCTTTCTTGATGTGTTAAAAGATAAGGCTGGCCAGCAGTAACAATTCTTCCACACTTGGTTAAGCAATGATGCCACAGCCAGGATTTATCAGACTAATCTCCCAAGCTAAAAACTGTGATATGGTGTGTGTGTGAGAGAGAGGAAAAAGAGCTGTACAGCTGGTAGAAAGTTTAACCCTTTGTGATTCGGTTTGAATGCACACTTGGTGATTGAATGTTTGTACTTTGTTCCCTGGAGCTTGAGAACCAGGACTGTTTTGAATCTGATTTCTATTATGGAAATTTAACATGAGTTCTTTTTAAGGTTAAGGATTTTTAATGATTATGAAATAAAATATTAATTCCTGTTCTTTTTACAGGTCATGCCTGCCTTCCTGTCAGCTTCTAACTAATCTCCGTTATCCTTACATGAAAGCCAACCTTATTAGATTTCAAATCAGCTTTATACGGAGGAAAACAACATTATAACTTTTTTTGTTTCAGACTCATTTGTTTCCACTTAATGTTAAGCCTGATGTGTTTCATTGGTGATTATGATGTGCCAGCCATAGATTTAGTCAGGAAGTCCACTCCCTCAATACAGTTGAAGTTTCAGTTCAACATTAGATTGCGATAAATCATCAAAAGAAAATCCCAAGGTTAATATATGTGTCCTTGCATGTGGCCATTATGCATACATTAGAAGTTTTTTTTAATTTGATTAAACAAATGCGTTCAACGCAGCTCCAGTTATTTCACGACCTATAGCATTATAATGGAGCAATGACCAGTCAGGACTACTTAAGGAACTTAATTTTGGATTTAAATGAAGGGACTAAAACTAGGTAATTATAGTGGATTTCAAAGTTGCGAACTGTATGTATTTTACATTTTAAATATTAAATACTGAATAAATGAATTTTATATATATATAAATTAAATAAGAAAATAAAATGTTGTATAATACTTAGGTATATATATTGTAAAAATAGTATTCATTGATATATTAAACAGAGGAGATCTGATCTCAAAGCTAGACAATGAGAACTAAGCTCTGGTGATCCTCCAATATCCACAAAAATAACTGAAAACTTATTTTCCATAATCTTCTTCAGCTGGATCCCCACTCAGTGATACACAAAGTCTGCTTGGTACCACTCCAATCAGGGCTCTCTTCAGAAATTCAAACTGAATTCTATCCATATCATTAGGTGTCCCGAACGGATGAAAAAGAACTACTGCCTGACTTAAACAGGTATTGCTGTCACCCAGCATTCCAACCTTTGGGAAATAGGGACAGGCAAACATATCGAGGAATAGGATGGTATACCAACTACTTTCTTTTGTAGCATCACTGCCACGTTGCCATGGAGCTGGCAAGCTCCATAATGTCACAACCATGTGATACAGTGACCAGGACAAGTGAATGAGACAAATCACCGATTTAGTTATTCTCCTCTTGCAATTTTTGATGAGCTGAAAATTCAAATCTTAAAACTAGCTTTCAGATTATGACAATTAAGATTCAAAAATGTATAGTTAGGAACAGGCTTTAAAGTTAGACAAGCATAAATTGGTAAATTGGTTAAATGAGGTTAAAATGAAAATCGAGGCAAGGAGATCAACTACAGAAGGGAATGATGTAATAAGAAGGATAAAACAGCAGAGTACAGTTTTAAAAATTTTTAGTCACTTGTTGGGTTTCCACACTGAATTCAGATAACAATTATTTTTATTATCATAAATATTATTAATTATATATAATATTATTTATATTATTAATGTTTATAATAAATCAATTGTATTAACCTGAATCAAAATTAATTGGCAGGGTCCCTTCACACATTGTCAGTAACCTGTCAGTTTGATTCATGTTTAATTTAAAACATGACTGCATTAATACTTTGTTAATTTAAAATGAAAAGCTACATTACTGGCCAGTTGAAGAAATTCTGCATATGATTGGGGGATATATAATATATATATATTATACACATATATATAGAACAGATGAAACTCCCAAAAGCTGGGGAAGTGACTGTGAATGGGTGTATACATGTAAGAGAAATTCTGAATGACATTAAAAAACAATGTAAGGCCACTCAAGTTGAGGAATATATAAACAAGGTTAAAGCAACAAAACTGTCAAATAAAATAAACTTATGCACGGGACTCCAAGTAGAATCCATTTCTGACATACTGACCCTTTTCGAGGATTGGGATTTGGTTCCTGTATACCTGCTGAGCCCTGTGGCTATGAGGTTGGCACTGCTGCCTCACAGTGCTAGGGTCCTGGGTTTAATGCCAGCCTTGGATGGCTGTCTGTATGGAGTCGGCACATTCTCCCCGTGTCTGCGTGGGTTTTCTCCGGGTGCTCCGGTTTCTTCCCACAGTCCAAAGATGTGCATGTCAGGTGAATTGGCCATGCTACCCTGCCCGTAGTGTTTGGTGCATTAGTCAGAGGGATATGGGTCTAGGTGGTTTATTCCTCATAGGATCGGTGTGGACTTGTTGGGCCTGTTTCCACACTGTAGGGAATTGAATTGTCACCTGATTGTCCCCAGCCTTAATTTAAAGTATCCACTTGTTGAAACTTTTCCTTCTTTTGAAAACCAAGCACCTAGTCTTAATAATCAATATCATGGGGATGAGTGACTTGTACCATCCTAAACTGGGTCCCATCTCAGGGACTACAGTAATGTTAATGAAGGAGCATGGGGCTGGAAAGGAGGGCGGGGCGGAAAGGAGAAGGGGGGTGGAGAGGAGGGGTTTGGAAAGGAGAGGGCTGGAGAGGACGGGGTGGTGGAGAGGAGAAGGGGGTGGAGAGGAGAAGGGGGTGGAGAGGAGAAGGGGGGTGGAGAGGAGAAGGGGGGTGGAGAGGAGAAGGGGGTGGAGAGGAGGGGGGGTGGAGAGGAGAAGGGGGTGGAGAGGAGAAGGGCGGTGGAGAGGAGAAGGGGGGTGGAGAGGAGAAGGGGGTGGAGAGGAGAAGGGGGGTGGAGAGGAGGGGGGGTGGAGAGGAGAAGGGGGTGGAGAGGAGAAGGGGGTGGACAGGAGAAGGGGGGTGGAGAGGAGAAGGGGGTGGAGAGGAGAAGGGGGTGGAGAGGAGAAGGGGGTGGAGAGGAGAAGGGGGTGGAGAGGAGAAGGGGGGTGGAGAGTAGAAGGGGGTGGAGAGGAGGGGGGGTGGAGAGGAGAAGGGGTGGAGAGGAGAAGGGGGTGGAGAGGAGAAGGGGGTGGAGAGGAGAAGGGGGTGGAGAGGAGAAGGGGGGGTGGAAAGGAGAAGGGGGTGGAGAGGAGAAGGGGGGTGGAGAGGAGAAGGGGGTGGAGAGGAGAAGGGGGGTGGAGAGGAGAAGGGGGGTGGAGAGGAGAAGGGGGTGGAGAGGAGAAGGGGGTGGAGAGGAGAAGGGGGGTGGAGAGGAGGGGGGGTGGAGAGGAGAAGGGGGTGGAGAGGAGAAGGGGGGTGGAGAGGAGAAGGGGGGTGGAGAGGAGAAGGGAATGGAAAGGAGAAGGGGGTGGAGAGGAGAAGGGGGAGAGGAGAAGGGGGTGGAGAGGAGAAGGGGGTGGAGAGGAGAAGGGAATGGAAAGGAGAAGGGGGTGGAGAGGAGAAGGGGGTGGAGAGGAGAAGGGGGTGGAGAGGAGAAGGGGGTGGAGAGGAGAAGGGGGTGGAGAGGAGAAGGGGGGTGGAGAGGAGAAGGGGGGTGGAGAGGAGGGGGGGTGGAGAGGAAAAGGGGGTGGAGAGGAGAAGGGGGTGGAGAGGAGAAGGGGGTGGAGAGGAGAAGGGGGTGGAGAGGAGAAGGGGGGGTGGAAAGGAGAAGGAGGTGGAGAGGAGAAGGGGGGTGGAGAGGAGAAGGGGGTGGAGAGGAGAAGGGGGGTGGAGAGGAGAAGGGGGGTGGAGAGGAGAAAGGGGGGGAGAGGAGAAGGGGGGTGGAGAGGAGAAGGGGGTGGAGAGGAGAAGGGGGTGGAGAGGAGAATGGGGGTGGAGAGGAGAAGGGGGTGGAGAGGAGAATGGGGGTGGAGAGGAGAAGGGGGTGGAGAGGAGAAGTGGGTGGAGAGGAGGGGGGGATGGAAAGGAGGGGGTGGAGAGGAGAAGGGGGTGGAGAGGAGAAGGGGGGTGGAGAGGAGAAGGGGGTGGAGAGGAGGGGGGGGATGGAAAGGAGGGGGTGGAGAGGAGAAGGGGGTGGAGAGGAGAAGGGGGTGGAGAGGAGAAGGGGGTGGAGAGGAGAAGGGGGGTGGAGAGGAGAAGGGGGTGGAGAGGAGAAGGGGGTGGAGAGGAGAAGGGGGTGGAGAGGAGAAGGGGGGTGGAGAGGAGAAGGGGGTGGAGAGGAGAAGGGGGTGGAGAGGAGGGGGGGATGGAAAGGAGAAGGGGGTGGAGAGGAGAAGGGGGTGGAGAGGAGAAGGGGGTGGAGAGGAGAAGGGGAGTGGAGAGGAGAAGGGGGTGGAGAGGAGAAGGGGGTGGAGAGGAGGGGGGGATGGAAAGGAGAAGGGGGGGTGGAGAGGAGGGGGATGGAATGGAGGGGGGATGGAAAGGAGGGGGGGAAGGAGCGGGTTGTGTAAAGGAGAATGGGGCAGGAAAGGGGAATGGGGGTGGAAAGGAGGAGGGGCAGGAAAGGAGGGTGCGTGAAAAGGAGGGTGCGTGGTAAGGAGGAGGGGTGGAAGGGGGAGTGGAAAGGAGGGGGAAGGGGGAAGGAGAGAGTGGGGAAGAATAGAGGGAAAAGGAGGGAGTGGAGACGGAGAGGAGGGAAGGAGGGGAAGGAGAGAGGGAGAAGGAGGGAGGCGGAAGGAGAGGTGAAATGACAGAGGGGAGAAGGAGAGAGGAGAAGAAGAAGAAGAGAGGGGAGGAGAGAGAGGGAAGTTGGGAGGGGACAAGGAGAATGGGGAAGAGATGGGGAAGTAAAGAGAGGTGAAGGAGAGGGGGAAGGAATGGGGAAGGAGAGAGTGTGGAAGGAGGTGGGAACGAGTGAGGAGGGAAGGGGGAAGGAGTGAGGGGAGAAGGAGAGATGGGGAAAGAAGAGAGGGGGAAGGAGGGAGTGGGGAAGGAAGGGGGAAGGAGTGGGGGGAAGGAGAGAGTGGGGAAGGATAGAGGGGGAAGGAGGGAGGTGAGACGGAGAAGGGGAAGGAGGGGGGAAGGAGAGAGGGAGAAGGAGGAAAGGGAAGAAGAGAAGAAATGACAGAGGGGAGAAGGAGAGAAGGGAGAAGAGAGGGGAGGAGAGAAAGGGAAGTAGGGAGGGGAGGAGGAGAAAGGGGAAGAAATGGGGAAGGAAAGAGAGGGGAAGGAGAGGGGGAAGGAAGGGGGTAGGAGAGAGGGGAGAAGGAGAGAGGGGGGAAGGAGGGGGGATGGAGAGAGGAGAAGGAGAGAGGGGAAGGAAGGGTGAAGGAGAGCAGAGAACGAAGGGGGAAGGGGAGGGGGGAGAAAGAGAGGGGAAGGAAGGGGGTAGGGGAGAGGGAAGGGGCAAGGAGAGAGGGGAGAAGGAGAGAGGGGAGAATTAGAGGGGCAAAGGAGCAGGGGAAGGAGAGATGGGAGAAGAAGAGGGTGGAAGGAGGGGAGAAGGAGAGAGGGACAAGGAGGGAGGGGGAAGGAGAGGAGAAAGGAGAGTGTGGAGAAGGGAGGGAAGGAGGTGGTGACAGAAGGGGAAGGAGAGAGGGGTGAAGGAGAGAGGGGAAAAGGAGAGAGGGGAAGGAGGAGGGAAGGAAGGGGGGAGGAGGGAGGGGAGAAGGAGAGAGGGGAAGGAGGGAGGGGAGAAGGATGAAGGGGAGAAGGAGGGAGGGGAGAAGGACGGACGGGAGAAGGAGGGAGGGGAGAAGGAAGGGGGAAAGAGGGAGGGGAAGGAAGAGAGAAGGGGAGAGGGGAGAAAGAGAGCGGGGAAGGTAGTGGGAAGGAGAGAGGGGAGAAGGAGAGAAGGGGAAGGAGTGGGGGAAGGAGAGAGAGGAGGACGAGAGGTAGAAGGAAGGGGGAAGGAGAGGGGGGATGGAGAGAGGGGAGAAACAGAGCGGGGAAGGAAGGGGTAGGAGAGAGGGGAGAAGGAAAGGGGAAGGAGAGGGGGATGAGGGAGGGGAGAAAAAGGGAGGGGAAGGAGAGAGGGGAAAAGGAGAGAGGGGAGAAAGATAGGGGATAAAGAGAGGAGGGAAGGATAAGGGGACGGATAGAGGGGGAAGGAGGGTGGAAGGATAGAGGGGGAAGGAGAGAGTGGGGGAAGGAGAGGGGGGAAGGAGAGAGGGTAGACGGAGAGGGGGGAAGGAGGGGAGAAGGAGAGAGGGAGAAGGAGGGAGGGGGAAGAGGTGAAATGACAGAGGGGAGGAGAGAGGGGAGAAGGGTGGGGAGGAGAGAGAGGGAAGTAGGGAGGGGAGAAAGAGAAAGGGGAAGAAACGGGGACGGAAAGAGAGGGGAAGGAGAGGGAGAAGGAAGGGAGTAGGAGAGAGGGGAGAAGGAGAGGGCAAAAGGAGAGGGGGGAAGGAAGGCGGAAGGAGAGAGGGGAGAAGGAGTGAGGGTGGAAGGAGGGGCGAAGGAGAGAGGGGAAAGAGCGAGGGGAAGGAAGGGTGAAGGAGAGAGCAGGGAACGAAGGGGGAAGGGGAGAGGGGGAGAAAGAGAGGGGAAGGAAGGGGGTAGGATAGAGGGAAGGGGCAAGGAGAGATGGGAGAAGGAGAGGGGGATGGAGAGGGGAGGAGGAGAGAGAGGGGAAGGAGGAGGGAAGGAAGGGGGAGGGGGAGAGGAGAAGGAGAGAGGGGAAGGAGAGAGGGGAGAAGGCGCGAGGAGAGAAGGAGGTACGGGAGAAGGAGGGAGGGGAGAAGGAGGGGGGTAGGAGAGAGGGGAAGGAAGGGGGAAGGAGAGAGGGTCAAGAAAGGGGGAAGGAGAGAGGGGAGAAACAGAGCAGGGAAGGTAGGGGGAATGAGAGAGGAGAGAAAGACAGAAGAAGGGGAGGAGGAGTGGGGGAAGGAGAGAGGGGAGGAGGAGGGGTAGGAGGAAGGGGAAGGAGAGGGGGGAGAAGGAGAGAGGGGAAATGAGAGCAGGGATAAGGAGAAAGTGGAAGGAAGGAGGAAGGAGAGAGTGGAAGGAAGGGGGAAGGAGAGGGGGGAAGTAGGGAGGGGAGAAGGAGAAAGGGGAAGAAACAGGGAACGAAAGGGGGGAAAGGGGGAAGGAAGGGGGAAGGAGAGAGGGGAGAAGGAGAGAGGGGAAGGAGAGAGGGGGACAAGGAGAAAGGGGGGAAGGAAAGGGGGTGAGGAGAGGGCAAGGAATGGGGAAGGAGAGTGGGGTGAAGGAGAGAGGGAAAGGAAGGGGGAAGGAGAGAGATGGGAGAAGGAGAGAGGGGGGAAGGAAGGGGGAAGGAGAGAAGGGAGGAGAGCGGGGGAAGGAGAGGGGGAGAAGGAGAGAGGGGAATGAAGGGGGGTAGGAGAGACTGGGGGGGAACAAGAGAGGGGGAAGGAGGAAGGAGTGAGTGGAGAAGGAGAGATGGGGAAAGGAGAGAGGGGGATGGAGGTGGGAAGGAGAGAGGGACAAGGGGGGGGGAGAGTGGGGAAGGAGAGAGTGGAGAAGGATAGAGGGGGAAGGAGGGCGGGGAGACTGTGAGTGGGGAAGGATAGAGGGGGAAGGAGGGAGGGGAGACAGAGTGGGGGAAGGAGGGGGGAAGGAGAGAGGGGGAAGGAGGGAGGGGGAAGAAGAGGCGAAATGACAGAGGGGAGAATGAGAGAGGGGAGAAGAGTGGGGAGGAGAGAAAGGGAAGTTAGGAGGGGAGAAGGAGAAAGGGGAAGAAACAGGGAAGGAAAGAGAGGGGAAGGAGAGGGGGAAGAAGAAGAGAGAGGGGAAGGAGAGAAGGGTGAAGGAGAGAGGGTAAGGAATGTGGAAGAAGAGAGGGGAGAAGGAGACAGGTGGGGAAGGAAAGAGGGGAAGGAAGGGGGAGGAGAAAGGGGAGAAGGAGAGGAGGGAGAAAGAGAGGGGCGGAAGGAGTGAGGCGAAGGAAGCGGGAGGGAAGGGGGAAGGAGAGAGGGGGAAGGAGAGAGGGGAAGGAAGTGGGAAGAAGAGAGGGGAGAAGGAGAGAGGGGATGGAAGGATGAAGGAGAGAGTGGAGAAGGAGAGAGGGTTGAACGAGGGGGAAGGAGAGGGGGGAAGGAAGGGGGGAAGGAGAGAAGGAAGAAGGAGAGATGGAAGGAGAGAGGGGACAAGGAGAGAGGGGGGAGGAGAGAGGGGGGAAGGAGAGGGTGGAAGGAGAGAGGGGAATGAAGGGGGAAGGAGAGAGGGAGAAGGAGAGGGGGAAGGAAGGGGCACGAAGAGAGGGGAGAAGGAGAGAGAGAGGGGAAGGAAAGGGGAAGGAGAGAGGGGAGGAGAGCTGGGGAAGGAGAGAGGGGAGAAGGAGAAAGTGGAAGGAAGGGGGAAGGAGAGAAGGGAGAAGGAGAGAGGGGAAGGTAGGGGGAAGGAGGGGGGAAGGAGAGAGGGGAGAAGGAGGGAGGGGATGAAAGGATGAAGGAGAGAGGGGAGAAGGAGACGGGTGGGGAAGAAGAGAGGGGAAGGAAGGGGGAAGGGGAGAAGGAGAGGGGGAAGGAGAGAGGGGGAATGGAGGGAAGGAGTGAGGGGAGAAGGACAGATTGGGAAAGGAGAGGGGGGAAGGAGAGAGTGGGGAAGGAAAGAGGGGAAGGAGAGAGGGGGGAAGGAGAGAGGGTAAACGGAGAGGGGGAAGGAGGGGGGAAGGAAAGACGGAGAAGGAGGGAGGGGGAAGGAGAGCAGAAAGGAGAGAGGGGAAGGAAGGGGGAAAGAGAGAGGGGTGAAGGAGAGAGGGGAGAAGGAGAGAGGGGATGGAAGGATGAAGGAGAGCGGGGAGAAGGAGACGGGTGGGGAAGAAGAGAGGGGAAGGAAGGGGGAAGGAGAGAGGGGAGAAGGAGAGGGGGAACGAGAGAGGGGGGAAGGAAGGGGGAACGAGAGAGTGGAGAAGGAGAGAGGGGGGAAGGAGAGAGGGGAAGGAAGGGGGAAGGAGATGGGGAGAAGGAGAGAGGGGAAGGAAGGGGGAAGGAGAAAGGGTAGAAACAGCAGGGAAGGAACGGTGAAGGAGAGAGGGGAAGGAAGGGGGAAGGAGCGGGGGGAGGAGAGAGAGGGGAGAAGGAGAGAGGGGAGAAGGAGACGGGTGGGGAAGAAGAGAGCGGAAGGAAGGGGGAAGGAGAGAGGGAGAAGGAGAGAGGGGAGAAGGAGAAGGGGAAGGAGAGAGCGGGGAAGGAAGGGGGAACGAGAGAGTGGAGAAGGAGAGGGGGGAAGGGGAGAGGGGAAGGAAGGGGGAAGGAGAGAGGGGAGAAGGAAGGGGGAAGATGAGAGGCGAGAAGGAGATGGGGGAGAAGGAGAGGGGCGAAGGAGTTGGGGAAGGAGAGAGGGGAGAAGGAGAAAGGGGGAGGGGAGAGAGGACAAGGAGAATGGGGAGAAAGAGAGTGGGAAAGGAGACGGGTATGTATAGAGGGGGAAAGGAGAGAGGGGGAAGGAGGGTGGAAGGATAGGGGTGGAAGGAGGGACTGGGGGGGAACAAGAGAGGGGGAAGGAGGAAGGAATGAGGGGAGAAGGAGAGATGGGGAAAGGAGAGAGGGGGATGGAGGTGGGAAGGAGAGAGGACAAGGAGGGAAGGAGAGGGGAAGGAGAGAGTGGAGAAGGAGAGAGGGGAGGAAACAGGGAAGAAAAGAGGGGGTAGGGGGAAGAAAAGGGAGGAGAGAGGGGGAAGGAGAGAGTGGGGAAGGATAGAGGGGGAAGGAGGGAGGGGAGACAGAGTGGGGGAAGGAGAGAGGGAGAAGGACGGAGGGGGAAGAAGAGGCGAAATGACAGAGGGGAGAATGAGAGAGGGGAGAAGAGTGGGGAGGAGAGAAAGGGAAGTTAGGAGGGGAGAAGGAGAAAGGGGAAGAAACTGGGAAGGAAAGAGAGGTGAAGGAGAGGGGGAAGGAAGGGGGTAGGAGAGAGGGGACAAGGAGGGGGGAAGGAGAGAGGTGAGAAGGAAGGGGGAAGGAGAGAGGGGAGAAGGAGAGAGGGGGAATGAGGGTGGAAGGAGAGAGGGGAAGGAGAGAGCAGGGAACGAAGGGGGAAGGGGAGAGAGGGAGAAAGAGAGGGGAAGGAAGGGATTAGGAGCGAGGGAAGGGGCAAGGAGAGAGGGGAGAAGGAGAGAGGGGAGAAGGAGAAAGTGGAAGGAAGGGGAAGGAGAGAAGGGAGGGGGGTAGGAGTGGGGGAAGGAGAAGGGGAGGAGGAGGGGTTGAAGGAAGGGGGAAGGAGAGAGGGGAGAAGGAGAGGGGGGGAGGTGAGAGGGGGTAGGGGGGAAGAGGAGGGGGGAGAATGAGAGAGAGGAAGGAGAGAAGGAAGAAGGAGGGGGAAGGAGAGAGTGGAAGGAAGACGGAAGGAGAGAGGGGAAAGAAAGGGGGAAGGGTAGAGGGGAGAAAAGAGAGAAGGGAGGGGGTTAGGAGTGGGGGAAAGAGAGAGGGGAGGAGGAGGGGTATAAGGAAGGGGAAGGAGAGGGGGAGAAGGAGAGAGGGGAGAAGGAGAGCGGGGATAAGAAGAAAGTGGAAGGAAGGGGGAAGGGGAGAGTGGAAGGAAGGGGGAAGGGGAGAGAGGACAAGAAAGGGGGAAGGGGAGAGGGGGAGAATGAGAGAGGGGAAGGAAGGGGGTAGGAGAGGGGGAGAAGGAGGGGGAAGGAACGGGGAAGGAGAGAGGGTGAAGAATAGGGGAGAAGGAGAGAGGGGAAGGAGAGAGCAGGGAACGAAGCGGGAAGGGGAGAGGGGAAGAAAGAGAGGGGAAGGAAGGGGTTAGGAGCGAGGGAAGGGGCAAGGAGAGAGGGGAGAAGGAGTGAGGGGAGAAGGAGAAAGTGGAAGGAAGGGGAAGGAGCGAAGGGGAGGGGGGTAGGAGTGGGGGAAGGAGAGGGGGAGGAGGAGGGGTAGAAGGAAGGGGGAAGGAGAGGGGGGAGAAGGAGAGCGGGGATAAGCAGAAAGTGGAAGGAAGGGGAAGGAGAGTGAGGAGGGGGGAAAGGAGAGAGGGGAAAAGGAGAGTGGGGGAAGGAATGGGGACAGAGAGAGGGGAGAAAGAGAGAGGGGGAGGAAGGAGGATGGAGAGAGGGGGAGGTAGGGAGGGGAGAAGGAGAAAGGGGAAGAAACAGCGAAGGAAAGGGGGAAGGGGGGAAGGAAGGTGGAAGGAGAGAGGGGAGAAGGAGAGAGGGGAAGGAACGGGGGAAGGAGAGGGGAAGAAGGAGAGGGGGGAATGAGAGAGGGGAGAAGGAGAGGGGGGAGGAAGGGTGAATGAGAGAGGGGAGAAGGAGGCGAGTGGGGAAGAAGAGCGTGTAAGGAAGGGGGAAGGAGAGAGCAGAGAAGGAGAGGGGGGAAGGTGAGAGGGGGTAGGGGGGAAGAGGAGGGGGGAGAATGAGAGAGGGGAAGGACGGGGGTAGGAGAGAGGGGAGAAGGAGAGAGGGGAAGGAGAGAGGGAACAAGGAGTGGGGAAGGAGAGAGTGGAAGGAAGGGGGAAGGAGAGAGGGGAAAGAAAGCGGGAAGGGTAGAGGGGAGAAGGAGAGAAGGGAGGGGATTAGGAGTGGGGGAAAGAGAGGGGAGGAGGAAGAGGGGTAGAAGGAATGGGGGAAAGAGAGGGGGAGAAGGAGAGAGGGGAGAAGGAGAGAGGGGAGAAGGAGAGCGGGAATAAGAAGAAAATGGAAGGAAGGGGGAAGGGGAGAGTGGAAGGAAGGGGGAAGGAGAGAGGGGACAAAAAAGTGGGAAGGGGAGAGGGGGAGAATGAGAGAGGGGAAGGAAGGGGGTAGGAGAGGGAAGGGGGAAGGAACGGAGAAGGAGAGAGGGGAAGGAGAGAGGGGAGAAGGAGAGATGGGAAGGAAGAGGGAAGGAGAAAGGGGAGAAACAGAGCGGGGAAGGAGAGAGGGGAGAAGGAGAGAGGGGAGAAGGAGAGAGGGGAGAAGGAGGGGTAGAAGGAAGGGGGAAGGAAAGGGGAGAAGGAGAGAGGGGGAAGGAGAGAAGGGTGAAGGAGAGAGGGTAAGGAATGTGGAAGAAGAGAGGGGAGAAGGTGAGGGGGAGAAGGAGACAGGTGGGGAAGAAGAAGAGAAGGGAAGGAAGGGGGATGAGAGGGGAGAGAAGGAGAGGGGGAAAAGAGAGGGTGGGAAGGAGTGAGGGGAAGGAAGCGGGAACGAGAGTGGAGAAGGAGAGAGGGGTGAACGAGGGGGGAAGGAAGGGGCAAGGAGAGAGTGGGAAGTAGGGTGGGGAGAAGGAGAAAGGGGAAGGAAAGAGGAGGAATGGGGGAAGGAATGGGGAAGGAGAGAGGGGAGAAGGAGAGAGGGGAAGAAAGGAGTAAGGAGAGAGGGGAGAAGAGAGGGGAAGGAAGGGGGAAGGAGAGGGGGAAGGAGAGAGGGGAGAAGGAGAGAGAGGAAGGAAGGGGGTAGGAGAGAGGGGAGAAGGAGAGGGGGAAGGAGAGAGGATGAAAGGAGGGGAGGAGTGAGGGGAAAAGGAGATATTGGGAAAGGAGAGAGGGGGAAGGAGAGAGTGGGGAAGGATCGAGGGGGAAGGAGAGAGGGGAGAATGGGAGAGGGTAGACAAAGACGGGGGAAGGAGGGGGTAAGGAGAGAGGGAGAAGGAGGGAGGGGGAAGGAGAGGGGAAAGGAAAGAGGGGAGAAGGAGAGGGGGAAGGAGAGAGTGAGAAGTAGGGAGGGAGAGGGAGAAAAGGGACGAAACAGGGAAGGAAAGAGGGGGAAGGGGGAAGGAAGGGAGAAGGAGAGAGGGGAGAAGGAGAGAGGGGAATGAAGGGGGTAGGAGAGAAGGGGGAAGGAGAGGAGGGAAGGAAGGGGAGAGAGAGAATGGAGAAGCAGAGTGGAGGGAAGGAAGGGGGAAGGAGAGAGGGGAGAAGGAGAGAGGGGACACAGAGAGGGAGAAGGAGGGGGGAAGGAAAGAATGAGAAGGAGGGAGGGGGAAGGATAGCGGAAAGGAGAGGGGCAGAAGGAGAGAGAGGAGAAAGACAGCGGGGAAGGTAGGGAGAAGGAGAGAATGAGAGAATGATGGGGGGTAGGAGTAGGGGAAGAAGGGAGGGGAGGAGGAGGGGTAGAAGGAAGGGGAAAGGAGAGGGGGAGAAGGAGAGCAGGGATAAGGAGAAAGTGGAAGGAACGGGGAAGGAGAGAGAGGGGGGAAGGGGGAAGGACAGGGAGGAGAGCGGGGGGAAGGAGAGAGGGGAGAAGGAGAGGGGGGGAAGGAATGGGGACAGAGAGAGGGGAGAAGGAGAGAGGGGGGTGGAAGCGGGAAGGAGAGAGGGGGATGTCGGGAGGAGAGAAGGAGAAAGGGGATGAAACAGGGGGAAGGGGGGAAGGAAGGGGGAAGGATAGAGGGGAGAAGGAGAGAGGGGAAGGAAGGGGGAAGGAGAGAGGGGGGGCAAGGAGAGAGGGGAGAAGGAAAGGAGTGAGGAGGGGGTAAGGAATGGGAGAAGGAAGAGGGGAGAAGGAGAGAGGGGAAGGAAGGGGGAAAGAGAGAGGGGAGAAGGAGAGAGGTGGGAAGGAAGGGGGAAGGAGACAGGGGAGGAGAGCGGGTGGAAGGAGAGAGGGGAGAAGGAGAGAGGGGAATGAAGGGGGGCGGAGAGAGGGGTGAAGGAGAGCGGGGGGAAGGAATGGGGACAGAGAGGGGGAGAAAGAGAGAGGGGGGAGGAATGGGGAAAGATAGAGGGGGAAGTAGGGAGGGGAGAAGGAGAAAGGGGAAGAAACAGGGAAGGAAAGGGGGAAAGGGGAAGGAGAGAGGTGAGAAGGAGAGAGGGGAAGTAAGGGGGAAGGAAAGGGGGAAAGGGGGAAGGAGAGAGGTGAGATGGAGAGAGGGGAAGTAAGGGGGAAGAAGAGAGGGGGCAAGGAAAGAGGGGGAAGGAAAGGGTGTGAGGAGAGGGTAAGGAATGGGGAAGGAGAGAGGGGAGAAGGAGAGAGGGGAAGGAAGGGGGAAGGAGAGGGGGAAGGAGAGAGGGGGAAGTAGCGACGGGAGAATGATAGAGGGGAAGGAGGAGGGAAGGAGGGGGGGAGGAGGGAGGGGAGAAAGAGAGATGGGAAGGAGTGAGGGGAGATGGAGAGAGGGGAATGAAGGGGGAAGGAGAGAGGGAGAAGGAGAGAGGGGAAGGAAAGACGGAGAAGGAGGGAGGGGGAAGGAGAGGGGAAAGGTGAGGGGGAGAAGGTGAGGGGGAAGGAGAGGGGGAGAAGGTGAGGGGGAAGGAGAGGGGGAGAAGGAGAGTGAGGATGGAGAGGGGGGAGAAGGAGAGAGGGGAAGGAACGAGGGAAGGAGAGGGGAGAAGGAGAGGAGGGATGGAGAGAGGGGAGAAGGAGAGAGGGGAGAAGGAGAGAGAGGACACAGAGAGGGAGAAGGAGGGGGGAAGGAAAGACAGAGAAGGAGGGAGGGGGAAGGAGAGCGGAAAGGAGAGGGGCAGAAGGAGAGAGGGGAGAAAGAGAGCGGGAAAGGTAGGGAGAAGGACAGAATGAGAGAAGGAAGGGGGGTAGGAGTAGGGGAAGGAGAGAGGGGAGGAGAAGGGGTAGAAGTAAGGGGGAAGGAGAGGAGGGAGAAGGAGAGAGAGGAGAAGGAGAGCGGGGATAAGGAGAAAGTGGAAGGAAGGGGCAAGGAGAGAGTGGGAGGAAGGGGGAAGGATAGGGAGGAGAGGGGGGAAGGAGATAGGGGAGAAGGAGAGTGGGGGGAAGGAATGGGGACAGAGAGAGGGGAGGAGAGAGGGGGGTGGAAGGGGGAAGGAGAGAGTGGGATGTAGGGAGGGGAGAAGCAGAAAGGGGAAGAAACAAGGGGGAAGGGGGGAAGGAAAGGGGAAGGAGAGAGGGGAGAAGGAGAGAGGCGAAGGAAGGGGAAAGGAGAGAGGGGGGCAAGGAGAGAGGGGAGAAGGAAAGGGGTTGAGGAGAGGGTAAGGAATGGGAGAAGGAGAGAGGGGAGAAGGAGAGAGGGTAAGGAAGGGGGAAAGAGAGAAGGGAGAAGGAGAGAGGGGGCAAGGAAGGGGTAAGGAGAGAGGGGAGGAGAGCGGGGGAAGGAGATGAGGGGAGAAGGAGAAAGTGGAAGGAAGGGGGAAGGAGGGGGTAGGAGTGGGCGAAGGAGGGGGGGAGGAGGGGTAGAAGGATGGGGGAAGGAGAGGGGGGAGAGTTTGAGAGGGGAAAAGGAGAGCGGGGATAAGGAGAAATTGGAAGGAAGGGGGAAGGAGAGATTGGAAGGAAGGGGGAAGGAGAGGGAGGAGTGGGGAGAAGGTGAGAGGGGAGAAGGAGGCGGGGGGAAGGAATGGGGACAGAGAGAGGGGAGAAAGAGAGCGGGGAGGAATAGGGAAGGATAGAGGGGGAAGTAGGGAGGGGAGAAGGAGAAAGGGGAAGAAACAGGGGGAAGGGGGGAAGGAAGGGGGGAAGGAGAGAGGGGGCAAGGAGAGAGGGGAGAAGGAAAGGGGGTGAGGAGAGGTAAGGAATGGGAAAAGGAGAGAGGGGAGAAGGAGAGAGGGGAAGGAAGGGGGAACGAGAGAGGGAGACTGAGAGGGAAAGGAAGGGGCAAGGAGAGGGGGGAAGGAGAGAGGGGGGAAGTAGCGACGGGAGAAAGATAGAGGGGAAGGAGGAGGGAAGGAAGAGGGTAGGAGGGAGGGTAGAAGGAGAGTGGGGAAGGAGTGAGTGGAGAAGGAGAGAGGGGAATGAAGGGGAAGGAGAGAGGAGAAGGAAGGGGCATGGAGAGAGGGGAGAAGGAGAGAGGGGATTCGGAGAGGGGGAAGGAAAGACGGAGAAGGAGGGAGGGGGAAGGAGAGGGGAAAGGAGAGGGGGAGAAGGTGAGGGGGAAGGAGAGGGGGAGAAGGAGAGTGAGGATGGAGAGGGGGGAGAAGGAGAGGGGGGAAGGAACGAGGGAAGGAGAGGGAGAAGGAGAGGAGGGATGGAGAGAGGGGAGAAGGAGAGAGGGGAGAAGGAGAGAGAGGACACAGAGAGGGAGAAGGAGCGGGAAGGAAGACAGAGAAGGAGGGAGGGGGAAGGAGAGGGGAAAGGTGAGGGGGAGAAGGTGAGGGGGAAGAGAGGGGGAGAAGGAGAGGGAGGATGGAGAGAGGGGAGAAGGAGAGAGGGGAAGGAGAGAGGGGAGAAGGAGAGAGGGGAAGGAACGGGGGAAGGAGTGGGGAGAAGGAGAGGAGGGAAGGAGAGAGGGGAGAAGGAGAGAGGGGAAGGACAGGGGAAGTAGAGGGGGAGAAGGTGAGGGGGAAGGAGAGGGGGAGAAGGAGAGGGAGGATGGAGAGAGGGGAGAAGGAGAGAGGGGAAGGAGAGAGGGGAGAAGGAAAGAGGGGAAGGAACGGGGAAGAGAGTGGGGAGAAGGAGAGGAGGGAAGGAGAGAGGGGAGAAGGAGAGAGGGGAAGGAACAGGGGAAGTAGAGGGGGAGAAGGAGAGAGGGGAAGGAAGGGTGAAGGAGAGAGGGGAAAAGGAGACGAGTGGGGAAGAAGAGAGTGGAAGGAAGGGGGAAGGAGAGAGCAGAGAAGGAGAGAGGGGGAAGGTGAGAGGGGGTGGGGTGAAGAGATGGGGGAGAATGAGAAAGGGGAAGGAGGGGGTAGGAGAGAGGGGAGAAGGAGGGGGGAAGGAACGGGGATGGAGAGAGGGGAGAAGGAGGGAGGGGAAGGAGAGAGGGGAGAAGGAGGGAGGAAGGAGAGAGTGGAAGGAAGGGGGAAGGAGAGAGGGGAAAGAAAGCGGGGAAGGGTAGAGGGAGAAGGAGAGATGGGAGGGGGTTTGGAGTGGGGGAAAGGGAGAGCGGAGGAGGAGGGGTAGAAGGAAGGGGGCAAGGAGGAGGGGGAGAAGGAGAGAGGGGAGAAGGAGAGCGGGAATAAGAAGAAAATGGAAGGAAGGGGGAAGGAGAGAGGGGACAAGAAAGTGGGAAGGGGAGAGGGGGAGAATGAGAGAGGGAAGGAAGGGGGTAGGAGAGGGGGAGAAGGATAGGGGAGAAGGAAGGGGGTAGGAGAGGGGGAGAAGGATAGGGGGAAAAGGAGAGATGGGAAGGAAGAGGGAGGGAGAGAGGGAAGAAACAGAAAGGGGAAGGAGAGAGGGGAGAAGGAGAGAGGGGAGAAGGAGAGAAGGGGGGGGTGGAGTGGGAGGAGGAGAGGGGGAGAAGGAGAGAGGATAGAAAGAGTGGGGGAAGGAAGGGGAAGAGGAGAGGGGAGAAGGAGAGATGGGGAGAAGGAGGGGTAGAAGGAAGGGGGAAAGAGAGGGGGAGAAGGAGAGAGGGGGAAGGAGTGAAGGGTGAAGGAGAGAGGGTAAGGAATGTGGAAGAAGAGAAGGGAGAAGGTGAGGGGGAGAAGGAGACAGGTGGGGAAGAAGAGCAGGGATGGAAGGGAGGAGAAAGGGGAGAGGAGTGTGGGGAAAAGAGACGGTGGGAATGAGTGAGGGGAAGGAAGCAGGAAGAAGAGTGGATAAGGGAGAGAGGGGGGAACGAGGGGGGAAGGAAGGGGGAAGAAGCGTGGGAGAAGGAGAGAGGGGGTAAGGAGAGAGGGGGAAGGAGGAGGGGGGCAAGGAGAGAGTGGGAAGTAGGGTGGGGAGAAGGAGAAAGGGGAAGAAACAGGGAAGGAAAGAGGAGGAATGGGGGAAGGAATGGGGAAGGAGAGAGGGGAGAAGGAGAGAGGGGAAGGAGGATGAAGGAGAGAGGGAGAAGGAGACGGGTGGGGAAGAAGAGAGGGGAAGGAAGGGAGTAAGAGAGATGGGGAGAAGGAGAGGGGAAAGGGAGAGAGGGGGAAAGGAGGAAAGGAGTGAGGGGAAAAGGAGATATTGGGAAAGGAGAGAGGGGGGAAGGAGAGAGTGGGGAAGGATCGAGGGGGAAGGAGAGAGGGGAGAAGGGGAGAGGGTAGACAAAGAGGGGGAAGGAGGGGGTAAGGAGAGAAGGAGAAGGAGGGAGGGGAAGGAGAGGGGAAAGGAGTGAGGGGAGAAGTAGAGAGGGAAGGAGAAAGGGGGAATTGGGGAGTGGAGAGTGAGAAAAGGGACGAAACAGGGAAGGAAAGAGGGGGAAGGGGGAAGGAAAGGGGAAGAGGAGAGGGGAGAAGGAGGAGTGGGGAAGGCAGGTGGTTGGAGAGAGGGGAGAAGGAGAGAGAGGGAAGGAGAGGAGGAAAGGATGGGGGAGAGAGAGAATGGAGAAGGAGAGTGGAGGGAAGGAGGGGGAAGAAGGGAGGGGAGAAGGAGAGAGGGGACACAGAGAGGGAGAAGGAGGCGGGAAGCAAGACAGAGAGGAGGGAGGGGGAAGGAGAGCGGAAAGGAGAGGGGCAGAAGGAGAGAGGGGAGAAGGAGAGGGGGAACGAGAGAGGGGAGAAGGAGTGGGGGAAGGAGACAGGAGAGAAGGAGAGAGGGGAAGGAAGGGGGAAGGAGATAGGGAGAAGGAGAGAGGGGAGAAGGAGAGAGGGGGAAGGAGAGAGTGGAAGGAAGGGGGAAGGAGAGGGGGAAGGACAGAGTGGAGAAGGGGAGAGAGGGCATGGAAGGGATGAAGGAGAGAGGGGAGAAGGAGACGGGTGGGGAAGAAGAGAGGGGAAGGAAGGGGGAAGGAGAGAGGGGAGAAGGAGAGAGGGGGGAAGGAGAGGAGGTAAGGAAAGGGAGAGAGAGAATGGAGAAGGAGAGTGGAGGGAAGGAAGGGGGAAGGAGAGAGGGGAGAAGGAGAGAGGGGGCACAGAGAAGGAGAAGGGGGAAGGAAAGACGGAGAAGGAGGGAGGGGGAAGGAGAGTGGAAAGGAGAGGGGCAGAAGGAGAGAGGGGAGGAGAGGGGGAACGTGAGAGGGGAGAAGGAGCGGGTGAAGGAGAGAGGACGAGAAGGACAGAGAGGAAGGATGGGCGAAGGAGATAGGGGAAAAGGAGAGAGGGGAAGGAAGGGGGAAGGAGAGGGGGAAGAAGAGAGGGGAGAAGGAAAGAGGGGAAGGGAGGATGAAGGGAGGGGGGGGGGGAGGGGGGGGGGGGGGGGGGGGGGGGGGGGAGGGGGGGGGGGGGGGGGGGGGGGGGGGGGGGGGGGGGGGGGGGGGGGGGGGGGGGGGGGGGGGGGGGGGGGGGGGGGGGGGGGGGGGGGGGGGGGGGGGGGGGGGGGGGGGGGGGGGGGGGGGGGGGGGGGGGGGGGGGGGGGGGGGGGGGGGGGGGGGGGGGGAGAAGGAGACAGGTGGGGAAGAAGAGAGGGGAAGGAAGGGTGAAGGAGAGAGGGGAGAAGGACAGGGGGAAGGAGAGAGGGGGGAAGGAGAGAAGGGATGGAAGGATGAAGGAGAGAGGGGAGAAGGAGATGGGTGGGGAAGAAGAGAGGGGAAGGAAGGGGGAAGGAGAGAGGGGAGAAGGAGAGGGGAAAAGGAGATATTGGGAAAGGAGGGGGGGAAGGAAAGAGTGGGGAAGGATCGAGGGGAAGGAGAGAGGGGGTAGGAGAGGGGGAAGGAGAGAGGGGGAAGTAGGGAGGGGAGTGGGAGAAAAGGGACGAAACAGGGAAGGAAAGAGGGGGAAGGGGGAAGGAAGGGAGAAGGAGAGAGGGGTGAAGGAGAGAGGGGGAAGGAGAGGAGGGAAGGAAGGGGAGAGAGAGAGAGAATGGAGAAGCAGAGTGGAGGGAAGGAAGGGAGAAGGAGAGAGGGGAGAAGGAGAGAGCGGACACAGAGAGGGAGAAGGAGGGGGGAAGGAAAGACAGAGAAGGAGGGGAGGGGGAAGGAGAGCGGAAAGGAGAGGGGCAGAAGGAGAGAGGGGAGAAGGAGAGAGGGAACGAGAGAGGGAGAAGGAGTGGGGGATGGAAGGATGAAGGTGAGAGGGGAGAAGGAGACTGGTGGGGAAAAGGAGAGGGGAAGGAATGGGGAAGGAGAGAGGGGAGAAGGAGAGAGGGGGAAGGAGAGAGTGGAAGGAAGGGGGAAGGAGAGGTGGAAGGACAGAAGGGAGAAGTAGAGAGGGGATGGAAGGATGAAGGAGAGAGAGGAGAAGGAGACGGGTTGGGAAAGGAGAGAGGGGAGAAGGAGAGAGGGGGAAGGAGAGGAGGGAAGGAAGGGGAGAGAGAGAATGGAGAAGGAGAGTGGAGGGAAGGAAAGGGGAAGGAGAGAGGGGAGAAGGAGACGGGTGGGGAAGAAGAGAGGGGAAGGAAGGGGGAAGGAGAGAGGGGAGAAGGAGAGGGTGAAGGAGAGAGGAGAGAAGGACAGAGAGGAAGGAAGGGGGAAGGAGATATGGGAAAAGGAGAGAGGGGAAGGAAGGGGGAAGGAGAGAGGGGGAAGGAGAGAGTGGAAGAAAGGGGGAGGAGAGGTGGAAGGTGAGAGGGGAGTAGGAGAGAGGGGAAGGGAGGATGGAGGCGAGAGGGGAGAAGGAGACGGGTAGGGAAGAAGAGAGGGGAAGGAAGGGTAAAGGAGAGAGGGGAGAAGGAGAGGGGGAAGGAGAGAGGGGAAAAGGAGGGAAGGGGAGAGGGGAAAAGGAGAGATTGGGAAAGGAGAGAGGGGGGAAGGAACGAGTGGGGAAGGATCGAGGGGGAAGGAGAAGTTGGGAAGGAGAGAGGGTAGACAAAGAGGGGGGAAGGAGGTAGTAAAGAGAGAGGGAGAAGGAGGGTGGAGGAAGGAGAGGGGAAAGGAGAGAGGGGAGAAGGAAGAGGGGGGAAGGAGAGGAGGGAAGGAAGGGGAGAGCGAGAGAATGGAGAAGGAGAGTGGAGGGAAGGAAGGGGAAGGAGAGAAGGGAGAAGGAGAGAGGGGACACAGAGAGGGAGAAGGAGGGGGGAAGGAAAGACGGAGAAGGAGGGAGGGGGAAGGATAGCGGAAAGGAGAGGGGCAGAAGGAGAGAGGGGAGAAGGAGAGGGGGAACGTGAGAGGGGAGAAGGAGTGGGGAAAGGAGAGAGGAGAGAAGGACAGAGAGGAAGGAAGGGGGAAGGAGATAGGGGAGAAGGAGAGAGGGGGAAGGAGTGAGGGGGAAGGAGAGAGTTGAAGGAAGGGGGAAGGAGAGGGGGAAGGACAGAGGGGAGAAGGAGAGAGGGGATGGAAAGATAAAGGAGAGAGGGGAGAAGGAGACGGTTGGGGAAGAAGAGAGGGGAAGGAAGGGGGAAGGAGAGAGGGGAGAAGGAGAGAGAGGGGGAAGGAGAGGAGGGAAGGAAGGGGAGAGAGAGAATGGAGAAGGGAAGTGGAGGTGAGGAAGGTGGAAGGAGAGAGGGGAGAAGGAGAGAAGGAGGGGGGAGGAGTGGGGGAAGGAAGGGGAAGAGGAGTGGGAAGAAGGAGATAGGGGAGAAGGAGGTGTAGAAGGAAGGGGGAAGGAGGGGGGAGAAGGAGAGAGGGGGAAGGAGAGAAGGGTGAAGGAGAGAGGGTAAGGAATGTGGAAGAAGAGAGGGGAGAAGGTGAGGGGGAGAAGGAGACAGGTGGGGATAAAGAGAATAGAATGAAGGGGAGGAGAAAGGGGAGAAGGAGGGGGGAACGAGAGGGTGGGAAGGAGTGAGGGGAAGGAAGCGGGAACGAGAGTGGAGAAGGAGAGATGGGGGAACGAGGGGGGAAAGAAGGGAGAAGGAGAGTGGGAGAAGGAGAGATGGGAAGAAGAGGGGGAGAAGGAGAGAGTGGGAAGTAGGGTGGGGAGTAGGAGAAAGGGGAAGAAACAGGGAAGGAAAGAGGGGGAATGGGGGAAGGAGAGGGGAAAGGTGAGAGGGGAGAAGGAGAGAGGGGAAGAAAGGAGTAAGGAGAGAGGGGAAAAGGAGAGAGGGGAAGGAAGGGGGAAGGAGAGGGGGAAGGAGAGAGGGGGGAAGGAGAGAGGGAAGACAAAGAGGGGGGAAGGAGGGGGTAAGGAGAGAAGGAGAAGGAGGGGGGGGAAGGAAAGGGGAAAGGAGAGAGGGGAGAAGGAGAGGGGGAAGGAGAGAGGGGGAAGTATGGAGAGGAGAGGGAGAAAAGGGACGAAACAGGGAAGGAAAGAGGGGGAGGTGGGAAGGAAGGGGGAAGGAGAGAGCGGAGAAGGAGAGAGGGGAAGGAAGGGGCCAGGAGAGAGGGGAGAAGGAGAGAGGGGGAAGGAGAGAGGGGGAAAGGAGGGAAGGGGAGAGGGGAAAAGGAGAGATTGGGAAAGGAGAGAGGGGGAAGGAGTGAGTGGGGAATGATCGAGACGGAAGGAGAGAGGGGGAGGAGAGAGGGTAGACAAAAAGGGGGGATGGAGGTGGTAAGGAGAGAGGGAGAAGTAGAGAGGGGGAAGGAGAGGGGAAAGGAGAGAGGGGAGAAGGACAGGGGGAAGGAGAGGGGGAGAAGTAGGGTGGGGAGAGGGAGAAAAGGGACGAAACAGGGCAGGAAAGAGGGGGAAGGGGGAAGGAAGGGGGAAGGAGAGGAGGGAAGGAAGGGGAGAGAGAGAGAATGGAGAAGTAGAGTGGAGGGTAGGAAGTGGGAAGGAGAGAGGGGACACAGAGAGGGAGAAGGAGGGGGGAAGGAAAGACAGAGAAGGAGGGAGGGGGAAGGAGAACGGAAAGCAGAGGGGCAGAAGGAGAGAGGGGAGAAGGAGAGTGGGAACGAGAGAGGGGAGAAGGAGTGGGGGAAGGACAGAGGAGAGAAGGACAGAGGGGAAGGAAGGGGGAAGGAGATAGGGGAGAAGGAGAGAGGGGATGGAACGGGGAAGGAGAGAGGGGAGAAGGAGACGGGTGGGGAAGAAGTGAGCGGAAGGAAGGGGGAAGGAGAGAGGGGAGAAGGAGAGAGGGGGAAGGAGAGGAGGGAAGGAAGGGGAGAGAGAGAATGGAGAAGGAGAGTGGAGGGAAGGAAGGGGGATGGAGAGAGGGGAGAAGGAGACGGGTGGGGAAGAAGAGAGGGGAAGGAAGGGGGAAGGAGAGAGGGGAGAAGGAGAGGGGGGAAGGAGAGGAGGGAAGGAAGGGGAGAGAGAGAATGAAGAAGGAGAGTGGAGGGAAGGAAGGGGGAAGGAGAGAGGGGAGAAGGAGAGAGGGGACACAGAGAGGGAGAAGGAGGGGGGAAAGAAAGTCGGAGAAGGAGTGAGGGGGAAGGAGAGCGGAAAGGAGAGGGGCAGAAGGAGAGAGGGGAGAAGGAGAGGGGGAACGTGAGAGGGGAGAAGGAGGGGGAAAGGAGATAGGGGAGAAGGAGAGCGGGGAAGGAAGAGGGAAGGAGAGAGTGGAGAAGGAGAGAGGGGGAAGGAGAGAGTGGAAGGAAGGGGGAAGGAGAGGGGGAAGGATAGAGGGGTGAAGGAGAGAGGGAATGGAAGGATGAAGGAAAGAGGGGAGTACGAGACGGGTGGGGAAGAAGAGAGGGGAAGGAGAGGGGGAAGGAGAGAGGGGGGAAGGAAGGGGGAACGAGAGAGTGGAGAAGGAGAGAGAGGGGAAGGAGAGAGGGGAAGGATGGGGGAAGGAGAGAGGGGAGAAGGAGAGAGGGCAAGGAACGGGGAAGGAGAGAGGGGAGAAGGAAGGGGAAAGAAGAGAGCCGAGAAGGACAGAGAGGAGAAGTTGAGGGACGAAGGAGCGGGGGAAGGAGCGAGGGAAGAAGGAGAAAGGGGAGGTCAGAGAGAGGACAAAGAGAGTGGGGAAGGAGAGAGATAAAAAGAGGGCGAAAGGAGTGAGTGGGAATAAGGGTGGAAGGAGAGAGGGGGGTAGGAGAGAGTGGGGGGAACAAGAGAGGGGGAAGGGAGAAGGAGTGAGGGGAGAAGGAGAGGGGAATGGGGAGTGGGAAGTACAGAGGGGAAGAGGAGAGAGAGGAGAAGGAGAGATTGGAGAAGGAGAGGGGGGAAGGAGAGAGGGGGAAGGAGAGACGGGAGAAGGATAGAGGGGAATGAGGAGGGAAGGAAGGGGGGAGGAGGGAGGGGAGAAGGAGAGAGGGGAAGGAGGGCGGGGAGAAGGAAGGAGGCGAGAAGGAGGGACGGGAGAAGGAGGGAGGGGAGAAGGAGTTTGAAGGAGAGAGGGGGCAAGAAAGGGGAGAGGGGGAGAATGTGAGAGGGGAAGGAAGGGGAAAGGAGAGAGGGGAGAAAGAGAGCGGGGAAGGTAGGGGGAAGGAGAGAAGGAGAGAAGGGTGGGGGAGTAGGAGTGGGGGTAGGAGTGAGGGAAGGAGGAGGGGTAGAAGGAAGGGGAAGGAGAGGGGGAGAAGGAGAGAGGGGAGAAGGAGAGCGGGGATAAGGAGAAAGTGGAATGAAGGGGGAAGGAGAGAGTGGAAGGAAGGGGAAGGGGAGAGAGGAGAGGGAGGAAGGAGAGAGGCAGAAGGAGAGCGGGGGGAAGGAATGGGGAAGGAGAGAGGGGAGAAAGAGAGAGGGGAAGGAAGGGTGTAGGAGAGGGGGAGACGGAGAGCGGGGGGAAGGAGAGAGGGGGCATGGAGAGGGGGATGGAGGGGGTGGAAGGAAAGACAGAGAAGGAGAGAGGGGGAAGGAGACGGGAAAGGAGAGAGTGCGAGGGAGGGTGGAAGGAGAGTGGGGGGAAGGAGAGAGTGGGGAAGGAGGGAAGGAGTGAGGGGAGAAGGAGAGATGGTGAAAGGAGACGTGGAGGAGAGAGGTGGAAGGAGAGAGTGGGGATGGATAGAGGGGGAAGGAGAGAGGGGGGAAGGGGAGAGGGGGTAAGTAGAGAGGAAAGGAAGGGGGAAGGAGAGGGTGGAAGGAAGGGAGAAGGAGAGAGGGGAGAAGGAGAGCGGGGAAAGGAAGGGGGGAGGGGAGAAACAGCGGGGAAGGAAGGGGTAGGAGAGAGGGGAGAACGAAGGGGGAAGGAGAGAGGGGGGAAAGAGAGGGGATAAAGAGAGGGGGGAAGGAAAGGGGGACGGATGGGGGGAAGGAGAGAGTGGTAAGGTGGGTGGAAGGATAGAGGGGAAAGAGAGAGTGGAGAAGGAGGGGGAAAACAAGAGAGGGGGAAGGAGGGAAGGAGTGAGGGGAGGAGAGATGGGGAATGGAGAGAGGGTAGAAGGAGAGGGAGGAAGGAGGGGGGAAGGAGAGAGGGAGAAGGAGGGAGGGGGAAGGAGAGGGGAAAGGAGAGAGTGGAGAAGGAGAGGGGGAAAGAGAGAGGGGGAAGTAGGGAGGGGAAAAGGAGAATGGGGAAGAAACAGGGAAGGAAAGAGGGAGAAGGGGAAGGAAAGGGGAAGGAGAGAGGGGAGAAGGAGAGAAGGGAAGGAAGGGGGAAGGAGAGAGGGTAGAAGGAGAGAGGGGAAGGAAGGGGGAAGGAGAGAGGGGAGAATCAGCTGGGAAGGAACGGGGAAGGAGAGCACGGAGAAGGAAGGGGGAAGAAGAGAGGCGAGAAGGAGAGAGGGGAGAAGGAGAGAGGGGAGAAGGAGAGAGGGGAAGGAAGGGGGAAGTAGAGAGGGGGAAGGAAGGGGGAAAGAGAGAGGGGAGAAGGAGAGAGGGGAAGGAAGGGGGAAGGAGAGAGGGGAGAAGGAGAGAGGGTAAGGAATGGGGAAGGAGAGAGGGGTGAAGGAGAGAGTGAAAGGAAGGGGGAAGGAGAGAGGGGACACAAAGAGGGGGGAAGGAGAGATGGGGGAAGGAGCGAGGGGAAGGAAGGGAGAACGAGAGAGTGGAGAAGGAGAGAGGGGGAAGGAAGGGGGAAGGAGAGGGAGAGAAGGAGAGATGGGAAAGAAGGGGGAAGGAGAGAAGGGGAAGGAGAGAAGGGGGAAGGAGAGAGGGGAGAAGGAGAGATGGGAAGGAAGGGGGAAGTAGAGAGGGGGAAGGAAGGGGGAAGGAGAGAGGGGAGAAGGAGAGAGGGGGAGGAGACGGGTTGAAGGAGAGATGGTAAGGAATGGGGAAGGAGAGAGGGGAGAAGGAGAGAGTGGAAGGAAGGGGGAAGGAGAGGGGGAGAAGGAGAGGGGGGAAGGAAGGGGGAAGGAGAGAGGGGAGAAGGAGAGAGGGGGAAGAAGAGAGGGGAGAAGAATAGAGGACCTGAATTTTCTCTAAGTGGTTACTGATTTACACTAACCCAGCATTTTCTCAGAGTCAAGGTTGTACCGACCTGAAAATTTTCCAACTGTCAGTGGTTACTGATTTGTGCTCACATGAAATTTTTCCAACTGTCAGTGGTTAGTGATTTATACTGACCCCAAATTATTCCAAGTGTCGGTGGTTACTGATTTGCACTGCCCTGAGGTTTGTCAATGTGTCAGTATTCCCTGATTTGCACCGACCAGAATTATTTTTCCATGTATCAGTGGTTACTGATTTGTACTGATCACAAATTAGTTTCAGTTTTGGTGGTCGCGGACTTCTACTGACCTGGACCTTTTCTAAGTGTGGATGGTGACTGATTTGCACTGACCCAAATTCTTTTAAAATGTCAGTGCTCACTGATTTGTACTGGCCCGTAATTTCTCTAAATGTTGGTGGTTACTGATTTGTACTCACCCAATATTTTTCGAAGTGTCAGTGCTCACTGATTTGAACTGACCCTAAATTTTTTCCAACTGTCTGTGGTTACTGATTTGTAACTGACCCTCAGTTTTTCGAAGTGTGGATGGTGACTGATTTGTACTGACCCGATTTTTTTAAAATCTCAGAGCTTATCGATTTGTACTGACCCACAATTTTTTCAACCGTCTGTGGTTACTGATTCGTACTGATCCTAAATTTTTCCAACTGTCAGTGGTTATTGATTTCTACTGACCTGAAATTATTCTAAGTGTCAGTGATTACTGATTTGCACTGCCCTGAAGTTTGTCGAAGTGTCAGTGTTTCCTAATTTGCACCGACCAGAATTTTTTCCGTATCAGTAGTTACTGATTTGTACTGACCCCAATTTAGTCTCAGTTTTGGTGGTTATTGATTTCTACTGACCCGAACCTTTTCTAAATGTGGATGGTTACTGATTTGCACTGACCCAAATTCTTTTGAAATGTCAGTGCTCACCACTTTTGGGTGATTACTGAATTGTACTCACCCAATATTTTTCGAAGTGTCAGTGTTTACTGATTTGAACTGACCCAAAATTTTTTGAAGTGTTAGTGCTTACTGATTTGTAACTGACCTCAGTTTTTCAAATTGTGGATGGTGACTGATTTGTACTGAACTGATTTTTTTTTAAACCTCAGCGCTTACCGATTTGTACTGACCTGCAATCTTTCCAACTGTCTGTGGTTACTGATTTTCACTGACCCTAAATTTTAGCAACTGTCAGTGGTTATTGATTTCTACTGACTAGAAATTATTCTCTGTGTCGGTGATTACTGATTTGCACTGCCCTGAGGTTTGTCAAAGTGTCAGTGTTTCCTGATTTGCACTGACCAGAATTTTCTTTCCATGTATCAGTGTTTACTGATTTGCACTGACCCCAAATTATTCTGTTTTGGTGGTTACTGATTTGTACTGACCCAAACTTTTTCTAAATGTGGATGGTTACTGATTTGTACTGACCCGTAATTTCTCTAAATGTTGGTGGTTACTGATTTGTACTCACCTAATATTTTTTGAAGTGTCAGTGCTTACTGATTTGAACTGACCATAAATTTTTCCACCTGTCGGTGGTCACTGATTTTCACTGACTAGAAATGTTTTGAAGTGTTAGTGCTTACTGATTTGAACTGAACCAAATTTTGCCAACTGTCGATGGTTATTGATTTCTACTGACCTGAAATTATTTGAAGTGTCAGTGGTTACTGACTTGCACTGCCCTGAAGTTTGTCGAAGTGTCAGTGTTTACGGATTTGCACCGACCAGAATTTTATTCCACGTATCAGTGTTTACTGATTTGTACTGACCCCAAATTATTGTCAGTTTTGGTGGTTACTGATTTCTACTGACCCCAACCTTTTCTAAGTGTGGATGGTTACTAATTTGCACTGACCCAAAGTCTTTTGAAATGTCAGTGCTCACCACTTTTTGGTGGTTACTGATTTGTACTCACCCAATATTTTTCGAAGTGTTAGTGCTTACTGATTTGAACTGACCCTAAATTTTTCCAAATGTCAGTGGTTACTGATTTCTACTGACAAGAAATTATTCCAAGTGTCGGTGGTTACTGAGTTGAACTGCCCTGAAGTGTGTCGAAGTGTCATTGTTTCCTGATTTGCACCGACCAGAATGTTTTCCACGTATCAGTGTTTACTGATTTGTACTGACCCCAAATTATTCTCAGTTTTGGTGTGGATGGTGATTGATTTGCACTGACCCAAATTCCTTTTAAGTGTCAGTGCTCATCAATTTGTACTGACCCGAAATTATTCTAAGTGTCGGTGGCTACTGATTTGCACTGTCCTAAAGTGTGTCGAAGTGTCAGAGTTTCCTGATTTGCACCGACCAGAATTTTATTTTCATGTATCAGTAGTTACTGATTTGTACTGACTTGAAATATTTCAAACTGTCAGTGGTTACTGATTTGCATGGCCCCAAAGTTTGTCAAAGTGTCGGTGTTTCCTGATTTGTATCAACCAGAATTTTTTTTCCATGTATCAGTGCTTACTGATTTGAATAGGCCATAAACTTTTCAAACTGTCAGTAGTTACTGATTTTCACTGACTAGAAATTTTTTGAAGTGTTCGTGCTTGTTGATTTGAACTGACCCTACATTTTTCTAACTGTCAGTGGTTACTGATTTGTAACTTACCCTTAGTTTTTCTAAGTGTGGATAGTGACTGATTTTTATTGACCAGAATTTTTTTGAAATCTCAGTGCTTTCCGATTTGTACTAACCCACAATTTTTCCAACCGTCTGTGATTACTGAGTTGCACTGACCCAAATTCTTTTGAAGTGCCAGTGCTCACCGATTTGTACTGACCAAAATGTTTCTTACTGTCACTGGTTCCTGATTCGTACTGACTTGAAATTTTTCAAATAGTCGGTGATTACTGATTTGCACTGCCCTGAAGTTTGTCGAATTGTCAGTGTTTCCAGATTTGCACCGACCAGAATTTTTTTCCATGTACCAGTGGTTACTGATTTGTACTGACCCCAAATTATTCTCTGTGTCGGTGGTTACTGATTTTCACTGACCCTAAATTTTTCCAACTGTCAGTGGTTACTGATTTTCACTGACCAGAAATTGTTTGAACTGTTGGTCAATACTGATTTTCACTGACCAGAAATTGTTTGAACTGTTGGTCATTACTGATTTTCACTGACCAGAAATTGTTTGAACTGTTGGTCATTACTGATTTTCACTGACCAGAAATTGTTTGAACTGTTGGTCATTACTGATTTGAACTGACCAACTAGAATTTTTTTCCATGTATCATTACTTACTAATTTGAACTGAGCCTAAATTTTTCCAACGGTCAGTGTTTGCTGATTTGCACCGACCAGAATTTTTATTCTATGTATCAGTGGTTACTGATTTGCACTGTCCTAAAGTGTGTCGAAGTGTCAGAGTTTCCTGATTTGCACCGACCAGGATTTTTATTCCATGCATCAGTGGTTACTGATTTGTACTGACCACAAATTAATCTCTGTGTCAGTGGTTATTGATTTCTACTGATCCGAACATTTTCTAAGTGTAGATGGTGACTGATTTGCATTGTCCCAAATTCTTTTAAAATGTCAGTGCTCACCGATTTGTACTGACCCCTAAATTCTCTAAATGTTGGTGATTACTGATTTGTACACACCCAAAATTTTTCAAACTGTCAGTGCTTACTGATTTGAACTGACCCTAAATTATTCCAACTGTCGGTGGTTACTGATCTGTAACTGACCCTCAGTTTTTCTAAGTATGGATAGTGACTGATTTGTACTGACCTGAATTATTTTGAAATCTCAGTGCTTATCGATTTGTACTGACTCACAATTTTTCCAACCATCTGTGGTTACTGATTTGCACTGACCTAAATTTTTCCAACTGTCGGTGATTATTGATTTCTACTGACCTGAAATTATTCTCTGTGTCAGTGATTACTGATTTGCACTGCCCTGAAGTGTGTCGAAGTGTCATTGTTTCTTGATTTACACCGACCAGAATGTTTTCCACGTATCAGTGTTTACTGATTTGTACTGACCCCAAATTATTCTCAGTTTTGGTGGTTACTGATTTCTACTGACCCAAACCTTTTTCTAAGTGTGGATGGTTACTGATTTACACTGACCCAATGCTCACTGATTTGTACTGACCTGAAATGTTTCTTACTGTCACTGGTCCCTGATTCGTACTGAAATTTTTCAAACTGTCAGTGGTTACTGATTTGTACTGCCCCAAAGTTTGTCGAAGTGTCAGTGTTTCCTGATTTGCACCAACCAGAATTTTTTTCCATGTATCAGTGCTTACTGATTTGAGCTGACCCTAAATGTTTCCAACTGTCAGTGGTTACTGATTTGCACCGACCAGAATTTTTATTCCACATATCACTGGTTACTGATTTGTACTGACCCCAAATTATTCTCAGTTTTGGTGGTTATTGATTTCTACTGACCCGAACCTTTTCTAAGTGTGGATGGTGACTGATCTGCACTGCCCCAAATTCTTTTGAAATGTCAGTGCTCACTGATTTGTACTGACTGTAATTTCTCTAACTGTTGGTGATTACTGATTTGTGCTTACCCAATATTTTTCAAAGTGTCAGTGCTTACTGATTTGAACTGACCCTAAGTCTTTCTACCTTCAGTGGTTACTGATTTTTACTGACTTGAAATTTGTCTAACTGTCAATGGTTATTGATTTGAAATGAACCAAATTTTTCCAACTGTCGGTGGTTATTGATTTCTACTGACCTGAAATTATTCCATGTGTCGGTGGTTACTGATTTGCACTGCCCTGAAGTTTGTCGAAGTGTCAGTGTTTACGGATTTGCACCGACCAGAATTTGCTTTCCATGTATCAGTGGTTACTGATTTCTACTGACCCGAAACATTTTTTGAGTGTGGATGGTCACTGATTTGCACTGTCCCAAGTTCTTTTGAAATGTCAGTGCTCACCAATTTGAACTGACCCATAATTATTCCAAATGTCAGTGGTTACTGATTTGTAATGACCCAAAATGTTTCTTACTGTCACTGGTTCCTGGTTTGTACTGACTTGAAATTTTTCAAACTGCCAGTGGTTACTGATTTGCACTGCCCCAAAGTTTGTCGAAGGGTCAGTGTTTCGACCAGAATGTTTTTCCATGTACCAGTGTTTACTGCTTTGCACTGACCTGAACATTTTCTCAGTGTCGGTAGTGACTGATTTTTCCTGAGCACAAATGTTCCTAAGCGTGGATGGTGACTGATTTGCACTGTCACAAAGATTTTCCAAGAGTCAATGTTTTGACCAGAATTTTTTTCCATGAATCACTAGTTACTGATTTTTACTGACCACAAATTTTTCTAATGGTTACTAATTTAAACTGTCCCAAAATGTTTTGAAATGTCAGTGCTCACCGATTTGTACAGACTCGAAATTCATCCAAATGTCGGTGGTTACTGATTTAGAGTCGTAGAGTCATAGAGGTGTACAGGATGGAAACAGACCCTTCGGTCCAACGTGTCCATGCTGACCAGATATCCCAACCCAATCTAGTCCCACCTGCCAGTACCTGGCCCATATCCCCCCAAACCCTTCCTATTCATATACCCATCCAATTGCCTCTTAAATGTTGCAATTGTACCAGCCTCCACCACATCCTCTGGCAGCTCATTCCATACACTACCAAGTGTGTGAAAACTTTGTCCCTTAGGTCTCTTTTATATCTTTCCCCTCTCAACCTAAACCTTTGCCCTCTAGTTCTGGACTCCCCGACCGCAGGGAAAATACTTTGTCTATTTATCCTATCCATGCCCCTCATGATTTTGAAAACCTCTATCAGGTCACCCCTCAGCCTCTGACACTCCAGGGAAAACAGCCCCAGCCTGTTCAGCCTCTCCCTATAGCTCAAAACTTCTAAGCCTGGCAACATCCTTGTGAATCTTTTCTGAACCCTATCAAATTTCACAACATCGTTGCGATAGGAAGGAGACCAGAAATGCATGCAATATTCCAACAGTGGCCTAACCAATGTCCTGTATAGCCAAAACATGACCTTCCAACTCTGTACCCAATACTCTGATCAATAAAGGAAAGCAGACCAAACGCCTTCTTCACTATCCTATCTACCTGCGGCTCCACTTTCAAGGAGGTATGAACCTGCACTCCAAGGTCTCTTTGTTCAGCAACACTCCCCAGGACCTTACCATTAGGTGGATAGGTCCTGCTAAGATTTGCTTTCGCAAAATTCAGCACCTCGCATTTATCTGAGTTAAACTCCATCTGCCACTTCTCAGCCCATTGGCCCTTCTGGTCCAGATCCTGTTGTGATCTGAGGTAACCCGCTACACCTCCAATTTTGGTGTCATCCGAAAACGTACTAACTGTACCTGTTATGCTCGCATCCAAATCATTTATGTAAATGAAAAAAAGTAGAGGACCCAACTCTGATCCTTGTGGCACTCCACTGGTCACAGGCCTCCAGTCTGAAAAACAACCCTCCACCACCACCCTCTGTCTTCTACCTTTGAGCCAGTTCTGTATCCAAATGGCTAGTTCTCCCTGTATTCCATGAGATCTAACCTTACTCACCAGTATCCCATGGGGAACCTTGTCGAAGGCCTTACTGAAATCGATTTAGATCACATTTACTACTCTGCCCTCATCAATCTTCTTTTTTACTTCTTCAAAAAACTCAATCAAGTTTGTGAGACATGATTTCCCACGCACAAAGCCATGTTCACTCTCCCGCATCAGTCCTTGCCTTTCCAAATACATGTACATCCTGTCCCTCAGGATTCCCTCCAACAACTTGCCCACCACCGAGGTCAGGCTCACCGGTCTATAGTTCATTGGCTTGTCCTTCCCACCCTTCTTAAACAGTGGCACCATGTTTGCCAACCTCCAGTCTTCCAGCATCTCACCTGTGACTATCGATGATACAAATATCTCAGCAAAATGCCCAGCAATCACTTCTCTAGCAGAGTTCTCAGGTACACCTGATCAGGTCCTGGGGATTTATCCACCTTTATGCGTTTCAAGACATCCAGCACTTCCTCCTCTGTAATATGGACATTTTTCAAGATGTCACCATCTATTTCCCTACAGTCTATATCTTCCATATCCTTTTCCACAGTAAATACTGATGCAAAATACACGTGTAGTATCTCCCCCATTTTCTGTGGCTCCACAAAAAGGCCGCCTTGCTGATGTTAGAGGGGCCCTAATATCTCCCTAGTTACCCTTTGTCCTTAATGTATTTGTAAAAATCTTTTGGATTCTCCTTAATTCTATTTGCCAAAGTTATCTCATGTCCCCTTTTTACCCTCCTGATTTCCCCCTTAAGTTATACTCCTACTGCCTTTATAGTCTTCTAAGGATTCACTTGATCTATCCTGTCTATACCTGACATATGCTTCCTCCTTTTTCTTAACCAAACCTTCAATCTCTTTAGTCATCCAGCATTCCCTATATCTACCAGCCTTCCCTTTCACTCTGACAGGAATATACTTTCTCTGGATTCTTGTTATCTCATTTCTGAAGGCTTCCCATTTTCCACCCATCCCTTTACCTGTGAACATCTGCCTCCAATCAGCTTTCGAAAGTTCCTGCCTAATACCGTCAAAATTGGCCTTTTTCCAATTTAGAACTTCAACTTTTAGATCTGCTCTACTCTTTTCCATCACTATTTTAAATCTAATAGAATTATGGTCGCAGGCCCCAAAGTGCTCCCCCACTGACACCTCAGTCACCTGCCCTGCCTATTTCCCAAGAGTAGGTCAAGTTTTGCACATTCTCTGGGAAGTACATCCACATACTGAATCAGAAAATTTGTAAAATACACTTAAATTCCTCTCCATCTAAACTCTTAACACTATAGCAGTCCCAGTCTATGTTTGGAAAGTTAAAATCCCTGACCATAACCACCCTATTATTCTTACAGATAACTGAGATCCCCTAATAAATTTGTTTCTCAATTTCCCTCTGACTATTCGGGGGTCTATAATACAATCCCAATAAGGTGATCATCCCTTTCTTATTTCTCAATTCCACCCAACTAATGTCCCTGGATGTAATTCCAGGAATATCCTCTCTCAGCACAGCTGTAATGCTATCCCTTATCAGAAACATCACTCCCCCTCCTCTATTGCCTCCCTTTCTATCCTTCCTGTAGCACTTGTATCCTGGAACATTCAGCTGCCAGTCCTGCCCATCTCTGAGCCATGTTTCCGTAATTTCTATGATATCTCACAAATGTGAGGTGATGCATTTAGCCAAGACTAATTCAAGAGCAAATTATACAATGAACAGAGGACCCTTGGGAACAGTTGATGGGCAATGAGATTTGGGAGTGCAGGTCCATTGTACCCTGAAGGTTGCTGCACAGGTGGATAGAGTGGTCAAGAAGGCATATAATCTGCTTGGCTTCATTGGACGGGGTATTGAGTGTAAGAGCTGGCAGGTCATGCTAAAATTGTACAAGACATTGGTTCGGCCGTATTTAGAATACTGTTACAGTTCTGGTCGCCACATTACTAAAAGGATGTGGATGCTTGGAGAGGGTGCAGAGAAGGTTTATGAGGATGTTGCCTGGTATGGAAGATGGTAGTTATGAAGAGAGGTTGAGTAGTTTAGGTTTATTTTCATTAGAAAAAGGGAGATTGAGGGGGGCCGTGATTGAGGTTTATGAAATCATGAAGGGTGTAGACAGGGTGGATGGAGATAAGCTTTTTCCCAGGGTGAAGGATTCAATAATGAGAGGTCACACTTTGAAGGTGAGAGTTGGAAAGATTAAAGGGGATACACACGGCAAGTACTTCACAAAGAGGGTGGTGGGTGTTTGGAACGGGTTGCCAGCAGAGGTGGGAGGGGCAGGGACGGTAGGTACATTTAAGATGTGTCTGGACAGATGCACGAGTAGGTGGGGAGCAGAGGGATACAGATACTCAGGAATTGGGCGACAGGTTTACACAGGACATTTGGATCAGCTCAGGCTTGGAGGGCAGAAGGACCTGTTCCTGAACTGTACATTGTCGTTCTTTAACGCAGTCCCGTGTTCCTAACCGTGCCCTGAGTTCATCTGCCTTCCATGTTCGGCCCCTTGCATTGAAATAAATGTAGTTTTATTTATTAGTCCTACCTTGTCCCTGCCTGTCCTGACTGTTTGACTCACTTCTGTACGTAACTGTCCCAGTCTCAGAATGATCTCTTTCCTCACTATCTCCCTGGGTCCCACCCCCCCACCTTACTAGTTTAAATCCTCCCGAGCGGCTCTAGCAAATCTCCCCGCCAGTACATTCGACCCCTTCCAATTTAGGTGCAATCCATACTTCTCGTACAGGTCACTTCTGCCCCGAAACAGATCCCAATGATCCAAAACAGTGAATACTTCTCCCATACACCAGTCCCACAACAGGAGAGGGGAGGAAAGGAGGGTGAGGAGAAGGGGGGGGGAAGGAGGGGACAGGAGGGAGATGTGGAAGGGAAGGGAGGGGAGGGAGAGGAGTGGAAGGAGAAGGTGTAGGAGGGGGGAAGGAGGGGTGGAGGAGTGGGGGAAGGAGACATGGGGGAGGGAAGGGCAAAGGAGAAGGCGGGGGGAGGAGAGGGGTGAAGGAGAGGGGGTGGAGTAGGGTGAATGAGGGGGAGATGAGGAGGAGGAGAGGAAAGGGGAGAGGAAAGGGGGGAAAGAGAGGGGGGAAAGAGAGGGGGGAAAGAGAGGGGGGAAAGAGAGGGGGGAAAGAGAGGGGGGAAAGAGAGGGGGAAGGTTAGGTGGGGAAGGGGAGGAACGGGAAGGAGATGTGGGAAGGTAGGGGAGGGGAAGGAGAGGAGTGGAAAGAGAAGGTGGTAGAAGGGGGGAAGGAGGGAGGAGTAGGGGTGGAGGAGAGGGGGAAATGAGGGAGGGGAGGAAGGAGAGGAGGGGGGTATGCGGGGGGGAAGGAGAGTTGGGGGAAGGAGAGAGGAAAGGAGAGGGGGAATGTTGAGGGGAAAGGAGAGGGGCAATGTAGAGGGGGAAAGGGAAGAAGAGGGTGAAGGGGAAGGCGAAGTGGGGGAGAGAGAGTTGGGGAGGAAAGGATGGGTGGAAGGAGACGTGCAAAGGGGGAATGTTGAGGGGAAAGGAGAGGGGCAATGCAGAGGGGGAAAGGGAAGAAGAGGGTGAAGGGGAAGGCGAAGTGGGGGAAAGAGAGTTGGGGAGGAAAGGATGGGTGGAAGGAGACGTGCAAAGGGGGAATGGGAGGGGGAAGGGGAAGGGGTGAAGGAGAGGTGGGTAAGGAGAGGGGACAAGGAGCGGGGAGGAGAGTGGTGGCAAGAGGGGAATAGGGTTGGAAAGAGAGTGGGGGGGGAAGGAAGGGAGAAGGAGAAGGGGTTGAAGGAAAGGGGATGGAGAGAGGGAGGAAGGAGAGGGGGTGAAAGGGGAGGGAAGGGAGGATGGGGAGGAGGGGAAGCAGTGCGGGAAGGGGGGGAAGAATTGGGGTGGAAGGAGAAAGGGGGTGAAGAAGAGGGGGTTTGAGAGGGTGGGAGGAGAGGGTGAGAGGAGAGGGCAGAGTTGGGGGGGAAAGCGATTGGCAGGGAAGGAGAGAGGGAAAGTAAGGGGGATGGAAGGGAGAAGCAGAGAGAGAGAGAGAGAAGAGTGGGGGGATCGAGGGTGGGGAGGAGAGGAGAGGGATGGGAGGGGGTGACAGAGAGGCTTGAATGAGGGGAGAGGAATGAAGTGGGGAAGGAGAGGGTGGAGGGGGCAGAGGTGGGGAGGAGAGGGAAATGGGGAAGGAGGGGTGGATGGGGGAAGGAGAGGGGGGAGGGAGAGGGGGGATGCGGGTAGAGGGGAAGGCGAGTGCTCGGGAACGAGGGGAGAAGGTAAGGGTGATGGAGGGGAAAACAGAGAGAAGAGTGGGGAGGAAGGAGTGGGGGGGAGGGGGAGGAGGAGGAGGGGCAGGTGAGAAAGAAGAGAGGGAGAGAAGGGGGGTAGAACAGAGTGAGAGAGAGACATAGAAATGTCCCTCAGTCCCCCCTGTCCCCTCTGCCCTCTCCCCTCTGACATGTGTTAGTGACATGTGCAGCCCCACCACATGGTACTGAGTCCAAATCTCCCTCAGGGACAGGAGGACAGGGAGGAAGGGGGGGTGTGGTCTTCCCCAGTTTCCTCATTCCCCCGCCCCCCCTGACCCCAGGTCCAACCTTCCAGCTCAGCCCCGCCCCGCCCCCAGCTCCAACCTTCCAGCTCAGCCCCGCCCCGCCCCCAGCTCCAACCTTCCAGCTCAGCCCCGCCCCGCCCCCAGCTCCAACCTTCCAGCTCAGCCCCGCCCCGCCCCCAGCTCCAAACTTCCAGCTCAGCCCCGCCCCGCCCCCAGCTCCAACCTTCCAGCTCAGCCCCGCCCCGCCCCCAGCTCCAACCTTCCAGCTCAGCCCCGTCCCCAGCTCCAACCTTCCAGCTCAGCCCCGCCCCGCCCCCAGCTCCAACCTTCCAGCTCAGCCCCGCCCCCAGCTCCAACCTTCCAGCTCAGCCCCGCCCCGCCCCCAGCTCCAACCTTCCAGCTCAGTCCCGCCCCGCCCCCAGCTCCAACCTTCCAGCTCAGCCCAGCCCCCAGCTCCAACCTTCCAGCTCAGCCCCGCCCCCAGCTCCAACCTTCCAGCTCAGCCCCGCCCCCAGCTCCAACCTTCCAGCTCAGCCCCGCCCCCAGCTCCAACCTTCCAGCTCAGCCCCGCCCCCAGCTCCAACCTTCCAGCTCAGCCCCGCCCCCATGACCTGTCTCACCTGTCAATCTTCCTTCCCACCAATCCGCTCCACCCTCCTGTTCCTGCTGATTCCCCCACCCGGCCGCCAGATGGCGCCGCTCTGTCTCTCCTCACGGCCCTGGTCTGAGTCACCTCTTCCCTCCTCCCGCTTCCTCCTTGACAATCCTTCCGTTGTGGGGGCGGGCGGCCATCCAGGGGTGACGTCACCGCGCCGCCCCTTGCGCCTTTGCGTCACCCAGGTGATTGTGACGCTGTGAGTGAGTGAGAGTCCCCCCTGAGTGTAACCATCTGTAACACAGTCTGGGTCCCATCAGCTGATTCCCAGCTTTTACAGATGGAATGTCCAGGAGAAAGTGTCACAGTCACGGGATGGCCCTCAGACCATTGTCAGGGAAGAGGGGAATCTGGGTACAATCTCATGGTCATTTGGACAATTAACAGATCCGTGTAATCACTGGGTGTCCGTCTGGGAAATGGATTGATGATGATGGAGAGGAGTTGGGTTCTCCAGAATTAGGTGGAATCAACTTGCAGTGCAGCTTGTTCAGCCCCATAGCTCCAAACATCCCCTGTCTCCACCGCCGACACTCAGTAACAGCAGTGTGTACCATAGACAAGATGGACTGTAGAAATTCCCCAAGGTTCCTTCCAGAGCAGCTTCCAGACCCACGGCACTATCATGTGGAATGCTGAACACAGCAGATACACGGGAACACCACCAGGTGACAATTCCACGTCAAGACACTCCCCACCCTGGCTTGGAAATACATCCCAGTCCCACAAGTGCCATTGGTTGGAAATCCTGGAACTCCCTCCCTTACATCATTGTGGGTTTATCTGCACCAAATAAATGGCAGCAGTTCAAGGCAATAACTCACCGTCACCTTCACCAGAGCAATTATATCTGAGCAATCGGTGGGGACCCAGCGGCAATGACCCAAACACATTAATGAATCACAAAATAAAGCTCAGTATTTGGGACCCGTGTGCTCCAGTGCTGAGCTTCTGAATAAATTGGGTCGATATTGTAGAAAATTGAAAGGCGATTTCATTTGAATATCTCAGATTGTGAAGAGGCTTGAGAGGGGAGATGCTGAGAAATTAATTCTGTGGGTCTGGGAATCTGAAACACGATAACACAGTCTCAGGAGTTGCTGGAAAAGCTCAGCAGGTCAGGCAGCATCTGTGCAGAGAAATCAGCGTTAATGTTACAGCATCCGCAATTCATTCGGGTTTGATTACCACCCTCTCAGGGTAAGGGGCAGGTTATTTGGGACTGAGATGAGGAGACAGCGTTTCCCACTAAGGCCTCTGAGTCTTTAATATTCTCTCTCCCTGAGGATTGTGGATGCTCCCTCACTGAGTACATTTCAGATTGGAATAGACAGATTGCCGGGGTCTCAGGGTGTACACGGGATATGGGGAGTGGATAGGAAACCGGATTTGAAATCTCAAACCAGCTATGATTGGATTGACTGCCAGAACAGACTGAACGGTTTAAACAGGCTGTGTAGTCTCCTCCTGCTCACATTTCCTGAGCTCTTAGATGTTTACTGAACCAACTCCCAATCCCTTTGGATTTGTTTCCATGGAACCGTTTATCATTAAATCTCTGCAGCCTCCACCCTATTACAAACCATCTCATTCTTTCTTCAGCGTTACCCCCCATTCCAATTGCTCAGGAATCATTACTTTTATAACTTCCTTCTGCTCTGCTGAATCCCCCCACCCTCATAACACATGGGTTAACCTTTCCCTTCTCCCTATAGATGCTGCCTGACCTTATCAGATTTCTCAGCATGGCCTGTGTTTATTTCAGAGGGAATGACATCTCCCTGTTCCTGTTTCTGTGAGAGGACACATTCCCCAATCTGACTCCTTGATATTCCATTTGTTCACAGAGAAAAGAGGGATCGCTCTGTCCAAATTCATAACATGCACAAAAGGACATCTATATATTGTGGTGATATTAAAATTAAAACATCTTAAACCAAATGAAATCCATGAGGAAATGGCATGTTGCAATGGGATCTGTGTGGGGCAGGAATTCAATCCGCCCTCCCCCTGTTGTTATTGAGTATGATGCTCCTGACCCACCAATCCACAGATCTGACTGAATGCACAAACAACCCCTCTCCATCCATTTCATTCAGAATAAGGTCAATAACAGGACGGATTAAAACACAATACAAACTGTGATGAATGCTGCATGTAGGGAGGCATGTTACTGTAGAGTTTTTACAGCACTGAGATCAGGCTGTTCGGCCCATCATTCACATACCAGTCTAACCATTTGGACTCCCTCTCTAAACCTCTCCAATTCCCCAGATCCCTGTCTGATTGAAGACTGTCTGTGTGGGGTTTGCACATTCTCCCCGGGTCTGTGTGGGTTCCCTCTTGGTTCTCCGGTTTCCTCCCACAGTCCAGACACGTGCAGGTTAGGGTGGGTTGGCCATGGGAAACTATCCGTAGTATACAGGGATGTGTAGGTGAGGTGGATTACCCATGGGCAATGGGGGGTTACAGGGAGAGGTGGGGGCGGGGGTGAGTCTTGGTGGGTTACATGATGGGCAGAATGGCCGGTTTCCACACTGTAGGGATTCTATGATTCCATGCTCCTTTCCATCTGCCTCTATGGATGAGGGAGACTATCACCTGACCCAATATCCCCTTCGGTGGCTCAATGTTTGCTTTGTTTCCAACAAAGAACTGCAGATGCTGCAGATCTGAGAGACAGCACAGAAATTGCTGGGGAAACTCAGCAGGTCTGGCAGCATCTGTGGGGAGGGAACCTTTCGGATCCAGGGATTGGTCTTCAGAACTGAAGGCTTCTGATTCTGGTGCTGTCAGACCTGCTGAGCTTCCCCAGCAATTTCTTGTTTGGATTTCAGCCCCAATCCAGTTGGTTATGATCACGGCCTTGTTAAGTGTGTTTGGGAATGGGGAGGGAGCTGGGAGCAGGGTGATGGTGGGATAGTGGGGAGCAGAGCTGCCTTCCAAGCAGTTGATCCGGGTTCGATTCCCGGCCATTACAGTGTTGTGGTTTGTAAACAGCCTTTTAAAGGAAAGGCACTCGGATGGGCGGCACGGTGGCACAGTCGTTAGCACTGCTGCCTCACAGCGCCGGAGATCCAGGTTCAATTCCCACCTCAGGCGACTGACTGTGTGGAGTTTGCACATTCTCCCCGTGTCTGCATGGGTTTCCTCCCACAGTCCAAAGATGTGCAGGTCAGGTGAATTGGCCCATAGTGTTAGGTAAGGGGTAGATATCGGGGTATGGGTGGGTTGCGGTTCGGTGGGTCGGTGTGGACTTGTTGGGCCGAAGGGCCTGTTTCCACACTGTAATGTCATCTAATAAATCTTTCATTCTGTGCTCTCAGATTCTTCCTTGCTTTTCCTGGCGATGGTTCCTGTGAATTGCAGTGTGGAACCGTGCAGCATTGCTCGGCATCTCAGAAGCTTTCCCCTCTGCTGCTTCCCATTTCTTATTGAAATATTGGGTACAGCACAAGGATGGGTTTGTTTTGTTCGAAAAGTGAGAGACTGCTCCCGTCAGGAACCTGAAATAATTACAGAAGCCGCTGGAAACACTGAACAGTTCCAACAGCTTCTGTAGTGGTGGGGAGGGAGGGTTAATGTGTCAAATCTACACAAGGATAAAATAAACTCCAGCCACAAAACAGTCAGAGTTCCTAAGTTTTACAAACATCATAAGACCATAAGATCATAAGACATAGGAGTGGAAGTAAGGCCATTCGGCCCATCGAGTCCATTCCGCCATTCAATCATGGCTGATGCGCATTTCAGCTCCACTTGCCAGCGTTCTCCCCGTAGCCCTTAATTCCTCTAGACAACAAGAACCTATCAATCTCTGCCTTGAAGACATTTAGCTTCCCGGCTTCCACTGCACTCTGCGGCAATGAATTCCACAGGCCCACCACTCTCTGGCTGAAGAAATGTCTCCGCATTTCTGTTCTGAAATGACCCCCTCTAATTCTAAGGCTGTGTCCACGGGTCCTAGTCTCCTCGCCTAACAGAAACAATTTTCTAGCATCCACCTTTTCAAAGCCATGTATTATTTTGTACGTCTCTATTAGAACTCCCCTTAATCTTCTAAACTCCAACGAATACAATCCCAGTATCCTCAGCCGTTCCTCATATGCTAGACCTGTCATTCCAGGGATCATCCGTGTGAATCTACGCTGGACACGTTCCAGTGCCAGTATGTCCTTCCTGAGGTGTGGGGACCAAAACTGGACACAGTACTCCAAATGGGGCCTAACCAGAGCTTTATAAAGTCTTAGTAGTACATCTCTGCTTTTATATTCCAACCCTCTTGAGATAAGAGACAACATTGCATTCGCTTTCTTAATCACAGACTCAACCTGCATGTTTACCTTTAGAGAATCCTCGACTAGCACTCCCAGATCCCTTTGTGCTTTGGCTTTATTAAGTTTCTCACCATTTAGAAAGTAGTCCATGCTTTTATTCTTTTTGCCAAAGTGCAAGACCTCGCACTTGCTCACGTTAAATTCCATCAGCCATTTCCTGGACCACTCTCCCAACCTGTCTAGATCCTTCTGTAGCCTCCCCACTTCCTCAGTACTACCTGCCTGTCCACCTAACTTCGTATCATCGGCAAACTTCGCTAGAATGCCCCCGGTTCCCTCATCCAAATCATTAATATGTAATGTGAACAGCTGTGGCCCCAGCACCGAACCCTGCGGGACACCGCTCGTCACCGGCTGCCATTCTGAAAAAGAACCTTTTACCCCAACTCTCTGCCTTCTGTTAGATAGCCAATCCTCAATCCATCCCAGCAGCTCACCTCGAACACCATGGGCCCTCACCTTGCTCAGCAGCCTCCCGTGTGGCACCTTATCAAAGGCCTTTTGAAAGTCCAGATAGACCACATCCACTGGGTTTCCCTGGTCTAACCTGCTTGTCACCGCTTCAAAAAATTCCAACAGGTTTGTCAGGCATGACCTCCCTTTACTAAATCCATGTCACTATAATATTTTTCTGAGCCATCAATTCCCCTTAAACCCTTCCAATGCAGATTAGCATCTTTCTGATTCTCACTTTGAGAGATGTCCCTCAGTGAGCTCCTCCACCATTCTTTCCATTTCACTGGGGACCCACTATCCGCCGTCTCCAATCAAATGACCTGAACTCAGACACACAGAGATCTTAAAGAGTGACACAATGCAGATAGGAAGTTGATTTCATTTCTGTTTCTGAGTCCAACCTTCACTCAGTGAGACAGAGTCAGGTATTCAAGGCTCAAACAAGAGCTGGATTCTGCTTCTGGTGATTGTCTTCATTCAGTGAGAAGGAGGGCCGTGGGCCGGAAGGAGCTCATCATTGTCCTTCGGGTTGTCTGCTCAGTCTGCAGCATTGCAGGCCGTGGGAGCAGGACAGTGGGAAAGGTACCTCGTGTGGACTGTAATAGGACTTTCAACACATTGTTCCAGGCCAGTTACAGAGCTCCAGGAATTCTGAATGAGGATCGGAAAAATGCATTGATTGAAGGAGGAGGATCAGGGAAACAGGATAAAGCTGATGAGATCACCAGGATTTCTCGGTCTAACTCTGTGCCATTCTTTATTTTCTGCTTCATAAATCTACAATCCGGAGCTCAACCCACTCAGAGCAATATAAGCTCAGTAACAAATCATTCAGTCCAACACATCCATGCTGAACTGATATCCGATGTCAATCTCATCCTATTTGTCAGAATTTGGCCCATGTTCCTCTGAACCCTTTTTAATTCCTACACCCACCCAGATACCTTTTAAATGTTGTAATTGTACCAGCCTCCACTACTTCCTCTGGCAGCTCATGCACACAGTGCCCTCTGTGTGAAAAATGTTCCCCTTAGGTCCCTTTTATGTTTCCCCTCTCAACGTTAACATGTACCATCTGCTTCTGGACTCCCACACTACAGGGAAATCACCTTGACTTTTTACCCTATTGAGGGTCATTCATGATTTTGTGAACCTCTATAAGGTTACCCCTCAGCCACTGACACTCCAGGGATAATGGCCCCAACCTATACAGTCTTACCCTCCAGCACACACCCTCCAACCTTGGCAACATCCTTGTAAAACTTTTCTCAACACTTTAAAGTTTCACAACATCCCTCTTACAGGATGGAGTCCAGAATTGCACATTATATACCAAAGGTGGTCGAACCAATACCACAACATGACCTCCCAACCCCTTTACACAATTAACTGAGCAATAAAGACAAAAATGCCAAACGCCTTCTTCACCATCCTATCGAAATGTTAGTCCACCTTCAACAATCTATGAAAAAGCAGGTCTATTTGTTTCACAACATCCCTCATACCTTGTCATTCAGTGTGTAAGTCCTGCTCTCTTTTGCTTCTCCAAAATGCAGCACTTCAGACTTATCTAAATTAATCTTCATCTGCCACTCCTCAGCCCAGTGGCCCATCTGATCGAGATCCTGTTGTAATCTGAGATAATCATCTTCACTGTCCTCGACACCTCCAATTTTACTGTCATCTGCAAACTTACTAACCATTCGTCCTATGGTCACATCCAAATCATTTATATAAATGACAAAACAACAGTGGACCCAGCACCGATCCTTGTGACACACCACTGGTCACAGGCCTCCAGTCTGAAAAGCAACCCTCCCCCACCACCTTCTGTCTTCAACCTTCAATACAAAGAAGTGTTGAAAGTATCAGTTAACTGGAGATTCAGATCAGTGCGTCACGAAATGAAAAAAAAAATGCAGGGCATCATTAATTGGAGAATTCATGCAGGTGCCATTTAAATTCGAAGTGGGAGAATTGGTGCAGTTCCAGGATGTGTGCAGGATACGGAAATGGGGGAAATAGCCATAAATAGAGTCATACAATCATAGAGATTTACAACACAGAAACAGATCCTTCGGTCCAACTTGTCCATGCCACAATTAAAGAATTCTGGCAGTGCTCCACTAAATTGCAAGGAGAATCATCGCAAGGAACTACTTACTGGGAGAATTGGGGAAGGGCTTATCGAAATGTGAGAAATGTAACAGGGCATCAGTTAATGGGAGAATTGGGGCAGTGTAACACTAAATGGGAGAATTCGGGCAGGACAATACTTGATGGGAGATTGAGAGTTGGACACCCTAAATTGTTCGAGGACATCAGTCAGGATGAGGTTTGGTGTAAGGCAACACTGAGTGGAGAACTTGTTCCAGACTTCAGTAATTTAGGAAAGTGGTGCTCAGCAACACTGAATTGGAGAATTGGTGTGGGGTATCAGTAAAAGAGAGACCTGCACAGGGTGCTGATAACTTCGAGAATTGGAGCAAATGGGAGAACACGGGCAGTGAATCAGGAAATAGGACCAATGTTGCAAAGGATTAGTGGTATAGATGCAATACAGTGCACCACGAAATGGGGGAGTTGGTGCAGTTCACCAATAAAGGGAAGATATGTGTAGGATCGGTAATTTGGAGATTTCATGCAAGAATCGCAAGATTAGAGAATTCTGGCAGCAGACTACTAAATGGGAGAATTGTTGCAGGGAAATACTGAATGGAAGACCTGGTGCACAGTGGAGCTCAATTAGAGAATGGGTGCATGGCAACAGGAAATGGGAGAATAAGGGTAGCGCACCCTTAAATGGTAGAATCAGCTAGGCCATCAGTCAATGGAAGGATTAGTACAGGGGTATGAGTAAATGGGAGATTTGGTGGGAATCAATAAATGGGATATTCCGTGCACAGTGCCATTACATTAGAAAATTGGTGGGAGTGTCAATATATTAGAAAAGTGGAGCACAGTTTGTCTAAATTGGGGAATAGGGGCCAGAGAATCAATAAAAAGAAGAAATGTTGCAAGCATCGGGAAATTGGAGATTCAGTTCAGTGCATTACTGAATGAAAACAATTCAGCAAGACATCCGTATGTGGAAGAAGTGTATCAGGGAACAATTAAATGGAAGGAATTGATACAGGATAACAATAATTGGAGAATTCATGCAGATGCTATTAAATTCTAAATGGGAGGACTGGGGCAGGATAACGTCAATGGGAGAGTTGGTGAAATTCCCGAATTAGTGCAGGATTGGGAAATGGGAGAATTGGTGCAGGGAAGTAGAGCACTAATTACAGCCTGAGAGATGTACAGCACGGAAACAGATTCCTCAGTCCAACTTGTCCACGCCCAAATTTAAGAATTCTGGCAGAGCTCCACGAAATTGGAGAATCATTGCAAGAAACTACTAAATGAAAAAAAAACTGGGAAAGTGATTATGGAAATGTGAGAATTTGCAACTGGGCTTCAGATAATGGTTAATTAGTGCAGTTCAGCACTGAATGGGTGAGTCGTGCTGTGTTGCACTAAATGGGAGAATTGGGGCAGGACATTACCTCTTGGGAGATTTAGAGTAGCGCACCCCTAAATTGGGCGAGGGCATCAGTCAGTATGAGGATTGGTGTAAGGCAACACTGAATGGAGAACTTGTTCAGGACATCAGTAATTGGGGAAAATGGTGCTCAGCAACACGGGATTGGAGAATTGGTGTGGGACCTCAGTAAATGAGAGAGCTGGTGCACAGTGGAGCTAAATTAGAGAATTGGTGCAATGGCGACAGTAAATGGGAGAATTAGAGTAGTGCACCCTTAAATGGTAGAATCAGGCTCGGGCATCAGTAAATGGAAGGATTAGTACAGGGATATGAGAAAATGGGAGATTTGGTGGAAACAATAAATGGGAGATTGGTGCACAGTGCCGTTACATTAGAAAATTGGTGGGAGTGCCAATATATTGGAAAATTGGAGTAGAGCCTGTCGAAATTGGGGAATAGGGGACAGGGATTCAATAAAAATAAGAAATGTTGCAAGCATCGGGAAATGAAAAAAAATCAGCAGGGCATCCGTACGTGGAAGATGTGTATCAGGGAATAACTAAATGGAAGGAATTGATGTAGGGCAACAATAATTGGAGAATTCATGCAGGTGCCATTAAATTCTAAGTGGGAGACCTGGGCCTTGTGACTCACCTCACAAGGACTTCAGTTGCTATGAAGCACATTCAGAAATCCTGAATGTGTGAAAATACATTTATAAATACAAATCAAGCCTTAGTAATGAATAAAGGACCCAAGAACAGGGAAGGAAATGGACATCTATCGGTCTCATCTCACGGGAGAGAAATCAGTGGGTAAAAACTGTGTTTTTGATGTGATTGCTACCTGAATAATTAAACACCAGTTCAATTAAAAAGACAATTCACATCCAATGAAGTGAACCACTGCCGACAGAATGAACACAGTCCAATTCTGGATACAATAACAGCAGAATACGATCACATGTTACCCCACTGGAATGTGTGTGTGTGTCACCATAGTCTTCCCAGACCATAGGGGCTGATCTCTTCATTACAGAGAGAAGCAACTCATGGTGATTTGACCAGAGGGCCCTCAGACCTCAGGCAAGGGAAGAATTTGAGAACGAGTGTCCTTCATGGTAATCTTAAACTGGCAATGGGAACCGAACCCACGCTGTTCACATCACACTGCTCTGTAAACCAACAATACAACCAACTCAGCTAAACTGGAGTGTCACGTGTGGGGATGAATAATTGAATCCCTCGCTACACACAGTGCAGGTGAACGGCTTCTTCCCACAATGTGTTTGTTGGTGTTTCATCAAATCATTACTACTCATAAAGCTCTTCTCACAGTCAGCGCATTGACATGTTCTCTCATTGATGTGAACAAAGCCATAGCTGCTGAGATTGGAGAACCGAGAGAACCCCTTCCCACACAAGGAGCAGGGAAAAGGTGGGAATGTGTTGGTGCTCACTGAGTCCAGATGACTAAGTGAGTCCCTTCCTACACTCAGTGCAGGCGGACAGTCTCTCTCTCTCTCTCTCTCTCTCTCTAGTATGGCCACACTTGTGTATTTGAGGCTTTGCTGATTTAATAAATCCCTTCTCACACACAGAGCAGATGATTAGTCTCTCTCCAGAGTCAACTCAACAGTTGACATTAGGCTGAATTGGGAAGTTTATTCATTCCCAAACAGAGCAGACAACGCTTCTCTCCTGATGATGAAGACGTTTGTCTGACATTAGGCTGGATCCCCAAGTGAATACCTTCCCACACGTGGAACAGCTGAATACCTTCTCCCCCATGGGAACGGGTTGATGTTAAATTATGACCATTAAATTTAAGACCTTTACACATCTTAAAGTTTCTTTTTTTCCCACAATCAGGGGAAAGTTCTCTTGTCAGTGTGAACCCACTGGTGTTACATGAAGCTGGATGACAGAGTAAATCCCTCCCAACACATAGAGCAGGTGAACAGTCTCTCCCCAGAATGTCTGTGTCGATGAATCTCCAGCTGGTCTGGGATTTGCAATCCTTCTCACAATCCAGACATTTCCATGGTGCTGATCTCCTCAGATATCTCCAAGTTGGATGATCTGTTGAATCCTTTTCCATAAACACAACATATTTATGGCTTCTCTGTCTGTGGATTTTTAAAGAATGTTAACTCGATAATGTTAAATAATTTCTGCAGTCAGTTCAGTGGAACACTCACACTCTTGTGTGTGTGTGTGTGTGTGTCTCTTTACCACTCACAATGTTTTTGTGAAATCTTTGCTGACAGACATACCAGATAAACACATTCCCTTTATGTCCAAATGAATTAAGTGACTCTGTTGGATCTTTATTTCATGTTTGATTTGACTCACTCATCTTCAATTCTTTCAGTCTTTTTCTCTGTGAAATTATCTTCAAACATTATCACAGTCCATACAGGGTAAAATCTCAGAACAAACAAATCCAATTTCAAAAAGACATTGTTCCTCTATTCTATACCGCACCCAAACAAATGATCCAGTCACATCAAAAGATGCAAAAATCCCCATCAAAAGCAAAAAGGAACCTTCCTGAATAAATCAGGTTGTTGTTACAGCATACATGAGACAATGTGTGTCCTGAGGTGCAAACATGTTGTGGGATGTACCTCGCCAACTGATGGACAGCACAGCCCCCTATCCAGAAGAATATTACACAAGAGATTTGCTGTGACTGTATATCAATGGGGAAGAAAGGGAATGGGGAAGGTTGTTGGCAATCAAGAGTGCTGTTTTGTCCCACCTGTTGATGAGCTTCTTGTGTTGTTGAAGCAGCATTCAACCAGGCAAGTGGAGAGGATTCCATATCACACCTGACTTATGTCTTGTAAGGTGGGCAGGCAGGAGGTGAGTTGAGCGCTGTAAGATTGTTTTGCCTCTGCCCTGATCTTGTATCAATTGCATGGCTACTCCTGTTCAGTTTCTCATCAATATTACACCCCCGGAATGCTGTTCATGGAGGATTCAACAATGATATTGCTGTGGAATGTCAACAAGGGATACTCAGATATTCTCTTGTTGAAGATGGGCTTTGCCAGGCACGGATGTGATACAGCTGTTACTTACCATTTGTGCAGATTCTAGATGCTGACCAGGTCTTGCTACATATGGATGTGTTGTGTTTGAGAAAATGTTTAGCTCAGGTTGAGGTTCAGGTTGTAAGATTGTTCTCAATGAGAACAAACCTACCAGCTCAGCGAGCAAACTTACAACCTGAACATATGGATATGTGCTACATCAGTATCGGAGCAGTTGAAAATGATGTTGAATATTGTCCAATCGTTAACCAACATCCCCACTTCTGAAGGGAAAGTGATTGACGAAGCAGCTGAAGATGGTTGACCCTGAGACTCCACCCTGAGGGACTCCCCTCGAACTAACAAGGCCTGGATTCTCAAGCCCCACCTGCTTCACAAGTGGGACATGACACGTCTGAACAAGTTGGTTAAAAATGTCACCTGCAGAAAACTCCAGGGGTTCAAGGAGACTGCTGTTTGTTTCAGAGATCACCTGAGGGTGAAGCTGTTATAAAGCTAATGCCCAGGACACTGCACCACCCGGGCAATGGGTTCTGAAGAAGATGCACACAGAACTGAAATGGTTCACTCTGTTTCTCTGTCCACATCTCCTGCCAGACCCACTGACTTCCTCCAGCACTTTCTGATTTGATTTGGATGTGAGGCACAGTTAGTAAGTTTGCAGATGACACCAAAATTAGAGGTGTAGAGGACAGAGAAGAAGGTTACCTCAGATTACAACAGGATCTTGACCAGATGGGCCAATGGGCTGAGAAATGGCAGATGGAGTTTAATTCAGATAAATGCAAGGTTCTGGATTTTGGGAAAGCAAATCTTAGCAGGACTTATATACTTAATGGTAAGGTCCAAGGGAGTGTTGATGAACAAAGAGACCTTGGAGTGCAGGTTCATAGCTCCTTGAAAGTGGAGTTGCAGATTAATAGGATAGTGAAGAAGGCGTTTGGTATGCTTTCCTTTATTGGTCAGAGTATTGATTACAGGAGTTGGGAGGTTATGTTGTGGCTGTATATGACATCAGTTAGGCCACTGTTGGAATATTGTGTTCAATTCTGGTCTCCTTCCTATTGGAAAGATGTTATGAAACTTGAAAGCGTTCACAAAAGATTTACAAGGCTGTTGCCAGGATTGGAGGATTTGAGCAAGAGGGAGAAGCTGAACAGGCTGGGGCTGTTTTCCCTGGAGTGGCGGAGGTTGAGGGATGACCTGACAGAGGTTTACAAAATCATTAGGGGCATGGATAGGATAAACAGACAAAGATTTTTCCCTGGGGTGGGGGTATCCAGAACTCGAGGGCATAGGTTTAGGGTGAGAGGGGAAAGATATAAAAGAGACCTAAGGGGCAATATTTTCACACAGAGGGTGGTACGTGTATGGAATGAGCTGCCAGAGGAAGTGGTGGAGGCTGGTACAATTACAACATTTAAAAGACATTTGGATGTGTATATGAATAGGAAAGTTTGGAGGGATATGGGCCGGGTGCTGGTAGGTGGGACTAGATTGGGTTGGGATATCTGGTCGGTATGGACGGGTTGGGCCGAAGGGTCTGTTTCCATGTTGGACATTTCTGTGACTCCAGTCTCAGATTTTCAGCATCTGCATGAATCACCCTCAGGCCCCGCCCCGTGACGTCAAACATCAGTGTGCGCATGCGTCCACGGTCCCGGCCAAGATGGCGGATTTTCACCTCGAAATTGCAAAACATTTAACCACACGTTATTTTTCAAGGTGCTCGCTTCTCTCTGGAAGGGTTTATTCTCGGTCCGAATCCCTCTCCAGCTCCTGCAGCCTTGCCGTCTGGAAAAGCGCGTCTCTTCCCGTTTCCCACGGAGACAGACCCGGCACTGCGGCTGCGCCGCCCTCGCCTGTAGTGAGTATAGAGGGTATTCAACATCGCGGGGAATGCTGGGTAGGTACTCCGCCATTGAGGAGAATAACACAGAAGATTAATTCTGTTCATTAATAAGTTTCTCTTTCCTGTATTCCAATCTTCTGCTATCCAAATAATCTTTGGAAGAACACAATTAGCGGTTAGATAAATATCTTAAAATTTGAAGCATCTATCAAATCTCTCAGGTCATCTCCACAACATAACCTTGTCATTAAAATACTAATTCTCTCAAATCATTTGATCAATTCCCGTCCTCAACTGATGGTGGTAGATTTTGGAAACTCCTTCAATAGGTGGATATTTAACACTCAAGCCAAGGGCTGGTTTATTCTGAATGTCTCTCAACATGTTTCTTTTGTCATCTCATTTTACAGAGAAGTGGAATTCATGAAAACGAAGTGTTTGATGCCAGTCCTGTGCTAACTTCTCAGCTACAAGCTTCAGCCAGGGAGTTTACATTGAAGTACAATCACATTGATTCAGAGGTGAATGTTTTTGAACATTCATCTATAATTCAATTGTAAACTTGTTTTGCTGTGGTTCATTGGATAGGCCCTGGTATGATCCCCTTACTGTGGATCTGAATGCATACCCATGCATTATTCTGTTTCATCCCTGTCCTTCATGACAATCTCTTTGCCATTGTCCAACCTGCACTACCTTTAATAATGAGTGTTTTGACTTTCTGTGACAGTTTACTGTTATTCTTCCAGTCATGTTCAAATGAGGGTTTCATCACTGCAGGTCCCTGAGGTATATGCTGTTAATTTATTCCACTCGTATGTGTGGCCTCCCTCACTCAGACTCACTTTATGCTCCCTCTCACACACACTATTCCCTTCCCTGCTCATACCACCCAGCCTCCTCCAGAGGCTTTCATATTCTACTGTCTGAACAGCCCTCCCTATGTATTTAACCTTGGGGGAACATCACAGCCGTCCCGATCTGTTTAAACTCCTCCAGCCACTGCAACCTTCCCTATTACTGTCACCTCCACCAAACACTCCATCCCTCCCTATCACTGTCACCTCCCCCAGACACTCCAACCCTCCCTATCACTGTCACCTCCTCCAAACACTCCAACCCTCCCAAGCACTGTCACCTCCTCCAAACACTCCAACCCTCCCTATCACTGTCACCTCCTCCACACACTCCATCACTCCCTATCACTGTCACCTCCCCCAGACACTCCAACCCTCCCTATCACTGTCACCTCCTCCAAACACTCCAACCCTCCCTATCACTGTCACCTCCTCCAACCACTCCAACCCTCCCTATCACTGTCACCTCCACCAAACACTCCATCCCTCCCTATCACTGTCACCTCCCCCAGACACTCCAACCCTCCCTATCACTGTCACCTCCTCCAAACACTCCAACCCTCCCTATCACTGTCACCTCCTCCAAACACTCCATCCTTCCCTATCACTGTCACCTCCTCCAAACACTCCAACCCTCCCTATCACTGTCACCTCCTCCAAACACTCCAACCCTCCCTATCACTGTCACCTCCTCCAAACACTCCAACCATCCCTATCACTGACACCTCCTCCATATACTCCATCCCTATCACTGTCACCTCCTCCAGACATTCCAACCCACCCTATGACTGTCACCTCCTCCAGACACACCAAACTTCCCTATCACTCTCACCTCTGCCAACCGCACCAAACCTCCCTATCCCTGTCACCTCCGCCAAACACTCCAACCCTCCCTATCACTGTCACCTCCTCCAACCACTCCAACCCTCCCTATCACTGACCACTCCTCCAGTAACATCAACCCTCCCTCTCACTGTAACCTCCTCAATATACTCCAACCTCAATATCGCTGTCACCTTCTCGAATCACTCCATCCCTCCCTCTCACTGTCACCTCCTCCAGATAATCCATCCCTCCCTATCACTGTCACCACCTCCAAATACTCCATCCCTCCCTATCACTGTCACTTCCTCCAAACAGGTCAATCCTCCCTATCACTGTCACCTCCTCCAGACACTCCAACCCTCCCATTCACTATCACCTTCTCTGTATACTCCAACCCTCCCTACCACTGTCACCTCCTCCAGACACTGTAACCTTCCCTATCACTGTCACTTCCTAAAAACACTCCATCCCTATCACTGTCGCCTCCTCCAAACACTCAAACCCCACTATCACTGTCGCCTCCTCCAAACAATCCAACCCTCCCTATCACTGTCACCTCCTCCAACCACTCCAACCCTCCCTATTACTGTCACCTCCTCAGACAGTGTAACCTTCCCTATCACTGTCACCTCCTCCACACACTCCAACCCTCCCTATCACTGTCACCTCCTCCAGACGCTCCATCCCTCCCTATCACTGTCACCTCCTCCACACACTCCAACCCTCCCTATCACTGTCACCTCCTCCAGACGCTCCATCCCTCCCTATCACTGTCACCTCCTCCAAACACTCCAACCTTCCCTATCACTCTCACCTCCTCCAGACGCTCCATCCCTCCCTATCACTGTCACCTCCTCCACACACTCCAACCCTCCCTATCACTGTCACCTCCTCCAAACACTCCAACCCTCCCTATCACTGTCACAACCTCCTAACACTCCAACCCTCCCTATCACTGTCACCTCCTCCAGACGCTCCAACCCTCCCTACCACTGTCACCTCCTCCACACACTCCAACCCTCCCTATCACTGTCACCTCCTCCACACACGCCAACCCTCCCTATTACTGTCACCTCCTCCAAACACGCCAACCCTCCCTATTACTGTCACCTCCTCCAAACACGCCAACCCTCCCTATTACTGTCACCTCCTCCACACACTCCAACCCTCCCTATCACTGTCACCTCCTCCAAACACTCCAACCCTCCCTATCACTGTCACCTCCTCCAAACACTCCAACCCTCCCTATCACTGTCCACTCCTCCAGTAACATCAACCCTCCCTCTCACTGTAACCTCCTCCATATACTCCAACCCTCCGTATCTCTGTCACCTCCTCGAATCACTCCAACCCTCCGTATCTCTGTCACCTCCTCGAATCACTCCATCCCTCCCTATCGCTGTCACCTCCTCCACACACTCCAACCCTCCCTATCACTGTCACTTCCTCCAGTCACTCCAACCCTCCCTATCACTGTCACTTCCTCCAGTCACTCCAACCCTCCCTACCACTGTCACCTCCTCCAGTCACTCCAACCCTCCCTACCACAGTCACCTCCTCCAAACAACCCAAACCTCCCTATCACTGTCACTTCCTACATACACTCCATCCCTATCACTGTCACCTCCTCCACACACTCGAACCCTCCCTATCACTGTCACCTCCTCCACACACTCCATCCCTCCCTATCACTGTCACCTCCTCCGGACACTCAAACCCCACTGTCACTGTCACCTCCTCCAAACACGCCAACCCTCCCTCTCACTGTCACCTCCTCCAAACACTCCAACCCTCCCTATCCCTGTCACCTCCTCCGGACACTCAAACCCCACTGTCACTGTCACCTCCTCCAAACACGCCAACCCTCCCTCTCACTGTCACCTCCTCCAAACACTCCAACCCTCCCTATCACTGTCACCACCTCCTAACACTCCAACCCTCCCTACCACTGTCACCTCCTCCAAACACTCCAACCCTCCCTATTACTGTCACCATCTCCTAACACTCCAACCCTCCCTACCACTGTCACCTCCTCCAGACGCTCCATCCCTCCCTATCACTGTGACCTCCTCCACACACTCCAACCCTCCCTATCACTGTCACCTCCTCCAAACACTACAACCCTCCCTATCACTGTCACCTCCTCCAAACACTCCATCCTTCCCTATCACTGTCACCTCCTCCAAACACTCCAACCCTCCCTATCACTGTCACCGCCCCCCCACACACTCGATCCCTCCCAATCACTGTCACCTCCTCCAGACACTCCAACCCTCCCTATCACTGTCACCTCCTCCAAACACTCCAACCTTCCCTATCACTGTCACCTCCTCCAGACGCTCCATCCCTCCCTATCACTGTCACCTCTTCCACACACTCCATCCCTCCCTATCACTGTCACCTCCTCCACACACTCCATCCCTCCCTATCCCTGTCACCTCCTCCACACACTCCAACCCTCCCTATCACTGTCACCTCCTCCACACACTCCAACCCTCCCTATCACTGTCACCTCCTCCAAACACTCCATCCCTCCCTATCACTGTCACCTCCTCCAAACACTCCAACCCTCCCTATCACTGTCACCTCCTCCAAACACTCCAACCATCCCTATCACTGTCACCTCCTCCAAACACTCCAACCCTCCCTATCACTGTCACCTCCTCCAAACACTCCATCCCTCCCTATCCCTGTCACCTCCTCCACACACTCCAACCCTCCCTATCACTGTTACCTCCTCCAATCACTCCATCCCTCCCTATCCCTGTCACCTCCTCCACCCACTCGATCCCTCCCTATCACTGTCACCTCCTCCAGACACTCCAACCCTCCCTATCACTGTCACCTCCTCCAAACACTCCATCCTCCCTATCACTGTCACCTCCTCCAAACACTCCATCCCTCCCTATCCCTGTCACCTCCTCCAAACACTCCAACCTTCCCTATCACTGTCACCTCCTCCAAACACTCCATCCCTCCCTATCCCTGTCACCTCCTCCAAACACTCCAACCTTCCCTATCACTGTCACCTCCTCCAAACACTCCATCCCTCCCTATCACTGTCACCTCCTCCAAACTCTCCATCCCTCCCTATCACTGTCACCTCCTCCAAACACTCCATCCCTCCCTATCACTGTCACCTCCTCCAAACACTCCATCCCTCCCTATCACTGTCACCTCCTCCAAACACGCCAACCCTCCCTATCACTGTCACCTCCTCAAAACACTCCAACCCTCCCTATCACTGTCACCTCCTCCAAACACTCCATCCCTCCATATCACTGTCACCTCCTCCACACACTCGATCCCTCCCTATCACTGTCACCTCCTCCAAACACTCCAACCCTCCCTATCACTGTCACCTCCTCCAAACACTCCAACCCTCCCTATCACTGTCACCTCCTCCAAACACTCCAACCCTCCCTATCACTGTCACCTCCTCCAAACACTCCAACCCTCCCTATCACTGTCACCTCCTCCAAACACTCCAACCCTCCCTATCACTGTCACCTCCTCCAAACACTCCAACCCTCCCTATCACTGTCACCTCCTCCAAACACTCCAACCATCCCTATCACTGACACCTCCTCCATATACTCCATCCCTATCACTGTCACCTCCTCCAGACATTCCAACCCACCCTATGACTGTCACCTCCTCCAGACACACCAAACTTCCCTATCACTCTCACCTCTGCCAACCGCACCAAACCTCCCTATCCCAGTCACCTCCGCCAAACACTCCAACCCTCCCTATCACTGTCACCTCCTCCAACCACTCCAACCCTCCCTATCACTGACCACTCCTCCAGTAACATCAACCCTCCCTCTCACTGTAACCTCCTCAATATACTCCAACCCTCAATATCGCTGTCACCTTCTCGAATCACTCCATCCCTCCCTCTCACTGTCACCTCCTCCAGATAATCCATCCCTCCCTATCACTGTCACCACCTCCAAATACTCCATCCCTCCCTATCACTGTCACTTCCTCCAAACAGGCCAATCCTCCCTATCACTGTCACCTCCTCCAGACACTCCAACCCTCCCATTCACTATCACCTTCTCTGTATACTCCAACCCTCCCTACCACTGTCAACTCCTCCAGACACTGTAACCTTCCCTATCACTGTCACTTCCTAAAAACACTCCATCCCTATCACTGTCGCCTCCTCCAAACACTCAAACCCCACTATCACTGTCGCCTCCTCCAAACAATCCAACCCTCCCTATCACTGTCACCTCCTCCAACCACTCCAACCCTCCCTATTACTGTCACCTCCTCCAAACCTCCAACCCTCCCGATCACTGTCACCTCCTCCAGACAGTGTAACCTTCCCTATCACTGTCACCTCCTCCACACACTCCAACCCTCCCTATCACTGTCACCTCCTCCAGACGCTCCATCCCTCCCTATCACTGTCACCTCCTCCACACACTCCAACCCTCCCTATCACTGTCACCTCCTCCAGACGCTCCATCCCTCCCTATCACTGTCACCTCCTCCACACACTCCAACCTTCCCTATCACTGTCACCTCCTCCAGACGCTCCATCCCTCCCTATCACTGTCACCTCCTCCAAACACTCCAACCTTCCCTATCACTGTCACCTCCTCCAGACGCTCCATCGCTCCCTATCACTGTCACCTCCTCCACACACTCCAACCCTCCCTATCACTGTCACCTCCCCCAAACACTCCAACCCTCCCTATCACTGTCACCTCCTCCACACACTCCAACCCTCCCTATCACTGTCACTTCCTCCAAACACTCCAACCCTCCCTATCACTGGCACCTCCTCCGGACACTCCAACCTTCCCTATCACTGTCACCTCCTCCAGACGCTCCATCCCTCCCTATCACTGTCACCTCCTCCACACACTCCAACCCTCCCTATCACTGTCACCTCCTCCAAACACTCCAACCCTCCCTATCACTGTCACAACCTCCTAACACTCCAACCCTCCCTATCACTGTCACCTCCTCCAGACGCTCCAACCCTCCCTACCACTGTCACCTCCTCCACACACTCCAACCCTCCCTATCACTGTCACCTCCTCCACACACGCCAACCCTCCCTATTACTGTCACCTCCTCCAAACACGCCAACCCTCCCTATTACTGTCACCTCCTCCAAACACGCCAACCCTCCCTATTACTGTCACCTCCTCCACACACTCCAACCCTCCCTATCACTGTCACCTCCTCCAAACACTCCAACCCTCCCTATCACTGTCACCTCCTCCAAACACTCCAACCCTCCCTATCACTGTCCACTCCTCCAGTAACATCAACCCTCCCTCTCACTGTAACCTCCTCCATATACTCCAACCCTCCGTATCTCTGTCACCTCCTCGAATCACTCCAACCCTCCGTATCTCTGTCACCTCCTCGAATCACTCCATCCCTCCCTATCGCTGTCACCTCCTCCACACACTCCAACCCTCCCTATCACTGTCACTTCCTCCAGTCACTCCAACCCTCCCTATCACTGTCACTTCCTCCAGTCACTCCAAACCTCCCTACCACTGTCACCTCCTCCAGTCACTCCAAACCTTCCCTACCACAGTCACCTCCTCCAAACAACCCAACCCTCCCTATCACTGTCACTTCCTACATACACTCCATCCCTATCACTGTCACCTCCTCCACACACTCGAACCCTCCCTATCACTGTCACCTCCTCCACACACTCCATCCCTCCCTATCACTGTCACCTCCTCCGGACACTCAAACCCCACTGTCACTGTCACCTCCTCCAAACACGCCAACCCTCCCTCTCACTGTCACCTCCTCCAAACACTCCAACCCTCCCTATCCCTGTCACCTCCTCCGGACACTCAAACCCCACTGTCACTGTCACCTCCTCCAAACACGCCAACCCTCCCTCTCACTGTCACCTCCTCCAAACACTCCAACCCTCCCTATCACTGTCACCACCTCCTAACACTCCAACCCTCCCTACCACTGTCACCTCCTCCAAACACTCCAACCCTCCCTATCACTGTCACCACCTCCTAACACTCCAACCCTCCCTACCACTGTCACCTCCTCCAGACGCTCCATCCCTCCCTATCACTGTCACCTCCTCCACACACTCCAACCCTCCCTATCACTGTCACCTCCTCCAAACACTACAACCCTCCCTATCACTGTCACCTCCTCCAAACACTCCATCCTTCCCTATCACTGTCACCTCCTCCAAACACTCCAACCCTCCCTATCACTGTCACCGCCCCCCCACACACTCGATCCCTCCCTATCACTGTCACCTCCTCCAGACACTCCAACCCTCCCTATCACTGTCACCTCCTCCAGACGCTCCATCCCTCACTATCACTGTCACCTCCTCCACACACTCCAACCCTCCCTATCACTGTCACCTCCTCCAAACACTCCATCCCTCCCTATCACTGTCACCTCCTCCAAACACTCCAACCATCCCTATCACAGTCACCTCTTCCAGACGCTCCATCCCTCCCTATCACTGTCACCTCCTCCACACACTCCAAACCTCCCTATCGCTGTCACCTCCCCCCACACACTCGATCCCTCCCTATCACTGTCACCTCCTCCAAACACTCCAACCCTCCCTATCACTGTCACCTCCTCCAAACACTCCATCCCTCCCTATCACTGTCACCTCCTCCAAACACTCCAACCATCCCTATCACTGTCACCTCCTCCAAACACTCCAACCCTCCCTATCACTGTCACCTCCTCCAAACACTCCATCCCTCCCTATCACTGTCACCTCCTCCAAACACTCCAACCCTCCCTATCACTATCACCTCCTCCACACACTCCATCCCTCCCTATCCCTGTCACCTCCTCCACACACTCCAACCCTCCCTATCACTGTTACCTCCTCCAAAAACTCCATCCCTCCCTATCCCTGTCACCTCCTCCAAACACTCCATCCCTCCCTATCACTGTCACCTCCTCCAAACACTCCAACCCTCCCTATCACTGTCACCTCCTCCAAACACTCCATCCCTCCCTATCACTGTCACCTCCTCCAAACACTCCAACCATCCCTATCACTGTCACCTCCTCCAAACACTCCAACCCTCCCTATCACTGTCACCTCCTCCAAACACCCCAACCCTCCCTATCACTGTCAACTCCTCCACACACTCCAACCCTCCCTATCACTGTCACCTCCTCCAAACACTCCATCCCTCCCTATCACTGTCACCTCCTACAAACACGCCAACCCTCCCTATCACTGTCACCTCCTCAAAACACTCCAACCCTCCCTATCACTGTCACCTCCTCCAAACACTCCATCCCTCCCTATCACTGTCACCTCCTCCAAACACTCCAACCCTCCCTATCACTGTCACCTCCTCCAAACACTCCAACCCTCCCTATCACTGTCACCTCCTCCACACACTCGATCCCTCCCTATCACTGTCACCTCCTCCAAACACTCCAACCCTCCCTATCACTGTCACCTCCTCCAAACACTCCAACCCTCCCTATCACTGTCACCTCCTCCAAACACTCCAACCCTCCCTATCACTGTCACCTCCTCCAAACACTCCAACCCTCCCTATCACTGTCACCTCCTCCAAACACTCCAACCCTCCCTATCACTGTCACCTCCTCCAAACACTCCATCCCTCCCTATCACTGTCACCTCCTCCAAACATTCCAACCCTCCCTATCACTGTCACCTCCTCCAACCACTCCAACCCTCCCTATCACTGTCATCTCCCCCAAACACTCCAACCCTCCCTATCACTGTCACCTCCTCCAAACACTCCAACCCTCCCTATCGCTGTCACCTCCTCCAAACACTCCATCCCTCCCTGTCACTGTCACCTCCTCCAAACACTCCAACCCTACCTATCACTGTCACCTCCTCCGGACACTCCAACCCTCCCTATCACTGTCACCTCCTCCAAACACTGCAACCCTCCCTATCGCTGTCACCTCCTCCAAACACTCCATCCCTCCCTATCACAGTCACCTCCTCCAAACACTCCAACCCTCCCTATCACTGTCACCTCCTCCGGACACTCCAACCCTCCCTATCACTGTCACCTCCTCCAAACACTCCATCCCTCCCTATCACTGTCACCTCCTGCACACACTCCATCCCTCCCTATCACTGTCACCTCCTCCAAACACTCCATCCCTCCTTATCACTGTCACCTCCTCCAAACACTCCAAACCTCCAGATCACTGTCACCTCCTCCACACACTCCAACCCTCCCTATCACTGTCACCTCCTCCACACACTCCAACCCTCCCTATCGCTGTCACCTCCCCCCACACACTCCAACCCACCCTATCACTGTCACCTCCTCCAAACACTCCAACCCTCCCTATCACTGTCACCTCCTCCACACACTCCATCCCTCCCTATCCCTGTCACCTCCTCCAAACACTCCAACCCTCCCTATCACTGTCACCTCCTCCACACACTCCAACCCTCCCAATCACTGTCACCTCCTCCAAACACTCCAACCCTCCCTATCACTGTCACCCTCCTCCACACACTCCAACCCTCCCTATCACTGTCACCTCCACCAGTAACATCAATCCTCCCTCTCAGTGTAACCTCCTCAATATACTCCAACCCTCCCCATCACTGTCACTTCCTCCAATCACTCCATCCCTCCCTATTACTGTCAACTCCTCCAAACACTCCAACACTCCCTATTACTGTCAACTCCTCCAGTAACATCAACCCTCCCTCTCAGTGTAACCTCCTCAATATACTCCCTCCCTCCGTATCACTGTCACCTCCTCGAATCACTCTATCCATCTCTATCACTGTCACCTCCTCCAACCACTCCAACCCTCCCTATCACTGTCTCCTCCTCCATATACTCCAACCCTCCCTACCACTGTCACCTCCTCCAAACACTCCAACCCTCCCTATCACTGTCTCCTCCTCCATATACTCCAACCCTCCCTACCACTGTCACCTCCTCCAAACACTCTAAACCTCTCTATCACTGTCACCTCCTCCACTCACTTTAAACCTTCCCTCCCAAACCTGCCTCTTACTGTACTTTGTTCAGTCATTCCAAACCGCCCTCTTCCGCCCTAATCTCTCCCCCCACCGTCTCCTTCCCCCCCATCTCCTTCCCCCCCATCTCCTTCCCCCCCGTCTCCTTCCCCCCCGTCTCCTTCCCCCCGTCTCCTTCCCCCCCGTCTCCTTCTCCCCCCCGTCTCCTTCCCCCCCGTCTCCTTCCCCCCCGTCTCCTTCCCCCCGTCTCCTTCCCCCCGTCTCCTTCCCCCCCCGTCTCCTTCCCCCCCGTCTCCTTCCCCCCCGTCTCCTTCCCCCCCGTCTCCTTCCCCCCGTCTCCTTCCCCCCCCCGTCTCCTTCCCCCCATCTCCTTCCCCCCCCGTCTCCTTCCCCCCCCGTCTCCTTCCCCCCCCGTCTCCTTCCCCCCCCCGTCTCCTTCCCCCCCCGTCTCCTTCCCCCCCCGTCTCCTTCCCCCCCCGTCTCCTTCCCCCCCGTCTCCTTCCCCCCCCGTCTCCTTCCCCCCCCGTCTCCTTCCCCCCCCGTCTCCTCCCCCCCGTCTCCTTCTCCCCCCGTCTCCTTCCCCCCCCGTCTCCTTCCCCCCCGTCTCCTTCCCCCCCCGTCTCCTTCCCCCCCGTCTCCTTCCCCCCCCGTCTCCTTCCCCCCCGTCTCCTTCCCCCCCCCGTCTCCTTCCCCCCCCCGTCTCCTTCCCCCCCCGTCTCCTTCCCCCCCGTCTCCTTCCCCCCCGTCTCCTTCCCCCCCGTCTCCTTCCCCCCCCGTCTCCTTCCACCCCGTCTCCTTCCCCCCCCGTCTCCTTCCCCCCCCGTCTCCTTCCCCCCCGTCTCCTTCCCCCCCCATCGCCTTCCACCCCCCGTCGCCCCCCCCATTATCTGCCCCTCCCAATCATCCCCTCGCTCCCCATCATTCCTCAGCCTCCATTGTTCCCCCTCCCCTAATTGTCCCCCCCATCATCACCCCTCCTCCCACCGTCTCCCCCGTCCCCATCGAACCCCCCCCACCCCTCACCTGCCCCCTTCTGTCCCCATCATTCCCCAGCAGACCTCATCTGTTTAATTCAGTCCCCACCCACTACCGTTCGTCCCTTGTCCAGTCCCCATCTTTCCCCACCGGTTCCCCCAGTCCCCACCTGTTCCGCTCTGTTCCCCTCTGTCCTGTGTCCCCACCAATCCGCATCTGACCCCATCAGAATCATCAGACCCCACCAGCCTCCGTGTCCCCACAAGTCCCACCAGTCCCAATGTGTCCCCACCAATCCCCCACCAGTCTCCATTTTTCCCCACCAGTCCCCGATCAGTCCCATCAGTCCCCCCATTCCCCATGTGCCCCTACCAGTCCCTATCAGAACAATTTGTCCCCCTCCTGTCTCCTTCTCTCCCCATCAGTTGCCACAAGAACCATCTGTCTCCCTCTGTCCCCTTCTCTCCCCATCTGGCCCCACCAGTCCCTGCAGTCTCCCTCTGTCCCCACCAGTCCCCATTATTCCCATTCTATCCTCATCAGTCCCTCTCTGTCCCTGTCAGTCGCCACCAATCCCTCTCTTTTCCCCCCTCTCACTCTTCCCCCCCCCTCACTCTCTCCACCCCCCCACTCTCCCCATCTGTTGCAACCAGTCCCAATCTCTCCCCATCTGTCGCCACCAGTCATCATCTGTCGCCATTATTCCCATTCAGTCCCCCTCGGCTCCCATCTGTTCCCACCAGTCTCCTCTGTCGCCATTAGTCATCATCTCACCACCAGTCGCCAACTGAATCATCTGTCCCCATCTGTCCCTATCAGTTCCTGTCAGTCCCCATCTGTCATCACCAGTCCCACTCCTTCCCCCTCCATTCCCACCAGTCCACATCTGTCCCCATCAGAATCACCTGTCCCCACCTGACCCCACCTGTCCCCCTCTGTCCCCACCCGTCCTGACCCGTTCCCATCAAATCCTGAGGGTTCTCCCTGAATATAACTGGAATAACCCGAACACTGAGATAACAACCAGAACCAGGTGAATGGGGAGGATTCTGCAGTGAGCATCTCCCTAGCCCCTGTCCCAATGTCAAAACACACCCCCCTGCCCTGGTCAGTGTTATAATCCAGGACCAGAGCTCGGAATCAATGGGACCTTTGTTTTGGGATCAGGAATTTGCTTTCCCAGCAAGACCCTCTTCCCTTCCCCCACCCCTCTCTGCCTTCCACAAGGACCGTTCCCTTTGACACTCCTTGGGTTTGTATCACTCTCACCCCCCAAACCCCCAGGTACCTTCCCCTGTCACTGGAAAAGATACAAACCCTGCTGTTACACCCCCAGCCCCCTCAGCTCCATCCCGGGCCCCCAACCCCTTCTTCCAGGGGAGACAGAGGTTCACCTGCCTCTCCTCCAACTGTGTTTCCAGCATCAGGTGCTCCCGGTGTGGGCTTCTCGACATCAGGAAGACCCAATGGAAACTTAGGGAACGGTTCACTGAGCATCACACCGGGCCCAGAGGGGCTGACCAGACCCCCCAGTCACCGCCCAGTTCACTTCCCCCCCAACATGACCATCCTCGACCTCCTGCATTACCACAACGAACCACACCTCAAATTGGAGGAACAACATCTCATCCCCCTCCTGGGAAACCTCCAGCCCAGAGGATTCAACACGGAGTTCTCCAATTTCAAATAACCTCCCTCCCCCTCCCTTCCCCTGCTCTCTCCCACCAACTGGATTCATTCCTCCCATTGTCCAACCAGGTGGGACCCTCTACCTGTCCTCACCCCCTTCGCCCTCATTTCCCCCACCCTGACATGTTCCACCCCTTCGTCCTCCCTCCCCCTCACCCTCCCACCCTATCCTCCTTCCCCCTCACCCTCAATCCCCCTCCCACCCCATCCTCCCTCCCCCTCCCCCTCTCCCTCCTCCCCCTCCCACCCCATCCTCTCTCCCACTTCCACCCCATCATCTCTCCCCCTCCCACCCCATCATCCCTCCCCCTCCCCCCATCCTTCCTCCCCCTCCCTCTCCCCTTCGTCCTCCCTCCCCCTCCCTCCCCCCTTCGTCCTCCCTCCCCCTCCCTCCCCCCTTCGTCCTCCCTCCCCCTCCCTCCCCTCTTCGTCCTCCCTCCCCCTCCCTCCCCTCTTCGTCCTCCCTCACCCTTCGTCCTCCTTCCCCCTCGTCCTCTCTCCCCCCTTGGTCTTCCCTCACCCTCCCTCTCCCTCCCCATCCTCCCATTCCCTCATCCTCCCTCCCCATTCCCTCTACCTCCCTCCCCACTCCCTCCCTCTCCTGTCGGTCCCTCTCTCCGTTGTTCCACTCCCTTTCCATTCTGTTTTTTGGCCCATCCGTCTTTCTCTGGCCCCCTTTCCCTCCTTGTTCCTGCCCTCTGAACGTCCCCCTACGTATATAAAAGCCCCTCTGTGTCCGATATACCCTCCTCATGGACCTCCCCCAATACCCGTCCAGGGGGTACAGGAGCCTGTGGGGACTGACTGAGACCAGAATCCCTGACACCTCACAGTCCAGGAGGAGGATATTCAGCCCATCGTGTCTATCCCCCCTTCTATTAACGGCCCAGTGTCCTGCCCCCCTGGGATTTGCCCCTGAATGGCCCGTGACTGAGTCCCCGTTCTGGCAGAGACCGCTCCTCACTGATAGCCCACCGCCTCCCCACACAGTGAGCATGTGCAGACACTCACTGGCCTTTTGACTGACCGTGGATTGGCAGAGGAAGATCCCACTCTCCAGCAATTTCGTCACTTCTTCCTACCCCCCCCCACCCCATGCCCCAATCTCACTCAAAGGGGTTTTACCTGACACCCCCTGCTCCCTAGTTTTCCATATGGATTCCCCCTAATTATTTGCCCTCCCAAAGTTTTGTCCCCACCCCTGGATGTTATGTCTGTTCCTAATTTGGCAGCACCCCCTCCCCCACCCACCCCTTTATGTTGGGGGGACACAGTGAGTACGTGCAGACACTCAGTGACCTTTTGAGGGACTGCTTCACTGCCCCTCACTCCCTGAGACAGGGACTTTACATAAACCTCCCCCCCATCACATTTTCACTCTATTGTGCTGCCCCCCCCCCCCCCGCCAATTATATTCCTGACCAGAATTCCCAATACCCCCATGTTCAGTCTCTCCCCCACTTCGGGGGGGTTTCCAGCCCATCCCCATTTATTTCCCTTTCCAATCCACACCCCCACCAAATATTGCCCCCCAATATTCTGTTTCCCCTACATTTACCACCCCCTTCCTCTGTAACCCCACAGCCCCCCATCTTCGGCTAATTTGTGACCACACCCACAATTTTCCACCCCCCTGGAATTTTCCAGCCCCCCCTATTTTCCCCTCCTTCCCCAATCTAATTGCCCCTCTCCCCCTGTGTACCTTCATTTACTCCCTACCCACCCCACTGTCCCCTCTGCCCATACTCCCCTATCTCTGTATAAAAGCCCCCTCTGTGTCTCCATTGTGTACAATTCCCCCACCCTCCCTCACCACCCCCACCCCTCACTGTGTCCCAGGCCCTGGGCTGGGGGGGGAGCACAGGGAGTATGTGCAGAGACTTACCGGCCATTCGACTGTGTGTGTCTTCATGCACAGCAAGATCCCAGTCCCCAGGCTTCCCCCTGCCCCACTCCACCCTGAGAAAGGGGCTTTCTTTCCCCCCACCCACACCCACAGTTTTGACAACAACAGGAGTCCCAGGGAACAGCAAGATCCCACTGTGTTTATGATACGTGCAATACCACACGATACTGAGTCCAAATCTCCCTTCGGGACAGGAGGACAGGGAGGGAGGGCTGGGGGCATACAGACAGATAGAGAGAGGGACAGAGACCGAGGTGGGGAGAGAACACAAACAAGATTAGGGACAGAGAAATGGAGACAGACACAGAAAGAGAGAAAATCCCAGGGTTGGCGGTGTGAGGGAGGGAGACAGGGAGATGGAAGTTGATTAAATCCGAGCCAAGATCTTTTGAATCAAAAAACAAGAAAAACAAACAAAATCCCATCACTGAGTGACTTCCCAAAGCTCCCCATTTTATCAGCACTTCCCCCTGATTTTAAACCCAGAGAATGGGAACAGATTTCACTGGGACCCAGGGGGTCAATGCTTTCTGACTGAGACCCCCAACCCCACCCCAAGGGTTTATATTCTGAGACTCGATGGAAGGGAGTTGGTCTCAGAGCCTGGATCTTGTCCCTCCCTCCGTGTTTAACCTGCCCCCTCCAGCTGCTTCTCTCCCTCTCTCCCTCCTTCCCTCACACTGTCTCTCTTTCTCCTTCACTCCTTCCCATCTGTTTCCCTCTCTCATTCTCTCTCTTCTCCCCCACCTCTCTCTCCCTGTCCCTATCCCCCTCTCCATCTCTGCTTAGATTCCTCTTGTTCTCGAGAATGGATTTGTGTCTCTGTGTCTCTCTCCATTCCCCCTCCGTTCTGATTGAAATGCCCTCCCCTCCCCTCCCTCCCTCCCATTTAAAGTGTGTTCCCATCTCCCTGCCCTGTCCTGTAGACATTAGCCCCCTCACTATCACATTGTGGAGGGAGGGGGAGGAGAGGTGGTGGGGGTCTGGGCTGGGGAAAGGAGGGATGATACACCCCACCCACTATCAGACCATCAGCAAACGGAGCCTGGGCTCTTTGGACAGACTCCTGTGATGTGTAAGGGGCAATCTGCAGGCTGAGGGGCACACAGCAAGATCCAACAGGAAGCTGGGTGTGGCATACCTGGGGTATTTCCTCATCTTTACCCCCTGCGAGAACTAGTGCCATCCCCCAGCAACAACCCCTCCCCATATCAACCACTCCACAAGCAAAATGCCCCCCATGTAATTTTCACACAGCAAGATCCCAATAATACCATCACTTTCCAAATGCAGTTTCTGATCATGAGTCTCTCTCTGTCTGTCTCTCCCTGCCTGGAATCCCACATCCTGTCCTCCACACCCCTCCCCATTAAAATGACGACAAGTCTCAGGGTGGGCTATTGATGCACAGTGCGATCCCACAGGGTAGTCCCCTTTGTGCTCCAGAATGTGCTCAAATCCCACTTTACATCCGACAGGAGGCTGTGGATTTCTGTGTGTGGGACGGTTTTATTTGTTTGAAAAATCAACCAAAGAAAGACCGAGAGAGAGAGAGATCCCCTCCCAGATACCTGGGGAATTGGCGAACCTGTGTCTTTTCTGTGCGATTATCACATTTGGTCACCCTGGTTGCAACGTAGGCCACTCTGCAGGTAGTTTGAGACACAGCAAGATCCCACATGTAGCATTATTCTGATATTAGAAGAAGTCTTTGGAGAAAGTTTCTCATTTAAGGTTTTACTTCCCTCCTTGGGGAGTCCTGTCTGTCAGACACTCACTGGGGATTGATGTGTTTGTGTCAAATCCCAGGGCCCCAGTTACTTTAACTCCAGGCTTCAAATCTGTTTAAAAACGACAGGGCTGCAATCTGACAGGAGCCAGTTACCCAGAGGCCCCTAAAACCCAGGGTCCCCCAGAGGAGATTAAACCTCGGGGTAAATTAACACACAACTCACGTGGGCCCCCACGGGGTGCAGCCTGTCGACTAGGCCTCAGGCCTCAGGCCCGTGTCCCCTCTGGAGAAAGCTCTTGTTCAAAGGTCTCCTGATCCCAAAGTTTCTCTCTTTGAATCTTCAAGTGGCCAGCAAGATCCCTTGGGAGGAAAGAGACAGCATTCATTGAAAAGCAAAGGAGGAAAATTATTACAGAGAGATAGCACAGCAAGATCCCAGGTTTCCCCCTCTCTCTGTGACACAGACAATTTCCCAGCGACATCCAAACACAAACATATCGGGTGATGAGCTGAGTTTTCATTCCAAAGCTTTGGAGAAACTTTGAGATACCAGGTTACCTGATTAAAACACTCACTGCTTGCAATGACGGCATTGGGGCAGCTGGTGCACAGCAAGATCCCACATGCAACAATGCAGCAGCAGCTAATTACTCTGATCATTTCCCCCCTCTGTGATGCTGCTTCAGTTTAATTATTTCCTGTCACCCCAGAATCAAACATTGCAGAATTTCACAATCTCAACACACCTCTCCCTCTCTCTCCCCTTCTGTTTCCCCTGCTCTCTCAATTTTTCAAATCTCTCTCTCACTCTCTTTCTCTCACTGTTGTATTTTCTCACCCTACCCTCTCTGTAACCAATATTACTCTGACATTATGACAAGACTTTAGAGAGTGTCACATCATTTGGGTTTTAATTCCCCCTCTCAGATCCTGGGGATGGACATAGAGTCAAAGAGATGTACAGAACGGAAACAGACCCTTCGGTCCAACCCGTCCATACCGACCAGATATCCCAACCCAATCTAGTCCCACCTGCCATCACCCGGCCCATATCCCTCCAAACCCTTCCTATTCATATACCCATCCAAATGCCTTTTCAATGTTGCAATTGTACCAGCCTCCACCACTTCCTCTGGCAGCTCATTCCATACACGTACCACCCTCTGCGTGAAAATGTTGCCCCTTAGGTCTCTTTTATATCTTTCCCCTCTCACCCTAAACCTATGCCCTCTAGTTTTGGACTCCCCGACCCCAGGGAAAATACTATGTCTATTTATCCTATCCATGCTCCTCATAATTTTGTAAACCTCTATAAGGTCATCCCTCAGCCTCCGATGCTCCAGGGAAAACAGCCCCAGCCTGTTCAGCCTCTCCCTGTAGCTCAAATCCTCCAACCCTGGCAACATCCTTGTAAATCTTTCAACCCTTTCAAGTTTCACAACATCTTTCCGATTGGAAGGAGACCAGAACTGCACGCAATATTCCAACAGTGGCCTAACCAATGTCCTGTACAGCTGCAACATGACCTCCCAACTCCTGTACTCAATACTCTGACCAATAAAGGAAAGCATACCAAACACCTTCTTCACTATTCTACCTACCTGCGACTTCACTTTCAAGGAGGTATGCACCTGGACTCCATGGTCTCTTTGTTCAGCAACACTCCCTAGGACCTTACCATTAAGTGTATAAGTCCTGCTAAGATTTGCTTTCCCAAAATGTAGCGCCTCACATTTATCTGAATTAATCTCCATCTGCCACTTCTCAGCCCATTGGCCCATCTGGTCCAGATCCTGTTGTAATCTGAGGTAACCCTGTTCACTGTTCACTACACCTCCAATTTTGGTGTCATCTGCAAACCTACTAACTGTACCTCTTATGCTCGCATCCAAATCATTTATGTAAATGACATACTTTAACACCAGGCTTCAAACCTGCTTTAAAAATGACAGGGCCGCAATCTGACAGTAGCCAGTTAACCAGATGCCCCTAAAACCCGGGAACCCCAGAGGAGATTAAACCTTGGGGTAAATAAACAGACAATCCATGTCGGCCCCCACGGGGTGCAGCCTGTCAACCAGGCCTCAGAACCACGTCTCCCTCTGGAGCTTGGCCAAGGCTTCCCTCGGCCTGAACATTTTGGATCTTCACGTTGCAGCTTTCCCAACAAAAGTTCATCGGGATAAAAGAAGGAAAAGATTACTTGTAAGGGAATGTGAGAGCATTTTGAAGGCAGGTTACACAGCAAGATCCCAGGTTTAAAATCACCCCCGTCCATCCCCAATGTATTAATGTATCTAACATAGTCAGCAGTTAGGATGGAACATGGTGTGGGAGCAGATCTTCCCAGGGATTGGAGGGGGATAGTGAGGGAACACCATCAGATTCTTACACTCTGCAGTGACCTGGAATCAATTACCTTTTACTGAAAACAGTTCCCAACTTGTATGTGCCTGGAGCTCCCTCCAGTCTGAAAGTCTCATTCATCTCTATCATGTCTCCTGTCTCTGAGCCAATGGTATATTCATTCCCAGGATAGGGACAACATGGGGCTAGATACAGAGTAAATCTCCCTCCACACTGTCTGCATCGAATACTCCCAGCACATGTGCAGCATGGGGTTAGATACAGAGTATAGATCCCTCTGCACTGTTCCTATCAAACACACACAGGATCGGGACAGCATGGGGTGAGATACAAAGTTAGGCAGCATTGTAGACAGTGCAGATGGTACCTTAACATTACAAAGGGATATCGATAGATTGGGTGAATGGGCAAAGCTGTGTTAGATGGAGTTCAGTGTCAGCAAGTGTGTGGGTATCAGGTTGGAGTACAGAGAGGGAGGTTTACAAGAATGATCCTGGAGCTCAGGGATTACATTCTGAGGGGAGACTGGACAAATGAGGCCGTTTTCCTCCAGAATTGAGAAAGCTAAGGGGTGATCTGATCAATGCCTTCAAGGAATAAACAGAATGAGACAGGATCAATCAAGATCAACGATTCCCACAGGTTGGAGATTCTAGACCAAGAGGGAGCAGAGTCTGAGAATGAGGGCCCAGAGTGTTCTGGAGAGATGGTAGGAAGCACTTTGACACACACAGGGTGGGAGAGGTTTGGGACTCTCTTCCACAAACAGCAGTGGATGCTGGATCAGTCGTTGAGGTTAAATCAGAGAGAGATACATGTTTATTCAGTGAAGATATTGAGGGATATGGGCCAAAGGAAGGAATGTGGAGTTAGGCCACAGATTAGTCATGATCCCATTGAATGATGGAACAGGCTCGAGGGGCTGAATGGCCTCCTCCTGTTCCTATGTTCCAAAATAACGATCCTCCTGCACTTTCCCTATCAACCCCTCCCAGGGCAGGGACAGGATGGGGTTAGATACACAGTAAAGCTCCCTTTTCTGTATCACCATCAACCCTTCCCAGGGTAGGGTCGGAACAGGGTTAGATACAGAGTAAAGCTCCCCCTACACTGTCCCCATCAACCCATCCCAGGATTGTTTAATGGAGCTTTAATATTTGAAAATGCTTCTATTATTCTGTCATTCACTGTCCCTCAGTAACTGTGTGCGCGTTCGTGCGTGCATAAGTGAGAGACTGAGAGAGAGAAACGGAGACAGAGACCAGGGCCCTGCATTACTGGGTCAGGTAGTGTTGTGGAGAAACTATAGAGAACCACCAGGAGACGCAGAGAGTTCTTCAAGAAATAAGTCTTTTATTTGCAAACAAAAAACTGTGACACTGAGAAAGCAGATTCTCGAATGCCCCCGAACCTCAGGGTCCGTGGATTTTTATATAATTTTTGATCATGTTTCTGTGAGCTTGTCAGCATGACCAACTATCTTAATCAAAGTATCTCACTCCAGCTCCACAATAAACCAGTGATGTTAGTTCCCATTACCTCTTTAGTTGTACATTCTACTTGATGTTATTCGAATGTCATGATTAGATATTTATTGCGAACTCTGCTGCAGTGATCTTCCATTGCAGACTAACCTGTCATGATAGATATTTAGCTATTCCATCTATTACAATAGTCTCCTGTCTCAAGCTGACTCGACTAACTATTAGTTAGATATTTTAATGTCATGTCCCAAATATTTCCGGTCCCAATCCTGTCAGAATAACACTTACCAGAGAAACTTGCTTTATTCCTAGTGTTATCTCATCTGGCCATAGTGACCCTTCAGCCTTAACCTTACTCTGCTAATGGGTGTCAGAATGTTCCACTATGGTTATCCCATCCTGCCCCTGCCTTCCACAGATCACAGATTCCCAGTGGTCTTCATGCTTTAACCCTTCCTATGCTTTCATGGTCTTTATTTTCCATTGACCTCACTCCAACAACAATACATTTTATTAGTTAAACAGGATGGAAGACAGCATCAATTCTCAGGAAGTGTTTTACTGTTTCTGTTTTTGTTAAAACACTTGGGTGGTGTGCTGGCTCAGTCAGGAGACTGTCTGTGTGGTGTTTGCACATTCACCCTGTGTCTGCGTGGGTTTCCTCCGGGTGCTCCGGTTTCCTCCCACAGTCCAAAGATGTGTAGGTCAGGTGGATTGGTCATGCTCAATTGCCCGTAGTGTTCGGTACATTAGTCAGAGGGAAATTGGCCTGGGTGGGTTACTCTCCGGAGGGTCGGTGTGGATTGTTTCCACACTGTCGGGAATCTAATCTATTTATGACATAACATCATACATCGTAATCTGAGATTGACCAAGTTCTGAATTTATTGTTACAATGGTTAAAGACTGTCACCTATATGCCCATCTCTCGTCAACTGGTCTGTTGAATTTCCCTCATGTTTTGCTCGATATACCAAGTGGGAAGTTGCTCAGTGACATCTTAGTTAGGTTACTCCGAAGTCCAAGCCCTCAAACAATAAAGTGCTCCTTTGAGATTAAATTTAAAGGTGTTTCTCTGCAAATGGCCAGACTCAAAATGATCACAGCAGATTCAGCCTTCACTTCACAGCAAAGTATCATCTTCCTTTAAATGGGAATATACATCATCTTAAAAGCTAAGGAAATAATTGTGACTTTAAATAAATACTTCCAGTAACTAACATAATCCAATAAATATTGCATACCTTTTGATATTTTTTACTGGAACTGTTAAGCTCAGACTATTATAAAGTTGTTTAAAACATAAGGAACTACAACTACATTAACATTGAAATGACTAATGTGGACTATTAGACCACTCACAACATTCTTAAGCAGGCAGCCCAGAGCATAACATTGCAGTTTGTTTCGATAAGTGTACAGTGAAAATTACCTGGAATAAAATAGCTCGGTTGCTGACTAGATTTTGAACAGGCACAATCATTACTCACAAAATTACACAAAGAACAAAGAACCCCTACAGAACCCCACCTATCCAGCTCGACGTAATTATGCTGTTCCGAGTACATCAGTTCCAATGTTAAACACCAGTATCAATGCTTCAAGCTAAAGTTGGAGGGCAGAAAAGAGAGTTTCTACACAACTCCCTGTTGAACTTTGCAAACCTGTTCAGCTTAGCTCAGCTAAAGAGCTGACCACTGCCCTTTGATTATGTTGGTGAGTTGTCAAGCACGATCACTTTGGCCTGAAGGCTCATCTGTTTACATGTCAACAAAAGGCCTCTTCAAATCCTTTTTATCTCTGTACCACACCAGACTGATCAGAACCTGCACCCCCCCCCCCCTCCACCTCCAACAAAAAATCAAGGACAGAGTCTCCTTGAGCCAAGGAACAGCTTTCAGATAAAAATGGACGAGTTTTGTGACACTAAAGAAAGTCCACATTTTTGTTTCAAATGCAATCCCACTGTCTCTGATTACAGATAGTAGCTTTAATTTGGACCCTTGCCAAGTCTAACCTCAATCCTCCAATGTGTAGTCAGCAAACAATCAAACTGCAAGGTCTTGCTTCTTTCAGCAGAAGGACTGCAGTAGTTATTGGGGAGACAGACAGAGGAAGCCGAATCCAGACTGATTAATTCACCAGACTTGGTGCAGTTAATATACTGGTGCAATTATTTTCTGCTCACAACATTTAAAATTCAGTCCTCAGTTATAACTATGTGATCTTTGTTCAGTCTCATTCAACGATGCATGGTTCATCGCAGCTTCCCCCAAGAATTGGGATACAATGTCAGGACAATAAACTTTCCCAAAGTTATTAAGGTTCGAGGGAATGCAGTGAATTGTCACTTTGTTTCAGCACCTGTCAACACAAGTTGTCACCTGCTCCTTTTTCAAATGCACACACTTTTGTTCCACACACAAATCTCTTCACATCACCAAAATCATTTTTCTTGTTTCATATTATCTATTTTTTAAAAATATTACACATTCTGGACAAGATGGATTTTGGCCTGCATTGATGCAGCAATATTCTATAATTTAAAACCAGCTTTCAGGGGAATATCAATACTGGTTTGAACTCACACCAAGCATAGCACAATAGTGTCTGCTGTTCAAATTTTTTTTAAAATCCTGCGCTAACATGCCTCAGCAATGTGTAACTTTTCCACTGTCTTGTGGACTCTAGTGAGACCGTCAATCAAGGAGTATACAGTGGGATTTAGGTAAAGTATTGTTACTTCTGCAATCATAATTACTTGAGCAAGGTAAATACACTCACACCAGTGGAGAATTGTTTCAACCAAGAGCTGAGTTAACAAGAATGAAAACTATGTGAAGGAAATATATAATTGTTTTTGTATTATCTCAGATGTGCATATAAGAATGAAACATGCCTGTAAACAATGGTAGATGTTATAGACAAATAGATAAGGTGCTGTGAGGGTGGAGGTTAAGCCAGATATGCCTGTACAAACAGTAGTTCGAAGCATCTGTTTCCCACTTCTGTAAAAACAAAAACAAACCCCAATTATAGGGTCATAGAGCTCAATATGGATGAGGAGTGGGAGGGAATGTTACAAGGGAAACAGATGGCAGTGAAGGAGGATATACCTAACAATGGGCCGCAGCAGGATGTGGTGAAATAGCCAAGCAAGACTTCTACTTTGTTATGTACAAGGCTGGATACGGCAAGAGATAGACAACAGTAATGGGCACCGGGTTGGGAGGAGTGAATCCTATATAAGATATGGACTTGCTAAACTCTGGGTGCCTTACGGCAGGCACCACGCTTGCAAGTGTATCATAAACAATACTGATTGCTTCAGATCTTGTCTCTGACTGAAATTATTGAAGTGCATGAGCTTTGTTTCTCAAAACTGGGGGTTCATCCGGGATATTCTTCCATTGCTGGGGGGAGTGGCTGGCCCTGGACACTGGGAAGACATGTCCCGTTCCCGATTGAGGAGCGGTCTCGTGTCCCAGTTTGGTCCGCTCCCTTGGGTGACTGGTATGAATCCCACAAGAGAGACATCTGAATCAGACAGTGAACGGAGGTCGATAGAAAATACAGCAGAAAGGGGCAAGGCAACTCTGTGCACAGACCAAGGTAAGAAACCTGACTTTTAAGTATTGCCTTGGTGGCTGAGAAAAGGGGTATTTAATCGCTGAGGGACTGGCGAGGGTCCTGAGAAATGGAGGGTAGGCAGAGTAAGTCAAACTGTGACAAAGTAAAGGAAGAAAAAGTCCCTGCTAACATTCCTCCAGAAAGTCCGTTGGGGAGGATGTTGCGGGAATGGACAAGTAAGACTTGTACAAGGGAAAAAGATAAAAAGAAAATGATGAAATATTGTTGTTTATTATGGACCAAAGAACCAATCCTTCGTCCGGCTGTCTTCTGGCCAAAGTACAGTTCGGACGAGGATTGGGTCTGTCAGTATTTAGATTTGTATGTGAATGAAAAACAACCTTTTAGTCAAGAGGAGGCGGACTATGCGTCTTGTTGGAAGGGCAGTTTGGGAATGATGGTAGTAAAGACAAAGGATTCCCCCTCTGCCCCACCCAGTCTCTGGGATCCTCTTGGCTGCTTCCCCCCGCTCCCCCCTGTACCATAAAATCAAATTAGGTGGAAGTGGAGGAGGAGGAGATAGATGGGGACAGGGAACGGATGACCCACAAGAGGAGGAAGAAGGGGCGGTGGATGGGGATGTTTTTGTCCCAGACCCTCAATCCTCAACGAAAGAAAGGGAAGATAAAGTAGATGTTGAGGAGACCTCCGGAGGATCTAAACGAAAGCCTAGGGGAGGAAAACAAAAAAAGGGGAAGAACGTAAAGAGTTATCCCCTTCGGGAGGTACCAGTAGGGGACAAAGAGATTGGGTTTGTAAGTGCCCCCCTCACCAGTGGGGAGGTCAGAACATTTAAAAAGGAGATGAAGGTCCTGGTTGAGGATCCGGTAGGGTTGTCTGAACAAATTGATCAATTCTTGGGGCCCAGTCTGTACACATGGACTGAGTTAATGTCTATTTTGAATATCCTATTTACTGGGAAAGAAAGGGGACTTATTCGAGGAGCATCCATTAAAATATGGGACAGGGAATATCCCACTGGGGATGGGGATGCTGGACAGGGAGAGGTGAAGTTTCCCCTCAGAGACCCCCAGTGGGAAAACCAAAACCCGGATCATAGAGAAACAATGAGGGAATTGAAAGACCTGATTCTAAAAGGAATAAGAGAGGCAGTTCCAAAGTCGCAGAATTTGACTAAAGCCTTTGAAGTTAGACAGGAGAAAGATGAGACTCCCTCAGCTTTCTTGAAAAGATTATGAGACTCAATGCGGAAATATTCTGGAATGAACCCTGAGGACCCAGTGGCACAGGGTCTTTTGAAAGTACATTTTGTGACAAAGGCATGGCCAGACATACAGAGAAAGATACAGAAGATAGAAGGGTGGAGTGAAAAACCATTAGATGAATTATTAAGAGAGGCACAGAAAGTGTTTGTAAAGAGAGAGGATGAGAGACAAAAACAGAAGGTGAAAATGATGGGAGCTACGGTTGATGAGGTAGTTAAGAAAAGAATGGAACCAGTAGTGAGCAACTGGAGGGTGGGTGGCAGCAGGTAGGACAGAGAGGGAGAGGGAGAGGGAGAGAGAGAGGACAAGGGGGAGAGGGAGAGGGAGAGGACAAGGGGGAGAGGGAGAGGACAAGGGGGAGAGGACAAGGGGGAGAGGGAGAGGGAGAGGACAAGGGGGAGAGGGAGAGGGAGAGGACAAGGGGGAGAGGGAGAGGGAGAGGACAAGGGGGAGAGGGAGAGGGAGAGGACAAGGGGGAGAGGGAGAGGGAGAGGACAAGGGGGAGAGGGAGAGGGAGAGGACAAGGGGGAGAGGGAGAGGACAAGGGGGAGAGGGAGAGGACAAGGGGGAGAGGGAGAGGGAGAGGACAAGGGGGAGAGGGAGAGGGAGAGGACAAGGGGGAGAGGGAGAGGGGGAGAGGGAGAGGACAAGGGGGAGAGGGAGAGGGAGAGGGAGAGGGGGAGAGGGAGAGGACAAGGGGGGAGAGGGAGAGGGAGAGGACAAGGGGGAGAGGGAGAGGACAAGGGGGAGAGGGATAGGGAGAGGGAGAGGACAAGGGGGAGAGGGAGAGGACAAGGGGGAGAGGGAGAGGACAAGGGGGAGAGGGAGAGGACAAGGGGGAGAGGGAGAGGACAAGGGGGAGAGGGAGAGGGAGAGGACAAGGGGGAGAGGGAGAGGACAAGGGGGAGAGGGAGAGGGGGAGAGGGAGAGGGAGAGGACAAGGGGGAGAGGGAGAGGACAAGGGGGAGAGGGAGAGGGGGAGAGGGAGAGGGAGAGGACAAGGGGGAGAGGGAGAGGGAGAGGGAGAGGACAAGTGGGAGAGGACAAGGGGGAGAGGGAGAGGGAGAGGACAAGGGGGAGAGGGAGAGGGAGAGGACAAGGGGGAGAGGGAGAGGACAAGGGGGAGAGGGAGAGGACAAGTGGGAGAGGGAGAGGACCAGAGGGAGAGGGAGAGGGAGAGGACAAGGGGGAGAGGGAGAGGGAGAGGACAAGGGGGAGAGGGAGAGGACAAGAGGGAGAGGGAGAGGACAAGAGGGAGAGGGTGAGGACAAGAGGGAGAGGGAGAGGACAAGGGGGAGAGGGAGAGGGAGAGGACAAGAGGGAGAGGGAGAGGGAGAGGACAAGAGGGAGAGGGAGAGGGAGAGGACAAGGGGGAGAGGGAGAGGGAGAGGACAAGGGGGAGAGGGAGAGGACAAGGGGGAGAGGGAGAGGACAAGAGGGAGAGGGAGAGGGCAAGAGGGAGAGGGAGAGGGCAAGAGGGAGAGGGAGAGGACAAGGGGGAGAGGGAGAGGGAGAGGACAAGGCGGAGAGGGAGAGGACAAGGGGGAGAGGGAGAGGACAAGAGGGAGAGGACAAGAGGGAGAGGGAGAGGGAGAGGACAAGAGGGAGAGGGAGAGGGAGAGGACAAGGGGGAGAGGGAGAGGGAGAGGACAAGGGGGAGAGGGAGAGGGAGAGGACAAGGGGGAGAGGGAGAGGACAAGAGGGAGAGGGAGAGGACAAGAGGGAGAGGGAGAGGACAAGGGGGAGAGGGAGAGGGAGAGGGAGAGGACAAGGGGGAGAGGGAGAGGACAAGGGGGAGAGGGAGAGGGAGAGGACAAGGGGGAGAGGGAGAGGACAAGGGGGAGAGGGAGAGGGAGAGGACAAGGGGGAGAGGGAGAGGACAAGGGGGAGAGGGAGAGGGAGAGGACAAGGGGGAGAGGGAGAGGGAGAGGACAAGGGGGAGAGGGAGAGGGAGAGGACAAGGGGGAGAGGGAGAGGGAGAGGACAAGAGGGAGAGGGAGAAGGAGAGGGAGAGGACAAGGGCGAGAGGGAGAGGACAAGGGGGAGCATTTGATAGAGGGTTCGAGCGACAGGGACAGAGATAGAGGTCTCCACAGGCAGGATGCTATTATTGTGGAAAGATAATAGTCACAAATGGTTTAGTGTGATAGATTTAAAGGATGCCTTTTGGGCTTGTCTCTTGGCGGAGGAAAGGAGGAATTTGTTTACCTTTGAGTGGGAAGATCCCAAGACAGGACGGAAACAGCAATACCGGTGGGCTGTGCACCCCCAGGAGTTTACGGTCTCCCTGAGTTTATTTAGATAGCTGTTAGAACAAATATTAGAGAAATTTAGCAGCCCCACGGGGACTACCCTGTTGCAGGATGTAGACGACCTCTTAGTAACAGGAAAAAGAAGAGAAAGAGTAGTAGAAGCCACTAACAAATTATTGAATTTCCTGGGTCAGCAGGGACTGAGGGTATCTAAGAACAAACTACAATATGTGGAGTGAGAAGTGAAATACTTGGGACATTTAGTTAGTGAGGGAAAGCGAAAGATAAGCCCGGAACAGATAGAGGGAATAGTGGGAATGCCACTGCCCAGGACTTAACGGGAGTTACGTACATTTTTGGGTCTAACGGGATATTGCAGATTGTGGATTGATTCCTATGGACAGAAGACTAAGAAATTATATCTCAAACTATTAGAGGGGGAACCAAAATGTCTAAGTTGGGATGATCGGGAAAAAGAACGAGTTGAGGAACTCAAAAGAGATCTGATCCATGCCCCTGAGTCAGCCTTACCTTCTCTAGATAAACCTTTCCACCTCTTTGTTACCGTAGATAAGGGAGCGGCTCTGGGAGTATTGACCCAGAGGTGGGGAGGAATGAGACAACCAGGAGCATATCTTTCGAAGCTATTGGATCCAGTATCCCAGGGGTGGCCTGAGTGTGTGCAGGCTGTGGCTGCCACTGCACTGTTGGTGGAGGAAAGCAGGAAGCTTACATTTGGGGGAGCCCTAATAGTAAGCACCCCACACCAAGTGAGAACGATCCTAAACAAAAAAGCTGGGCGATGGTTGGCAGACTCGCGGATTCTGAAATATGAGGCAATATTAATAGAAAAGGATGATCTAGTGTTGGTCACTGACAATTGTTTAAATCCAGCTGCCTTTCTTTGGAAAGGGGAAGGAGAATCTCCTTAGAATCCAGGGCACGACTGCCTTGACATTATAGAATACCAAACTAAGGTCCGCATGGACCTGAGAGATGTTCCACTTCATGCAGGAGCCCCACAATTTATAGACAGATCATCCCGGGTGACTGAAGGGAAAAGACATAATGGGTATGCAGTCGTAGACGGGATGGAAGGTAGTGTGGTGGAGGCAGGAAGGTTGCCAAATGGGTGGTCAGCTCAGACCTGCGAACTCTATGCATTGGAAAGAGCCCTTAGGGCGTTAGAAAATAAAGAGGGAACAGTATACACTGACTCTAAATATGTATTTGGTGTTGGCACGTTCGGAAAGATATGGCAGGAAAGAGGACTGATCAATACCCGGGGGAAAGAATTAGTACACGAGGAGTTGATTAAACGAGTCTTGGAGTCCCTATTACTCCCCCGAGAAATAGCAGTAGTGCATGTAAATGGTCATCAGAAAGGAAATGAACCTGAAGTTAGGGGAAATAGATTAGCCGATGAAGTGGCTAAGGAAGCAGCCCTGAACCCACAAGAAGTGGTGATCCATTCCCTAATACCTACTGTCCCAGGTCCTCGGGAAGCTCCAATATTTACTGAAAGAGAGGAAAATAATTGAGAGATTTAGGGGCTGTAAAAACAGCAGATGGGCATTGGAGGTTACCTGATGGAAGGGAAATGTTAAACAAAATGATGATGGGAGAGATTATGGCTGTCCTACATCAAGGCAGGCATTGGGGAGTACAAGCAATGTGTGATTTAGTTCTTAGGGAATATGGATGTAAAGGAATGTATACAATTGTTAAACAAATATGTGAGGGATGTATAATATGCAGAAAGGTAAATCAGAAAGTCTTGAGAAAACAGACCCCAGGAGGAAGAGACCCAGGATTGAGATCCTTCCAGAGTATACAAGTAGATTATACTGAACTCCCCAGAGTAGGGAGACTAAAGTATATGTTGGTTATAGTAGATCATCTATCTGGTTGGGTTGAGGCATACTCCCGAGCTACTGCCACTGCGAGTGGGGTGTCTAAAACAATATTAGAGAACATAATTCCCCGATATGGGCTAGTGAACCATATAGATTCTGACCAAGGAACTTATTTTACCTCTAAAGTGTTACAGGGGGTAATGAAAGGGTTGGGAATTTCCTGGGAGTTCCATACTCCATGGCACCCGCCATCATTGGGAAGGGTTGAGAGAATGAACCAAACACTCAAACGACAGCTCGCTAAACTGATAATAGAAACCAGACTCCCTTGGATCAAATGTTTACCTATAACTCTCTTGTGAGTACGAGCAGCCCCAAGGAAAGATTTGGGACTATCCCCCTATGAAATCTTATTTGGATTACCTTATCTGGGAACAAATGGGGAATTGCCACTTCCCGAAACTAAAGACTTGTTCTTAAAGAAGTATATACTGGGTTTGTCCTCCTCTTTGTCTTTCCTCAGGGAACAGGGTTTATTGGCACAGACTCCACCCCTTGAATTCACCGTTCATCCCATCCGGCCGGGAGATTGGGTCTTAGTAAAATCATGGACAGAGACTAAATTACAGCCGGACTGGGAAGGGCCGTACCAGGCTCTTTTGACGACCGAAACGTTAATAAGGATGGTGGGGGAAAGGCTGGACTCACTACACTCGGATCAAAGGGCCAGTGGAAGCTGCAGTTGAGGAAGAAGTCTGGACAGTCAAATCAACGCAAGACCCACTGAAACTCAGACTAAAGAGACTTTGAGTAACTGATTATACAGTGGTGACACGAGCGCGGGATTATTTCTGTAAGATTGTATATTAAGTCGTTTTGTGCTTCCCCATCATGTTTAGAATGCTGGAGATGCTTAGAGTTATGATGCTAGCTCTCTTCGTATTGGGATTTTGTCAAACACCATTTTCATATGTATTATTAACAGTCCCTGAGTCTGATAATCCACAAGTAATAGACGCTGATGTATGCAGCTTAAATTGTGGGGATGTAGATAATCAGACACAGTCCCACAGCTCTGAGATACATCTTAATCCTATGGGGATGGCCTTGGGGATGGTACTTGGTATAATGGTCTCGTCACAGTACACCGGGCCCCCGTCCGACCAGCTCTCGATTGTCCTGATAAAAAGTGTAACCCAATATACTTAATGATAAAAAAAAACACATGGCACAGAGCAATTCTGGGGGTGGGGGGTAGGGGGGGCACCTATGAGATACAATTAAATGAAACATTTGGGATAGAAATGAAAGCAAATGGGAAGGATTTCTTGGGCTGTTGTTTTTGAATTAGCGTAGGACAGGGAAAACGGGCAGAACTACTGCGTCACCCCTCCCAATGACCCTAAAGTAGTAAAAATTACACAGGAAAAGGACTTAAAACAGACCATCGAAATAGAAACTGGGTACGGGGTTGAATGGGTAAAGTATCCTGTAAAAAGTCTGAACAAGACCAATTGTTATGTATGTGCCTCTGGTCGGACAGTGACCCAGGTGGTTCCCTTTCCGCTCGGGTGGAAGGGAGACAGGAAGGGCATGGAATGTATGATAGCCCTGTATCAGGATGAGACTGCATGGAATGATCGGAACTGTACCTCCCTATCTCTGATGTTCCCTCCCTTGGAGAAGAAAGACTCAAAACCCCCACCCCCCCCCCCCCCCCCCCACGTTTCCAGCCACAGTCAGAAATCACACGTGGTGTGTGTGTAGACGAGGTACAAATCGGTCTGGAGACTTGGGGGGAGCTGAAATTATGTACAGAGATTAAGGATGTTACTGAAACGGAGAAGGGAGGGAACTACTCAGCACTGAAGGTTCCCCGAGTGGATCTGTGGTGGGACTGTGGAGGCAAAATATAGAGACCCACCCTCCCTCTGGATTGGAGAGGGATATGTGGAATTGTACAGTTGGCAATTCCATTTACCCTGGCATTTGAGAAGGAAAAGCTAGTAGGGAAAAAGAGAAGGGGTAAGAGATCACTGTTAGACACTTCTTTCAATGACAGGATTTATCTCGATTCTGTAGGAGTCCCTGGGGCGGGGGGGGTACCTGATGAATTCAAGGCTCGTAACCAGATTGCAGCAGTCTTTGAGTCAGCTCTCTTCTGGTGGGTAACAATTAATAAAAATATAGATTGGATAAATTACATTTTCTATAATCAACAGTGATTTATAAATTATACAAGAGATGTGGTTAAAGGAATATCAGACCAGCTTGATGTGACAAGTGGGATGGCATGGGAAAATAGAATGGCCCTTGAGATGATTCTAGCGGGAAAAGGGGGTGTGTGTGTGATGTTAGGAGGAAGCTGGTGTACCTTTATTCCTAATAACACTGCACCTGATGGTTCAATCACTCGGGCCTTAAGGGGATTGACTCCCTTAGCAGATGAACAGGCTGAGAATTCGGGAGTAGACACATCTCTCACGGGATGGCTTGAATCCTGGTTTGGAAAATGGAAGGGGGGTGGTGGTTTCCATCCTTCCTTCCCTGACAGTAGTAGCCGGGGTGTTGGTAGCCACTGGCTGTTGTATCATACCCTGTATACGAGGACTCACCCAAAGACTGATTGAGACAGCCTTAATGAAACAGATGCCCCTAAAAGGGAATCAGGCAGGGGAACTTTATCGACTAAATAATGAGGGGATGAGTGAGACCAAGATGGATGAAATCTCCGGAATGATGCTTGTGAATTTCGGGGGCGATGCTGAAAAGAAAAATTGCAGAAGGTAACAAATGGTAATTAAAGAAAATGGGGAAATTGTGGGATGTGGGAAAACTAGTGTTACTTCTGCAATTCCATTTACTTGTACAAGGCAAAAAAAACTCACACCAGTGTGTAATTGTTTTAGCCAAGAGCTGAGTCAACAAGAATGGAAACGATGTGGAGGAAATACATAATTGTTTTTGTATTAGCTAAAATTGTATGCAAGAATGAAACGTGACTGCAAAACAATGGTAGATATTACAGGCGAATAGATAAGATGCTGTGAGGGGAGGAAGTTCAGCTAGATACGCCTGTACAAACAGGAGATATAAACATCTGTTTCCCACTTTTACAGAGACACAGGAACAAACCCCAATTAAAAGGGTCATAGGGATCAGGGGAAGGTACAGATGGAGGGAGTAGATAATGGTGAAGAAAGAATATGCCGAACAATGACCTACAGCAGGATGAGGTTAAACAGCCTTGTGAGGCCAGAAATAAGCATTTTGTCACAGACAAGGCCGGATAAGGCAAGAGATAAACAGGGGTAATGGGGGTCGGTCTTAGGGAAGTGGACGATGTAAACAGGGGAGGAGCAATGAAAAACAAAAGAAACCAAATTATATAAATATTGTGTATGAATTGAATTTGGGGTGTGTATGTCCCTTGCCTTGTAGACACTGGACATCACACCCTCTTGCAAGAGTAAAATAAAGGACACTACTGATTCAGATTTTGTCTCGGACTGCAATTATTGAAGTGTGTGAGCTTTGTTTCTCATAGTTCCAGACCCTAACCACTGGATTAATCCGGCCAACCCCACACTATCAGACACTGTGTTCCAGACACTAAACTCTGGATTAATCCAACCTATCCCACTCTCTCAGACACTGTATTCCAGACCCTAACCACTGGATTAACCCGGCCAACCCCACATTCTCTGACACTGTATTCCAGACACTAAACCCTGGATTAATCCAACCTATCCCACTCTCTCAGGCACTGTCTTCTCAAACCTAACCATTGGATTAATCCAGCACACCCACACTCGCAGACACCGCATTCCAGAACCTACGTCCTGGATTAATCCGGCCTATCCCAAACATTCTCGGACACTGTGTTCTAGACCCTAATCCCTGGATTAATCCGAACAATCCCACACTCTCAGACATTGTGTTCCAGAACGTAACTCGTTGATAGAATGGGCCGATCCTACACTCTCAGACACTGTGTTCCAGACCCTAGCCCCTGGATTAATCCGGCCTATCCCACACTCTCAGACACTGTGTTCCAGACCCTAACCCCTGGATTAATCCGACCAAATCCACATTCTCAAGCACTATGTTCCAGATCCTAACACCTGGATTAATCCGACCTATCCCACTCTCTCAGGAACTGTGTTCCAGACACTAACTGCTGGATTAGTCCGACCTATCCCACTCTCTCAGGAACTGTGTTCCAGTCCCTAACTCATGGATTAGTCCGGCCTATCCCACTCTCTCAGGCACTGTGTTCCAGACTCTATTCCCTGTATTAATCCTGCCTATCCTACTCTCTCAGGCACTTTGTTGCAGACACTAAACTCTGGATTAATCTGGCCTATCCAACAATGTCAGACACTCTGTTCCAGTCCCTAAACCCTGGATTAATCCAGCCTATCCAACTCTCTCAGGCACTGTGTTCCAGACCCTAACCACTGGATTGACCCTGCCTATCCCACACCCTCGGGCACTGTGTACTGACCCTAACCCCTGGATTAATTTAGCCTAACCCACACTCTCTAAAAGTGTATTCCAGACAACAAACCCTGGATTAATCCGACCTATCCCACTCTCTCAAGCACTACTTTCCAGACCCTAAATCCTGGAATATTCCGGCCTATCCCACACTCACACACTGTGTTCCAGACCCTAACGCATGGATTAATCCAGTCTATCCCATAAACTCAGACATTGTATTCCAGACCCTAACCCATGGATTGACCCGGCCTCCCCAAACTCTCTGACACTGTGTTCCAGACCCTAACCCATGGATTAATCCCGCCTATTCCACACTCTCAGATACTGTATTCCAGAGCCTAGCCCTTGGATAAATCTGGCCTATCCCACACCCTCAAACCCGTGTTCCAGACACTAATCCCTGGATTATTCCGACCTACGCCACTCTCACAAGTACTATAATCCAGACACAAACCCCTGGATTAATCCGGCCTAGCCCACATTCTCAGGCACTGTGTTCCCGACCCTAACCCCGGATTAATCTGGCCTATCCCACACTCTCAGGCACAGTGTTCCAGACCCTAATTCCTGGATTGACCCGGCCTATCCCACTCTCTCAGACACTGTTTTCCAGAACCTAACCCTTGGATTAATCCGGCCTATCCCACTCTCTCAGGCACTGTGTTCCAGACTCTAACCCCTTGATTAATCCGACCAATCACACACTCTCAGACATTTTGTTCCAGAATGTAAACCCTGGATTGACCGGGCCTATCCCACACTCTCAGACACTGTGTTCCATGACCTAACCCCTGGATTAATCTGGCCTATCACACACTGTCAGACACTGTTCCAGACCCTAACCCCTGGATTGACCCGGCCTCCAACACACTCTTAGACACTGTGTTTCAGATCTAATCCCTGGATTTTGCAGCCTCCCCCAGACTCTCAGGCACTGTGTTCGAGACCCTAAACCCAGGATTAATCCAGCCCATTCCACACTCTGAGGCACTGTGATGCAGACCCTAACCCCTGGATTAATCCAGCCTATCCCACAGTCTCAGGGACTGTGTTCCAGACACTAACCATTGGATTGACCCGGTCTATCCCACACTCTCAGACACTGTTCCAGACCCTAAATCCTGGACTATTCCGGCCACCCCCACACTCTCAGGCTCTTTGTTCCAGAGCCTAGCCCCTGGATTAATACGGCCTATCCCACACTCTCAGACACTGTGTTCCAGACCAAAACCCTGGAATATTCCAGCCTACCCCACACTCTCAGGCACTGTGTTCCAGACCCTAACCCCTGGATTATTCCGGCCTACTGCACACTCTCAGACACTGTGTTCCAGACCCTAACCCCTGGATTATTCCGGCCTACCCCACACTCTCAGACACTGTGTTCCAGACCCTAATGCCTTGATTAATCTGGCCTATCCCACACTCCCAGGTACTTTGTTCCAGACTCTAACCCCGGGATTGAATCGGCCTTCTCCACACTTTCCGGAACTCTGTACCAGACCCTAACCCCTGGATTAATCCTGCCTATCCTACTCCCGCACTGTATTCCAGACCCAAACCGCTGGATTAATCCGGCCTATCCCACGCTCTCAGACACTGTGTTCCAGACCGTAACCCCTGGATTAATCCTGCCTATCCTACTCCCGCACTGTGTTGCAGACCCTAACCCCTGGATTGACCCGGCCTATCCTACACTCTCAGACACTGTGTTCCAGACCGTAACCCCTGGATTAATCCGGCCTATCCCACTCTCTCAGACACTGTGTTCCAGACGCTAACTCCTGCATTAATCCGCCCTATCCCACTCTCTCAGACACTGTGTTCCAGACCCTAACCCCTGGATAGACCCGGTGTCCCCACACTCTCAGACACTGTGTTCCAGACCCTAACTCCTGCATTAATCCAGCCTATCCCACACTCTCAAACGTTGTGTCCCAGACCTTCACACCTGGATTAATCCGGCCTATCCCTCACGCTCATACACTGTGTTCCAGACCCCAACCCATGGATTAATCCAGTCAATACACACTCTCAGACACTGTGTTCCAGACGCTAACTCCTGCATTAATCCGGCCTATCCCACTCTCTCAGGCACTGTGTTTCAGACACTAACCCCTGGATTAATCCGACCTATCCCACTCTCTCAAGCACTGCATTCCAGACCCTAACTCCTGGAATATTCCGGTCTATCCCACACTCACACACTGTGTTCCAGACCCTAACCCCTGGATTAATCTGGTCTATCCCATAAACTCAGACAATGTATTCCAGACCCTAACCCCTGGATTGACCCGGCCTCCCCAAACTCTCTGACACTGTGTTCCAGACCCTAACCCCTGGATTAATCCAGTCAATACACACTCTCAGGCACTGTGTTTCAGACACTAACCCCTGGATTAATCCGACCTATCCCACTCTCTCAAGCACTGCATTCCAGACCCTAACACCTGGATTATTACGGCCTCCCCAAACTCTCATGCACTTTGTTCCAGACCCTAATCCCTGGATTAATCCGGCGTACCCACACTCTCAGACACCCTGTGTTCCAGACTCTAACCCCTGGATTAATCCGGCCCATCCCACACTCCTAAATAATTTGTTCCAGACTCTAAACCCGGGATTGAATCGGCCTTCCCCACACGTTCCGGCACTTTGTACCAGACCCTAATCCCTGGATTAATCCGGCCTATCCTACTCCCGCAGACACTGAATTCCAGACCCACACTGCTGGATTCATCCAGCCTATCCTACACCCTCAGACACTGTGTTCCAGACCCTAACCCCTGGATTGACCCGGCCTATCCCACTCTCTCAGACACTGTTTTCCAGAACCTAACCCTTGGATTAATCCGGCCTATCCCACTCTCTCAGGCACTGTGTTCCAGACTCTAACCCCTTGATTAATCCGACCAATCACACACTCTCAGACATTTTGTTCCAGAATGTAAACCCTGGATTGACCGGGCCTATCCCACACTCTCAGACACTGTGTTCCATGACCTAACCCCTGGATTAATCTGGCCTATCACACACTGTCAGACACTGTTCCAGACCCTAACCCCTGGATTGACCCGGCCTCCAACACACTCTTAGACACTGTGTTTCAGATCTAATCCCTGGATTTTGCAGCCTCCCCCAGACTCTCAGGCACTGTGTTCGAGACCCTAAACCCAGGATTAATCCAGCCCATTCCACACTCTGAGGCACTGTGATGCAGACCCTAACCCCTGGATTAATCCAGCCTATCCCACAGTCTCAGGGACTGTGTTCCAGACACTAACCATTGGATTGACCCGGTCTATCCCACACTCTCAGACACTGTTCCAGACCCTAAATCCTGGACTATTCCGGCCACCCCCACACTCTCAGGCTCTTTGTTCCAGAGCCTAGCCCCTGGATTAATACGGCCTATCCCACACTCTCAGACACTGTGTTCCAGACCAAAACCCTGGAATATTCCAGCCTACCCCACACTCTCAGGCACTGTGTTCCAGACCCTAACCCCTGGATTATTCCGGCCTACTGCACACTCTCAGACACTGTGTTCCAGACCCTAACCCCTGGATTATTCCGGCCTACCCCACACTCTCAGACACTGTGTTCCAGACCCTAATGCCTTGATTAATCTGGCCTATCCCACACTCCCAGGTACTTTGTTCCAGACTCTAACCCCGGGATTGAATCGGCCTTCTCCACACTTTCCGGAACTCTGTACCAGACCCTAACCCCTGGATTAATCCTGCCTATCCTACTCCCGCACTGTATTCCAGACCCAAACCGCTGGATTAATCCGGCCTATCCCACGCTCTCAGACACTGTGTTCCAGACCGTAACCCCTGGATTAATCCTGCCTATCCTACTCCCGCACTGTGTTGCAGACCCTAACCCCTGGATTGACCCGGCCTATCCTACACTCTCAGACACTGTGTTCCAGACCGTAACCCCTGGATTAATCCGGCCTATCCCACTCTCTCAGACACTGTGTTCCAGACGCTAACTCCTGCATTAATCCGCCCTATCCCACTCTCTCAGACACTGTGTTCCAGACCCTAACCCCTGGATAGACCCGGTGTCCCCACACTCTCAGACACTGTGTTCCAGACCCTAACTCCTGCATTAATCCAGCCTATCCCACACTCTCAAACGTTGTGTCCCAGACCTTCACACCTGGATTAATCCGGCCTATCCCTCACGCTCATACACTGTGTTCCAGACCCCAACCCATGGATTAATCCAGTCAATACACACTCTCAGACACTGTGTTCCAGACGCTAACTCCTGCATTAATCCGGCCTATCCCACTCTCTCAGGCACTGTGTTTCAGACACTAACCCCTGGATTAATCCGACCTATCCCACTCTCTCAAGCACTGCATTCCAGACCCTAACTCCTGGAATATTCCGGTCTATCCCACACTCACACACTGTGTTCCAGACCCTAACCCCTGGATTAATCTGGTCTATCCCATAAACTCAGACAATGTATTCCAGACCCTAACCCCTGGATTGACCCGGCCTCCCCAAACTCTCTGACACTGTGTTCCAGACCCTAACCCCTGGATTAATCCAGTCAATACACACTCTCAGGCACTGTGTTTCAGACACTAACCCCTGGATTAATCCGACCTATCCCACTCTCTCAAGCACTGCATTCCAGACCCTAACACCTGGATTATTACGGCCTCCCCAAACTCTCATGCACTTTGTTCCAGACCCTAATCCCTGGATTAATCCGGCGTACCCACACTCTCAGACACCCTGTGTTCCAGACTCTAACCCCTGGATTAATCCGGCCCATCCCACACTCCTAAATAATTTGTTCCAGACTCTAAACCCGGGATTGAATCGGCCTTCCCCACACGTTCCGGCACTTTGTACCAGACCCTAATCCCTGGATTAATCCGGCCTATCCTACTCCCGCAGACACTGAATTCCAGACCCACACTGCTGGATTCATCCAGCCTATCCTACACCCTCAGACACTGTGTTCCAGACCCTAACCCCTGGATTGACCTGGCCTATCCCATACTCTCAGGCACAGTGTTCCAGACCGTAACTCCTGCATTAATTCAGTCTATCCCACACTCTCAAATGCTGTGTCCCAGACCTCAACACCTGGATTAATCCGACCGATCCCACACTCTCAGAAATTGTGTTCCAGATCCTAACCCCTGGATAGACCGGGCCTATCCTACACTCTCAGACACTGTGTTCCAGGCCCTAACCCCTGGATTAATCCGGCCTCTCCCACACTCTCAGGTTCTTTGTTCCAGACCCTAATCCCTGGAATCTTCCGGCCTACCCCACACTCTCAGACACTGTGTTCCAGACCCGAACCTATGGATTATTCCGGCCCATCCCACACTCTCAGACACTGTGTTAGACACTAACCCCTGGACTATTCCGGCCAACTCCACACCCTCAGCCACTGTGTTCCAGACACTAACCCCTGGATTGTTCCGGCCTATCCCACACCCTCAGCCACTGTGTTCCATACGCGAACCCATGCATTAATCCGGCCTATCCCACACTTACCAGCACTTTGGTCCAGACCCTAAACCCTGGATTATTCCGGGCTATCCCACACTCTCAGGCACTTTGTTCCAGATCCTAACCCCTGGATTAGTCCGGCCAATCCCTCACTCTCAGACACTGTGTTCCACACCGTAATGCATGGATTAATCCGGCCTATCCCACACTCCCAGATACTTTATTCCAGTCTCTAACCCAGGGATTCACCCGGCCACACCAAACTCTCTGACACTGTGTTCGAGACCCTAAATTCTGGATTGAACCGGCCATCAGTTCATCTCTTGGATCATCTCCTCGAGCCTGTGTGAGTTAGATTGTCAGAGTGGGGTCAGTCTGCTCTTCCCTGGGTGTGTTACATTGACAGAGTGGGGTCAGTCTGCTCTTCCCTGGGTGTGTTACATTGACAAAGTGGGGTCAGTCTGCTCTTCCCTGGGTGTGTTACATTGACAGAGTGAGGTCAGTCTGATCTTCCCTGGGTGTGTTACATTGACAGAGTGAGGTCAGTCTGATCTTCCCTGGGTGTGTTACATTGACAGAGTGGGGTCAGTCAGCCCTTCCCTGGGTGGGCTACATTGACAGAGTGGGGTCAGTGTGCTCTTCCTTGGGTGGGCTACATTGACAGAGTGGGGTCCGTCTGCTCTTCCCTGGGTGTGTTACATTGACAGAGTGGGGTCAGTCTGCTCTTCCCTGGGTGGGCTACATTGACAGAGTGGGGTCAGTCTGCTCTTCCCTGGGTGTGTTACATTGACAGAGTGGGGTCCGTCTGTTCTTCCCTGGGTGTGTTACATTGACAGAGTGGGGTCAGTCTGCTCTTCCCTGGGTGTGTTACATTGACAGAGTGGAGTCAGTCTGCTCTTCCCTGGGTGGGCTACACTGACAGAGTGGGGTCAGTCTGCTCTTTTTTGGGTGTGTGTGACATTGACAGAGTGGGGTCAGTCTGCTCTTCCCTGGGTGTGTTACATTGACAGAGTGGGGTGAGTCTGCTCTTCCCTGGGTGTGTTATATCGACAGAGTGGAATCAGTTTGCTCTTCCCTGGGTGGGTTACATTGACAGAGTGGGGTCAGTCTGCTCTTCCCCGGGTGTGTTACATTAACAGAGTGTGGTGTATCTGCTCTTCCTTGTGTGGGTTACATTGACAGAGTGGGGTCAGTCTGCTCTTCCCTGGGTGTGTTACTTTGACAGAGTGGGGTATGTCTGTTCTTGCCTTGGTGTGTTACATTGACAGAGTGAGTTCATTCTCCTCTTCCCTGGTTGGGTTACATTAACAGACTTGGGTCAGACTGCTCAACCCTGGGTGGGTTACATTGGCAGAGTGAGGTCTGTCTTCTCTTCCCTGGATGTGTTACATTGAAAGAGTGAGGTCATTCTGCGATTCCCTGGGTGTGTTACATTGACAGAGTGGGGTCAGTCTGCTCTTCCCTGGGTGTGTTACATTGTCAGAGTGGGGTCAGTCTGCGCTTCCCTCGGTGTGTTACATTGACAGAGTGGGGTCAGTCCACTCTTCTCTGGGTGTGTTACATTGACAGAGTGGGGTCAGTCTGCTCTTCCCTGGGTGTGTTACATTGTCAGAGTGGGGTCAGTCTGCGCTTCCCTCGGTGTGTTACATTGACAGAGTGGGGTCAGTCTGCACTTCCCTGGGTGTCTTACATTGACAGAGTGGGGTCAGTCTGCTCTTCCCTGGGGGTGTTACATTGAAAGAGTAGGGTCAGTCTGCTCTTCCCTGGGGGTGTTAAATTGACAGAGTGGGGTCAGTCTGCTCTTCCCTGGGTGAGTTACATTGAAAGAGTGGGGTCAGTCTGCTCTTCCCTGGGGGTGTTAAATTGACAGAGTGAGGTCAGTCTGCTCTTCACTGGGTGTGTTACATTGACAGAGTGGTGTCAGTCTGCTCTTCCCTGAGTGTGTTACTTTGATAGAATGGGGTCAGTCTGCTCTTCCCGGGGTGTGTTATATTGACAGAGTTGGGTCAGTCTGCTCTTCTCTGGGGGTGTTACATCGACAGAGCGGGGTCAGTCTGCTCTTGCCTGGGGGTGTTGTATTGAAAGAGTGTGGCTAGTCTGGTATTCCCTGGGTGAGTTGTATTGACAGAGTGGGGTCAGTCTGCTCTACACTGGGTGTGTTACATTGACAGAGTGGCGTCAGTCTGCTCTTCCCTGTGTGTGTTACATTGACAGAGTGGGGTCAGTCTGCTCTTTCCTGGGTGGGTTACAGTGACAGAGTGGGGTCAGTGTGCACAAACCTGGGTCTGTTACATTGACAGAGTGGGGTCAGTCTGCTCTTTACAGGTTGTGTTACATTGACAGAGTTAGGTTGGTCTGCCCTTCCCTGTGTGTGTTACGTTGACAGAGTGGGGTCAGTGTGCTCAAACCTGGGTGCGTTAAATTGACAAAGTGGGCTCAATCAGCTCTTCCCTGTGTGTGTTACATTGACAGAGTGGGGTCAGTCTGCTCTTTACAGGGTGTGTTACATTGACATAGTGGGGTCAATCTGTTCTTCCATGGGTGTGTTACATTGACAGAGTTGTGTCAGTCTGTTCTTCCCTGGGTGTGTTACATTGACAGAGTGGGGTCAGTCTGCTATTCCCTGTGTGTAACATTGACAGAGTGGGGTCAGTCTGCTCTTCCCTGTGTGTGTTAGATTGACAGAATGGGGTCAGTCTGCCCTTCCCTGGATGTGTTACATTGACAGAGTGGGCTCAGTCTGCACTTCCCTGTGGGTGTTACATTGAAAGAGTGGGGTCAGTCTGCTCTTTAATCGGGGTGTTAAATTAACAGAATGGGGTCAGTCTGCTCTTCCCTGGGTGTGTTACATTGACAGAGTGGGGTCAGTCTGCTCTTTACAGAGTGTGTTACATTGACAGAGTGGGGTCAGTCTGTTCTTCCCGAAGTGTGTTACATTGACAGAGTGGGGTCAGTCTGTTCTTCCCTAAGTGTGTTCCATTGACAGAGTGCGGTCTGTTTGCTTTTCCCTGGGAAGGTTACATTGACCGAGTGGGGTCAGTCTGCTCTTAACTGAGTGGGTTACATTGACAGAGTTGGGTCAGTCTGCTCTTCCCTGTGTGTGTTACATTGACAGAGTGGGGTCAGTCTGCTCTTTCCTGGGTGGGCTACATTGACAGAGTGGGGTCAGTGTGCTCAAACCTGGGTGCGTTAAATTGACAGAGTGGGGTCCGTCAGCTCTTCCCTGGGTGTGTTACATTGACAGAGTGGGGTCGGGCTGCCCTTCCCTGTGTGTTTTACATTGACAGAGTGGGGTCAGTCTGCCCTTTACAGAGTGCGTTACATTGACAGAGTGGGGTCAGTCTGCTCTTTACATGGTGTGTTACATTGACAGAGTGGGGTCAGTCTGTTCTTCCATGGGTGTGTTACATTGACAGAGTTGGGTCAGTCTGCTCTTCCCTGGGTGTGTTACATTGACAGAGGGGGGTCAGTCTGCTCTTCCCTGTGTGTTACTTTGAGAGAGTTGGGTCAGTCTGCTCTTCCCTATGTGTGTTACATTGACAGAGAAAGATCAGTCTGCTGTTCCCTGGGTGTGTTAGATTGACAGAATGGGTTCAGTCTGCCCTTCCCTGGGTGTGATACATTGACAGAGAAGGGTCAGTCTGCTCTTCCCTGGGTGGGTTACATTGACAGAGTGGGGTCAGTCTGCTCTTCCCTTTTTGAGTTACATTGACAGATTGGGGTCGGTCTGCTCTTCCCTGGGTGTGTTACATTGACAGAGTGGGGTCAGTCTGCTCTTCCCTGGGTGTGTTACATTGACAGAGTGGGGTCAGTCTGCTCTTCCCTTTTTGAGTTACATTGACAGACTGGGGTCGGTCTGCTCTTCCCTGGGTGTGTTACATTGACAGAGTGGGGTCAGTCTGCTCTTCCCTGGGGGTGTTACATTGACAGTGGGGGATCAGTCTGCCCTTTCCTGGGTGGGTTCCACTGACCAATTGGGGTCAGTCTGCTCTTCCCTGGGTCTGTTACATTGACAGAGGGGGGTCAGTCTGCCCTGCCCTGTGTGTGTTACATTGACAGACTGTGATCAGTCTGCTCTTCCCTGGGGGTCTTACATTGACAGAGTGTGCTCAGTCTGCTCTTTCCTGGGGGTCTGAAATTGACAGAGTGGGGTCAGTCTGCTCTTCCCTGGGGGTGTTAAATTGACAGAGTGTGGTCAGTCTGCTCTTCCCTGGGTGTGTTACAGTGACAGAGTGGGGTCAGTCTGCTCTTCCCTGGGTGTGTTGCTTTGATGGAATGGGGTCAGTCTGCTCTTCCCTGGGTGTGTTACATTGACAGAGTTCGGTCAGTCTGCTCTTCCCTGGGTGTGTTACATTGACACAGTGGGGTCAGTCTGCTCTTCCCTGGGTGGGTTACATTGACAGAGTGGGGTCAGTCTGCTCTTCACTGGGTGTGTTATATTGACAGAGTGGGGTCAGTCTGCTCTTCCCTGGGTGTGTTACATTGACACAGTGGGGTCAGTCTGCTCTTTCCTGGTAGTGTTACATTGACAGAGTGGGGTCAGTCTGCTCTTTCCTGGGTGGGTTACATTGACAGAGAGGGGTCAGTGTGCTATTCCCTGGGTGTCTTAAATTGACAGAGTGGGGTCAGTCTGCTCTTCCCTGGGTGTGTTACATTGACAGAGTGGGGTCAGTCTGCTCTTCCCTTTTTGAGTTACATTGACAGATTGGGGTCAGTCTGCTCTTCCCTGGGTGTGTTACATTGACAGTGTGGGGTCAGTCTGCTCTTCCCTGGCGGTGTTACATTGACAGATTGTGGTCAGTCTGCTCTTCCCTGGGTGTGTTACATTGATAGAGTGGGGTCAGTCTGCTCTTTCCTGGGTGGGTTACGTTGACAGAGTGGGGTCAGTGTGCTCTTCCCTGGGTGTGTTACATTGACAGAGTGGGGTCGGTCTTCTCTTGCCTGGGTGTGTTACATTGACAGAGGGGGGTCAGTCAGCCCTTTCCTGGGTGTGTTACATTGACAGATTGGGGTCAGTCTACTCTTCCCTGGGGGTGCTACATTGACAGAGGGGTGTCAGTCTGCCCTTCCCTGTGTGTGTTACATTGACAGAGTGGGGTCAGTCTGCTCTTCCCTGGGGGTGTTAAATTGACAGAGTGGGGTCAGTCTGCTCTTCCCTGGGTGTGTTACATTGACAGAGTGGGGTCTGTCTGCTCTTCCCTGCGTGTATTACTTTGATAGAATGGGGTCAGTCTGCTCTTCCCTGGGTGTGTTATATTGACAGCGTTGGGTCAGTCTGCTCTTCCCTGGGGGTGTTACATCGACAGAGTGGGGTCAGTCTGCTCTTCCCTGTGTGTGTTACATTGACAGAGTGGGGTCAGTCTGCTCTTTCCTGGGTGGGTTACATTGACAGTGTGGGGTCAGTGTGCTCAAACCTGGGTGTGTTACATTGACAGAGTGGGGTCAGTCAGCTCTTCCCTGTGTGTGTTACATTGACAGAGTGGGGTCAGTCTGCTCTTTACAGGGTGTGTTACATTGACATAGTGGGGTCAGTCTGTTCTTCCATGGGTGTGTTACATTGACAGAGTTGTGTCAGTCTGCTCTTACCTGGGTGTGTTACATTGACAGAGTGGGGTCAGTCTGCTATTCACTGTGTGTAACATTGACAGAGTGGGGTCAGTCTGCTCTTCCCTGTGTGTGTTAGATTGACAGAATGGGGTCAGTCTGACCTTCCCTGGATGTGTTACATTGACAGAGTGGGGTCAGTTTGATCTTCCCTGGGTGAGTTACATTAACAGAGTGGGGTCAGTCTGCACTTCACTGTGGGTGTTACATTGAAAGAGTGGGGTCAGTCTGCTCTTCCCTGGGGGTGTTAAATTAACAGAATGGGGTCAGTCTGCCCTTCCCTGGATGTGTTGCATTCACAGAGAAGGGTCAGTCTGCTCTTCCCTGGGTGTGTTACATTGTCAGAGTGGGGTCGGTCTGCCCTTCCCTGTGTGTTTTACATTGACAGAGTGGGGTCAGTCTACTCTTTACAGAGTGTGTTACATTGACAGAGTGGGGTCAGTCTGTTCTTCCTTGAGTGTGTTACATTGACAGAGTTGGGTCAGTCTGCTCTTCCCTGGGTGTGTTCCATTGACAGAGTGCGGTCTGTTTGCTCTTCCCTGGGAAGGTTACAATGACCGATTGGGGTCAGTCTGCTCTTAACTGAGTGGGTTACATTGACAGAGTTGGGTCAATCTGCTCATCCCTGTGTGTGTTACATTGACAGAGTGGGTTCAGTCTGCTCTTTCCTGGGTGGGCTACATTGACAGAGTGGGGTCAGTCTGCACTTCCCTGGGTGTGTTAGATTGACAGAATGGGGTCAGTCTGCTCTTCCCTGGGTGTGTTCTATTGACAGAGAAGGGTCAGTCTGCTGTTCCCTGGGTGTGTTACATTGACAGAGTGGGATCAGTCTGCTCTTCCCTGGGTGTGATACATTGACAGAGAAGGGTCAGTCTGCTCTTCCCTGGGTGGGTTACATTGACAGAGTGGGGTGAGTCTGCTCTTCCCTGGGTGTGTTATATCGACAGATGGAATCAGTTTGCTCTTCCCTGGGTGTGTTACATTAGCAGAGTGGGGTCAGTCTGCTCTTCCCTTTGTGAGTTTCATTGACAGAGTGGGGTCAGTCTGCTCTTCCCTGGGTGTGTTACATTGACACAGTGGGGTCAGTCTGCTCTTTCCTGGTAGTGTTACATTGACAGAGTGGGGTCAGTCTGCTCTTTCCTGGGTGGGTCACGTTGACAGAGTGGGGTCAGTCTGCTCTTCCCTGGGTGTGTAACATTGACAGAGTGGGGTCGGTCTGCTCTTCCCTGGGTGTGTTACATTGACAGAGGGGGGTCAGTCTGGCCTTCCCTGGGTGTGTTACACTGACAGATTGGGGTCAGTCTGCTCTTCCCTGGGTCTGTTACATTGACAGAGTGGGGTCAGTCTGCTCTTCCCTGGGTGTGTTACATTGAAACAGTGCGGTCAGTCTGCTCTTCCCTGGGGGTGTTAAATTGACAGAGTGAGGTCAGTCTGCTCTTCCGTGGGTGTGTTACAGTGACAGAGTGGGGTCAGTCTGCTCTTCCCTGGGTGTGTTACTTTGATGGAATGGGGTCAGTCTGCTCTTCCCTGGGTGTGTTACATTGACAGAGTTCGGTCAGTCTGCTCTTCCCTGGGTGTGTTACATTGACACAGTGGGGTCAGTCTGCTCTTCCCTGGGTGGGTTACATTGACAGAGTGGGGTCAGTCTGCTCTTCACTGGGTGTGTTACATTGACAGAGTGGGGTCAGTCTGCTCTTCCCTGGGTGTGTTACATTGACACAGTGGGGTCAGTCTGCTCTTTCCTGGTAGTGTTACATTGACAGAGTGGGGTCAGTCTGCTCTTTCCTGGGTGGGTTACATTGACAGAGAGGGGTCAGTGTGCTATTCCCTGGGTGTCTTAAATTGACAGAGTGGGGTCAGTCTGCTCTTCCCTGGGTGTGTTACATTGACAGTGTGGGGTCAGTCTGCTCTTCCCTGGCGGTGTTACATTGACAGAGTGGGTTCAGTCTGCTCTTCCCTGGGTGTGTTACATTGATAGAGTGGGGTCAGTCTGCTCTTTCCTGGGTGGGTTCCGTTGACAGAGTGGGGTCAGTGTGCTCTTCCCTGGGTGTGTTACATTGACAGAGTGGGGTCGGTCTGCTCTTCCCTGGGTGTGTTACATTGACAGAGGGGGATCAGTCAGCCCTTTCCTGGGTGTGTTACATTGACAGAGTTGGGTCAGTCTGCTCTTCCCTGGGGGTGTTTCATCGACAGAGTGGGGTGAGTCTGCTCTTCCCTGGGGGTGTTTTATTGACAGAGTGGGGCCAGTCTGCTCTTCCCTGGGTGTGTTATATTGACAGAGTGGGGTCAGTCTGCTCTTCCCTGGGGGTCTTACATTGACAGAGTGGAGTCAGTCTGCTCTTCCCTGGGGGTGTTACATTGAAAGAGTTCGGTCAGTCTGCTCTTCCCTAGGGGTGTTAAATTGACAGAGTGAGGTCAGTCTGCTCTTCCCTGGGGGTGTTACAGTGACAGAGTGGGGTCAGTCTGCTCTTCCCTGCGTGTGTTACTTTGCTAGAATGGGGTCAGTCTGCTCTTCCCTGGGTGTGTTATATTGACAGAGTTGGGTCAGTCTGCTCTTCCCTGGGGGTGTTACATCGACAGAGTGGGGTGAGTCTGCTCTTCCCTGGGGGTGTTTTATTGACAGAGTGGGGCCAGTCTGCTCTTCCCTGGGTGTGTTATATTGACAGAGTGGGGTCAGTCTGCTCTTCCCTGGGTGTTTTACATTGACAGAGTGGGGTCAGTCTGCTCTTCCCTGTGTGTGTTACATTGACAGAGTGGGGTCAGTCTGCTCTTTCCTGGGTGGGTTACATTGACAGAGTGGGGTCAGTGTGCTCAAACCTGGGTGTGTTACATTGACAGAGTGGGGTCAGTCTGCTCTTTACAGTGTGTGTTACATTGACAGAGTTAGGTTGGTCTGCCCTTCCATGTGTGTGTTATGTTGACAGAGTGAGGTCAGTGTGCTCAAACCTGGGTGCGTTAAATTGACAGAGTGGGGTCAGTCAGCTCTTCCCTGTGTGTGTTACATTGACAGAGTGGGGTCAGTCAGCTCTTCCCTGTGTGTGTTACGTTGACAGAGTGAGGTCAGTGTGCTCAAACCTGGGTGCGTTAAATTGACAGAGTGGGGTCAGTCTGCTCTTCCCTGGGGGTGTTAAATTGACAGAGTGGGGTTAGTCTGCTCTTCCCTGGGGGTGTTACATTGAAAGAGTGGGGTCAGTCTGCTCTTCCCTGGGGGTGTTAAATTGACAGAGTGAGGTCAATCTGCTCTTCACTGGGTGTGTTACATTGACAGAGTGGGGTCTGTCTGCTCTTCCCTGCGTGTATTACTTTGATAGAATGGGGTCAGTCTGCTCTTCCCTGGGTGTGTTATATTGACAGAGTTGGGTCAGTCTGCTCTTCCCTGGGGGTGTTACATCGACAGAGTGGGGTCAGGCTGCTCTTCCCTGTGTGTGTTACATTGACAGAGTGGGGTCAGTCTGCTCTTTCCTGGGTGGGTTACATTGACAGTGTGGGGTCAGTGTGCTCAAACCTGGGTGTGTTACATTGACACAGTGGGGTCAGTCAGCTCTTCCCTGTGTGTGTTACATTGACAGAGTGGGGTCAGTCTGCTCTTTACAGGGTGTGTTACATTGACATAGTGGGGTCAGTCTGTTCTTCCATGGGTGTGTTACATTGACAGAGTTGTGTCAGTCTGCTCTTACCTGGGTGTGTTACATTGACAGAGTGGGGTCAGTCTGCTATTCACTGTGTGTAACATTGACAGAGTGGGGTCAGTCTGCTCTTCCCTGTGTGTGTTAGATTGACAGAATGGGGTCAGTCTGACCTTCCCTGGATGTGTTACATTGACAGAGTGGGGTCAGTTGGATCTTCCCTGGGTGAGTTACATTAACAGAGTGGGGTCAGTCTGCACTTCACTGTGGGTGTTACATTGAAAGAGTGGGGTCAGTCTGCTCTTCCCTGGGGGTGTTAAATTAACAGAATGGGGTCAGTCTGCCCTTCCCTGGATGTGTTGCATTCACAGAAAAGGGTCAGTCTGCTCTTCCCTGGGTGTGTTACATTGTCAGAGTGGGGTCGGTGTGCCCTTCCCTGTGTGTTTTACATTGACAGAGTGGGGTCAGTCTACTCTTTACAGAGTGTGTTACATTGACAGAGTGGGGTCAGTCTGTTCTTCCTTGAGTGTGTTACATTGACAGAGTGGGTCAGTCTGCTCTTCCCTGGGTGTGTTCCATTGACAGAGTGCGGTCTGTTTGCTCTTCCCTGGGAAGGTTACAATGACCGATTGGGGTCAGTCTGCTCTTAACTGAGTGGGTTACATTGACAGAGTTGGGTCAATCTGCTCATCCCTGTGTGTGTTACATTGACAGAGTGGGGTCAGTCTGCTCTTTCCTGGGTGGGCTACTTTGACAGAGTGGGGTCAGTCTGCACTTCCCTGGGTGTGTTAGATTGACAGAATGGGGTCAGTCTGCTCTTCCCTGGGTGTGTTATATTGACAGAGAAGGGTCAGTCTGCTGTTCCCTGGGTGTGTTACATTGACAGAGAGGGATCAGTCTGCTCTTCCGTGGGTGTGATACATTGACAGAGAAGGGTCAGTCTGCTCTTCCCTGCGTGGGTTACATTGACAGAGTGGGGTGAGTCTGCTCTTCCCTGGGTGTGTTATATCGACAGAGTGGAATCAGTTTGCTCTTCCCTGGGTGTGTTACATTAACAGAGTGGGGTCAGTCTGCTCTTCCCTTTGTGAGTTTCATTGACAGAGTGGGGTCAGTCTGCTCTTCCCTGGGTGTGTTACATTGACAGAGTGGGGTCAGTCTGCTCTTTACAGGGTGTGTTACATTGACAGAGTTAGGTTGGTCTGCCCTTCCCTGTGTGTGTTACGTTGACAGAGTGAGGTCAGTGTGCTCAAACCTGGGTGTGTTAAATTGACAGAGTGGGGTCAGTCAGCTCTTCCCTGTGTGTGTTACATTGACAGAGTGGGGTCAGTCTGCTCTTTACAGGGTGTGTTACATTGACATAGTGGGGTCAGTCTGTTCTTCCATGGGTGTGTTACATTGACAGAGTTGTGTCTGTCTGCTCTTCCCTGGGTGAGTTACATTAACAGAGTGGGGTCAGTCTGCTCTTCCCTGGGTGTGTTACATTGAAAGAGTGGGGTCAGTCTGCTCTTCCCTGGGGGTGTTAAATTGACAGAGTGAGGTCAGTCTGCTCTTCACTGGGTGTGTTACATTGACAGAGTGGTGTCAGTCTGCTCTTCCCTGGGTGTGTTACTTTGATAGAATGGGGTCAGTCTGCTCTTCCCGGGGTGTGTTCTATTGACAGAGTTGGGTCAGTCTGCTCTTCTCTGGGGGTGTTACATCGACAGAGCGGGGTCAGTCTGCTCTTGCCTGGGGGTGTTGTATTGAAAGAGTGTGGCCAGTCTGCTATTCCCTGGGTGTGTTGTATTGACAGAGTGGGGTCAGTCTGCTCTACCCTGGGTGTGTTACATTGACAGAGTGGCGTCAGTCTGCTCTTCCCTGTGTGTGTTACATTGACAGAGTGGGGTCAGTCTGCTCTTTCCTGGGTGGGTTACAGTGACAGAGTGGGGTCAGTGTGCACAAACCTGGGTCTGTTACATTGACAGAGTGGGGTCAGTCTGCTCTTTACAGGTTGTGTTACATTGACAGAGTTAGGTTGGTCTGCCCTTCCCTGTGTGTGTTACGTTGACAGAGTGGGGTCAGTGTGCTCAAACCTGGGTGCGTTAAATTGACAAAGTGGGCTCAATCAGCTCTTCCCTGTGTGTGTTACATTGACAGAGTGGGGTCAGTCTGCTCTTTACAGGGTGTGTTACATTGACATAGTGGGGTCAGTCTGTTCTTCCATGGGTGTGTTACATTGACAGAGTTGTGTCAGTCTGTTCTTCCCTGGGTGTGTTACATTGACAGAGTGGGGTCAGTCTGCTATTCCCCGTGTGTAACATTGACAGAGTGGGGTCAGTCTGCTCTTCCCTGTGTGTGTTAGATTGACAGAATGGGGTCAGTCTGCCCTTCCCTGGATGTGTTACATTGACAGAGTGGGCTCAGTCTGCACTTCCCTGTGGGTGTTACATTGAAAGAGTGGGGTCAGTCTGCTCTTTAATCGGGGTGTTAAATTAACAGAATGGGGTCAGTCTGCTCTTCCCTGGGTGTGTTACATTGTCAGAGTGGGGTCAGTCTGCTCTTCCCTGTGTGTGTTAGATTGACAGAGTGGGGTCAGTCTGTTCTTCCATGTGTGTGTTACATTGACAGAGTTGGGTCAGTCTGTTCTTCCATGGGTGTGTTACATTGACAGAGTTGTGTCAGTCTGCTCTTCCCTGGGTGTGTTACATTGACAGAGTGGGGTCAGTCTGCTATGCTCTGTGTGTAACATTGACAGAGTGGGGTCAGTCTGCTCTTCCCTGTGCGTGTTACATTGACACAGTGGGGTCAGTCTGCTCTTCCCTGGGTGTGTTACATTGACAGAGTGTGGTCGGTCTGCTCTTCCCTGGGTGTGTTACATTGACAGAGTGGGGTCAGTCTGCTCTTTCCTGGGTGGGTTACATTGACAGAGTGGGGTCAGTGTGCTCAAACCTGGGTGTGTTACATTGACAGAGTGGGGTCAGTCTGCTCTTTGCAGGGTGTGTTACATTGACAGAGTTAGGTTGGTCTGCCCTTCCCTGTGTGTGTTACGTTGACAGAGTGGGGTCAGTGTGCTCAAACCTGGATGCGTTAAATTGACAGAGTGGTGTCAGTCTGCTCTTTACAGGGTGTGTTACATTGACATAGTGGGGTCAGTCTTTTCTTCCATGGGTGTGTTACATTTACAGAGTTGTGTCAGTCTGCTCTTCCCTGGGTGTGTTACATTGACAGAGTGGGGTCAGTCTGCTATTCTCTGTGTGTAACATTGACAGAGTGGGGTCAGTCTGCACTTCCCTGTGTGTGTTAGATTGACAGAATGGGGTCAGTCTGACCTTCCCTGCATGTGTTACATTGACAGAGTGGGGTCAGTTGGATCTTCCCTGGGTGAGTTACATTAACAGAGTGGGGTCAGTCTGCACTTCACTGTGGGTGTTACATTGAAAGAGTGGGGTCAGTCTGCTCTTCCCTGGGTGTATTAAATCAACAGAATGGGGTCAGTCTGCCCTTCCCTGGATGTGTTGCATTCACAGAGAAGGGTCAGTCTGCTCTTCCCAGGGCGTGTTACATTGACAGAGTGGGGTCAGTCTGCTCTTCCCTGGGGGTGTTACATTGACAGAGTGGGGTCAGTCTGCTCTTCCCTGGGGGTGTTACATTGAAAGGGTGGGGTCAGTCTGCTATTCCTTGGTGGTGTTAAATTGACAGAGTGGGGTCAGTCTGCTCTTCCCTGGGTGTGTTACATTGAAAGAGTGGGGTCAGTCTGCTCTTCCCTGGGTGTGTTACATTGACAGAGTTGTGTCAGTCTGCTCTTCCCTGGGTGTGTTACATTGACAGAGTGGGGTCAGTCTGCTATTCCCTGTGTGTAACATTGACAGAGTGGGGTCAGTCTGCTCTTCCCTGTGTGTGTTAGATTGACAGAGTGGGGTCAGTCTGTTCTTCCATGTGTGTGTTACATTGACAGAGTTGGGTCAGTCTGTTCTTCCATGGGTGTGTTACATTGACAGAGTTGTGTCAGTCTGCTCTTCCCTGGGTGTGTTACATTGACAGAGAGGGGTCAGTCTGCTATTCTCTGTGTGTAACATTGACAGAGTGGGGCCAGTCTGCTCTTCCCTGTGTGTGTTACATTGACACAGTGGGGTCAGTCTGCTCTTCCCTGGGTGTGTTACATTGACAGAGTGTGGTCGGTCTGCTCTTCCCTGGGTGTGTTAAAGCAACAGAATGGGGTCACTCTGCCCTTCCCTGGATGTGTTGCATTCACAGAGAAGGGTCAGTCTGCTCTTCCCTGGGTGTGTTACATTGACAGAGTGGGGTCAGTCTGCTCTTCCCTGGGTGTGTTACATTGACAGAGTGGGGTCAGTCTGCTCTTCCCTGTGTGTGTTAGATTGACAGAATGGGGTCAGTCTGACCTTCCCTGGATGTGTTACATTGACAGAGTGGGGCCAGTCTGCTCTTCCCTGGGTGTGTAATATTGACAGAGTGGGGTCAGTATGCTCTTCACTGGGTGTGTTACATTGACAGAGTGGGGTCAGTCTGCTCTTCCCTGGGTGTGTTACATTGACACAGTGGGGTCAGTCTGCTCTTTCCTGCTAGTGTTACATTGACAGAGTGGGGTCAGTCTGCTCTTTACAGGGTGTGTTACATTGACATAGTGGGGTCAATCTGTTCATCCATGGGTGTGTTACATTGACAGAGTTGTGTCAGTCTGCTCTTCCCTGGGTGTGTTACATTGACAGAGTGGGGTCAGTCTGCTATTCTCTGTGTGTTACATTGACAGAGTGGGGTCAGTCTGCTCTTCCCTATGTGTGTTAGATTGACAGAATGGGGTCAGTCTGACCTTCCCTGGATGTGTTACATTGACAGAGTGGGTTCAGTTGGATCTTCCCTGGGTGAGTTACATTAACAGAGTGGGGTCAGTCTGCACTTCACTGTGGGTGTTACATTGAAAGAGTGGGGTCAGTCTGC